>NC_136517.1:30633362-30650862 GCF_053919585.1 Euprymna scolopes | reverse complement strand
GAGTAATTGCCAATGGTATATATATATATATGTGTGTGTGTGTGTGTGTGTGTGTGTGTGTGTGTGTAGTCCCCTCTCCTCAAATAAATCATATCTCTCCCAGTGAGTATCTTTTTTTATTATTGTTTTTAATTTAGATGAGTTTAATAAAACCAACGGTTCTACTATTTATTTCATGTTTCAATATACCCGGTCTGACGACGTTCCGCACTAGAATGAGCGTTCTCATGGCAGTTTTCTCGGCCTTACTTCTTCCATGTTGACTGATGACAAATCGCAGACGGATGTTTGATTCGTGACACCATCACGTTAGAATATTTCACTAAATGACCAACGCTCTTTCTTTATCTGATTTTATTTTCAACAAAGCCACTTTTCCAAAATGTATTTCCTTCACAGCAAGTAAGGAACTCCATTTATCCCCTTTATCTGAATCCTGTGAAATATCTAAGGAGACTAACGGGTGCTTCACCTGTTCCAAGAGTAACCTATGAGTGTATAAGGTCAGGTTGTTCATCTCACTAAAATAGTATACATATCCACTTATCTGAACATACACAGTACCTTGTATTCCCAAATGGTCACCCATCTGGTACTGGCCATCCTCAATGTTCCTTAACTTCGGTGTTCTAACGAGAATTTTGCATGTCACCGTCATTATGCGGTATATGTTGACTGTCTATACAAAGTATAACATTTGAATAAGTAGAATAGCATGGGATACAAAGATGGAAGCAGTAGTTCCTTTATTTTCATCAATTTTCCCGAGCAACGCCAGGATACGTGTCCTGCTACTTTGTTATATGTATATATATATATATATATATATATATATATATATATATATATATATATATATATATAAATTTGTTGCTGGGTTGTTTTTTTTTCTGCGGTACATGCTTATTTCGTATGAAAGATCCTCGTGTGCGCAGACAACCATATCGATGGGGTTTCTCTCTCAGATTCGCAGTTTAATTTATTGTAACTTTATCACAACTTGCACATGTAATGTAGTACCGACACGTTATTTACGCATAGACAGGTTTTATTTCAACTCCTCTTTATTTTTCATTTTTGAAATAGAGGACATATCATTATGCTCTTTTCGTGCACACAGGCAGACGTTTCCATCTTTTATTTTTATTAATAGTAAAAGGAAATATCTAGTGAAATTGCATATATCTTTCTGGTTATTTTATATTATAAAAATTTAAAGCTTATTTTGTTAAGAAAATTATTATTATTATTATTAGTAGTAGTAGTAGTAGTAGTAGTAGTAGTAGTAGTAGTAGTAGTAGTAGTAGTAGTAGAAGCAACGCTGCGCCTGGCCAATACTAAAATGGGTGACTATTTGGGAATTTTAAGTGCCGTATGTGCTATCCGCTTATTGCAGCATCGTTTGTTTTTAGTTGTCCTGGACTTCCCTTTGCCACTGGACACAAGCAGGATGACAATGTCATATTTCAAAAATCACGTAAATTGATCAAACAGTGTTAGTATATAGAAAATCATGGTTTTACAAGTTTACCGATTTAAATTGTAAATCCTTGTCATTATAAGCGTATCTCAGTAGTTCTAATTGAGTTGTCTTATTTTATTTATTAAATATTGAGGATCAAGGTACGTTATCTCTTCTCATGAAATTCAATTTTCGATGTTAAAATTACTTGAATAATTTTCGATGTAAAAATTACTTGAATAATTTTACGTGAATTTTGGAATATGACATTTACGTTCTGTAACAAATATGTATATAATAATTTTTTTTCTTTCTTTTTGTTGCTTATTAGGTAAAATTCAGGATATGTACCGAAATTTATATTTAAAACTTCAACCAAACAATTCAAAGAAAATTCTATTTTAAAGTATCCTTCTACCTGTTGAGGGTTTTTCCTGTTATTCTGTTTTATTATAGAATTTGTGACCAAATCATCTACTAACTGACAAATCCAATAAAAAAGAGAAAAACAAAAAGAACTAACGATGGAATGAAGATGAACTCGAATTTAAGCGGAATGGATGAAACATCCGGGTAAAAAAAACAAAATGGCGACATACAAAATAACAAAATGGCGACATACAAAAAACAAAATGGCGACATACATAAAAAACAAAATGGCGACATACAAAAAAAACAAAATGGCGACATACAAAAAAAAACAAAATGGCGACATATAAAAAAAACAAAATGGCGACATGCAAAAAAGAAAAATGGTGACATACAAAAAACAAAATGGCGAGATGCAAAAAAACAAAATGGCGACGTAAAAAAACAAGAAAAATAATAGAAATGATATAAATAAAATAACGAAACAACAACTAACGAATAAAGCTTAAAAACAAACAAACAACAAACAAACAAACAAATTTCCAACGAGTATTCAACTTGAATATACCAGTTATCAAAAGTGAAACAAAGAATTTATTTAATATGATTTGCCAGATTGAGTCTAAGTTTTTTAAGGTGTCATATTATGGCCATTATGAACACCCATATGCAGAAATATAAACCACATCGAGAAATAATAAAAGACTGATACTAAGTGACGATGCTATGAAAGATGCGAAGAAACATACGGAAGGATAAAAGCGATAAAACATATCAATATTGATAAATAAAAAAAAATAAAAGACCAAAATGGAGACAGGAAAGAAAGCCGTATACATGTGGCGACGGCGCGGTAAATGGCGACTGCAGTAAGTTTTTAAAAAATAAATAAATGTGGGGGGGGGGAGATAATTGATTAAGCATCCGTGGGTATGGCGAGAAATGATTTGCAAAATATTTTGACAGACGTGCGTCTTTTGTTCTTTTCGAAAAGTCGTCAATTATATGAAAATAATGTTTCTCTTTATTAATACCAACATGGATACGTGTTTAAGCGAAAGCATTTTACGTTGCTTAATAGTATGGTGCAAGGCCAAGTAAAAGGAGTGATCGTGTATGATATTCTGAAGTTGTGAACTCACGGTGTTGCGATCTTTAATGTATATATAATTTTCTAGGTTGCACTTTTCAAATGCTTGCTAAATTCATATATACAGTATTCCATCGAATATCACGGTAGATAGGAACCTAGACCACCCGTGATATTCGAAAGACTGCGAAATAGGACAAAACCATTATTTTTAGCTTATTTAATTGTTGGTAAGTTGGTTGGTTTAGTTTTACGGCATATCAACCCTTTTCAGGTTATTTAATGCCGAATCCAATGATTTTGAAGAAAAAATTTTAATAGAATATATATATATATATATATATATATATATATATATATATATATATATATATATTTACAAGTTGGTTTCTATTTAACCCATAGTTTCGACCCTAACATGTACTACCACTCCAGATCAGAGAGGACCTGGGAGCAATGGCAATTAAAGGGTGGCTCTACACTCCCCAAAGCCCGAAAGCTGATGCCTCACCATCGCATATAGTTTAAGGTCATATCCAGGACCGTTTATTTAATTGTTTATTATCTGTTCAAAACCATGGTTGTAACCAACTCTTTACTATATTAATAATAATGTAAATATTGTAGCACTTGTTAGGGTTGTACAGTACTCTCTTAGAGTTCAATACTGTACATAAATAAATATTCGATTATCACGTATTTATGGTAGAAATCCGTGATATTAATATATTGAAAAACCCGGAAGTAGCGAATCCGTGATAATCGAAGCGTGAAGTAGCGATTGATTACTGTACATACAGACAATTCTTTTGTTGTTATGCTCAAAATCAAGACACAGACGAATTTATCAACATACAGGTTTTATTTACAATGAAGCTTTTTGACCATAGACAAAGAGGGAGGCGTTAGTTGTAGGGGTTGATTGATGTATTGCACGACGACGAAGAGATGTCAATTATGCTCGACGGCTGCCAGTCACTCTCTTAGCTGTTTATGTTCTGCCTTATATAAACAGCAATCCACGTTCCTGGAATGTAAATATAAAAATATTACATTTTTCTATTTCTATTTTTTTGCATTGTGGAATTCAGAAACTCCTGACCTGGAATGTTAACATTTCTTTGTTTTCGTGATAATTACAATTCCGGACATTTTTTATGGGATACAAGAATGTAGATTAATCCCATCTGGAATGCACGCGTGTGCACATTCCTACTTTCCTCGGCATCTCCACGTCTCCATATGCAACATTAGCTGTATGTAAACGCTTTATTTTGTGTATAATTAGCATATTTCTAAGAGTTAATGGTTTATAAACACACACAAAAAACAATTTCTACACACACACACACACACACACACACACACATATATATATATATATATGTGTGTGTGTGTGTGTGTGTGTGTGTGTGTGTGTGTGTGTGTGTGTGTGTGTGTGTGTGTGTGTAAGGAATGTAAAAATACCAGCGGTGGTTGACGTTATGTTTTGAGAAAAATAGAAAAACCGAATGAAATTATTAAAATAATCAACGTTTCGTCCTTATTTCAGAGGACTTTTTCAGGATAATTGAAGTAAAAATGTAAGAAAAGAAAAAGTTATAGATCGTACGAAAAGGAGAACAGTTTTTGAATCCTACCCATGTCGGGAAGGACAAACATATGTGTGCGTATGGGAAGGTTGGGTTTTTCGATGTCTATATATACACTTTTAAAATGCGTTAAAATAAATATGTTTTCTTTTCTTACATTTTTACTTCAATTATCCTGAAGATTTCCTCTGAAATAAGAACGAAACGTTGATTATTTTAATAATTTCATTTGGTTTTTCTATTTTTCTCAAAACATATATATATATATATATATATATATATATATATATATATATATATATATATATATATATAGGGTAAATTGAAATGAGAAATACAATGTACATCCATATAAATAAAACAGTAGAGGTATGCATGTGTATGTTTGTCTTAAAATATTTAACCGATCAACTCTTAAACTACTGGTCACATAACTCTGAAATTAGCATGAAAACACTGACCATGCACAAAGGATGGTTTATAACGCCTACAATCTTTGTTTTTATGGATGAATAACACGTACAAAAACATATGTTCATTTCAACGTCCCGATATATTTCTATTATTTTTGTGCATGCGTAAATTCATTCATACTTTGAATTGATTTAATTTTTATTCTTTCTCATAGCTCCGATAGCTCCAACGGTAGGGAACGCTGCTGGAGTGCTAAATGTGTTGGTTTCTATTCTAGCTGATGTCATCCAAGCCAATCTTTTTCAAATCTTTGGAAACTACTACTATATATTAGGTACAATATAATATTCAATAGAGAATTGGTTCTGTAATAATAAATACCAAATCTTCATAAATTAAAATATATTTTAGTGTATCTTACGGGAAGGCTGGACACAACCCGCTATTTTACAATATTTATTAGTTAATCAAATGTCCGAACAGGCAATATCATTTTTGTCCTTAATCCATGGAGTCTCAAAAATAAGCTCTTTTCGTCAGAAGAAATAACTAACAAAGTAGGCGATTACAAATTTGCATTAATTAATCAAGTGAATGTGTGTATATATTGTTCATAAACTATTATAAATCACGTATAAATTCGTGGGCGGGGATACCCTTGGCCCTAAAATCAACATAGATCAGACCATTCATATAATAACCTGTTCCCTGTTCATTGCGGTATAATGCAGTTCCTATGCAATTCTAGGGGGCACACCCTCCCAGGTTGTGACGTCTCTCTTTGGGAAGGGGATCGTTTATTGCTAATGCGTGAGGCGCTTCTAGTGTCGAATACAGACTGACCTGTCCAGGCATGTTTTGTTTGCCAGAGTGCTCTTCCGCTGGGGTTCTTTTCAATCTTACTTTCTGACCCTAGTGTCACATGTCTAACGATGGGAGAGAATTTTCTTTTTTTTTTTTTTTTTACAAAGGAGTCACCACTTATCAAGGTCCGGGGGGCACTCGAGGATAAGGGTTAATGGGTATACATAAGTTCATGGGATTATATCGTAGTAATCATAAGTAGTGGAAATTTTGTCGATTGGATTACTTCGGGGTCATCAAATACTTGTTTACCTTGGACTTGAAGACAATCAAATTGTAGTCAGCTGGAAAGCAGGCAAACGGAAGAGTGTTCCACGGTGTAGTTCTAAGAAAGAAGCTTTGTTCATAGAATCTACGTTTAGGTTTAGGTACAGATAAAGAGATAAATACCTATACTAGGAGAATACACGGTTTACGGCAGATGAAAGTAATTTCCCCAACAGAAAAGCTTTGCACCACTTTTATGTCGCCTTACGAAGATTAAAATTAAGATAGTATAATAGTAAACTTAATGTCTAAAATGTTTTATTCCAATTTTTACGATAGCCCATTATATAAAGTAGCTAGATATTGAATATCTAACGAGGTTGGATACACGTTACGCTTTCTAAAATTCTATGAAATACTCTAAACAAACTCTAATTTGCAGAATATTTCTTAATTAACACAGAGAAAGAAAGAGACAGACAGCTGTATAATGCACTTGCGGGCTCCGTCATTTAAGCGCGTATGTATATTAACGGTTCAAGTTTCGAGTTAACGTCGCGTCAGCATTTAAACCGTGAGCATGGCGTCACGGAATTAAATGCATATGCAGGATGGTCCACTTCAAAGTAGTCAGATATACCCAATCTTTCTCTAATGAATATTTTTTTCGGTTTAAGCGGTCCACTTGAAAATAGCCCGATCTCTGTAATCTTTCTCTTAACAACCAACTGACACCAGAAGACAAAACAAGATTGCGCTACATGACACGCGTCTCACAGATCACTGACACGAGTTCATGACATGTTTACGGAAGATAGAACAATAAGCAAAGGATTATGGCCACCACGTTCCCCGGATTTGTCATCTTGTGATTTTTTTTTTATTTTGGGGGGCACTTTAAAACAAAAAGTTTATGCAAATAATCGTCATATTCTAGACCAACTAAAAAATAGCATTACCAACGCTATCAGGAGAACCAGCAGAAGATCTACAGGCAGTATCTGCAAACAATGTTAAACGTGTTCATAAATGCATAGATGTCAATGTGGAGGACTTCCAGCACCTTTCATAAAAGTAAAGGTAATTAAAACAACAAAAGAATGCTCCTCCGCCTCTCTACTACATTTTCTGGAATATTTTTAAATGGGTCATTTTGTATAAGCATCAACATTGAAGGTCAAGGAGGAGAAAAAAACGCGTGGCGAATCAAAAGGTACGCTTGACAAAGTGCGATGTCTTCTTTTCTTACCCCTTCGAAAACGAGACAGCCGACTGTGGGCCTTAGAGTGAATTGCTGCAACACAACAGCGGATTGTAGCCAAAAACAAAGGACTGCGATCTGATCAGGAACGGGTAAGAAAGAGCGAATCTTTTGTGTAGTGTTGTAAACACATGTCGGCGACTTGACTGTAAAACTAGAGGAATAAGATAACTTTCTCTTTGACCTAAATAAAAAAGTTCGTGTCAATGTTTTCTTTTTTGCGAGTTTCTTCATACAATGTTTGGTGCATTTTAAAAGTAATAACAACATTACATAGCTAGGTGGGGGTACAATATATATATATATATATATATATATATATATATATATATATATATAAATATATATGTGTGTGTGTGTGTGTTTGTGTGTGTGTAGATTTTTTGTTGACTTTTTTAAACGATGATATGGTTAAGTAGTCTTCATATTGAAAAATTTTTGTTTCTTAGAAAATCGCCCATATTTTTATTTGGACGTAAAGGAATAGTTTCTTTTTATTGTTTAAAACAGTAATTTACCGACATGCATGTTTCGAGGCACTACCTCTCCTCAGTGTAGCTTGACTGTTTATCTAGAAATTTAGCTCCGGACCATATGCATTAGAATCCGGTGCGTTGTCCATTACGTTACGAAGTTCTAGATACTTTCATCGCTTGTTTTTATCGTTTATAAACTTATGTAGATTTCTTGTTGTTTTTTAATAATAAAAATAAATGAAATTATATATATATATATATATATATATATATATATATATATATATATATATATATATATATATATATAAAATAAAATAAAAACTTCTTGAAGTTATATATTTGGATTTTACCGCCACTGGATTATTTATCTTCCACCAGACTATCCATTCACGTGTAATCACCGTTTTCTTCGCCGTATTCCCTCTACTTCACTTTTTTGTTTTCAAGTAAAATCTTTGACTTACTTGTTGTTTCATCAAATACTTTTGCATGCAAAATCCGATCCGCATTTTGCTAATTCCTACCCTCTTATGAGAAGGAAAATATTTCTTCGAAACTCAGCGGATTAAGGACTATCCACTTATCTAGTGTTTCCTTTTCAGATCAAATATGTTTTTAACTCATTTCAACGTGTTTTTTAACATGTTTTATTAACTGTTTGCTCGTATATATATATTTCTGCCGTTAACGAGACAAACCTGTTTCTGGGCTTAGGCTTGTATCTTTTTATATTCGCTGGTCCTGCCTTAGAAGCAAGTGATTTTTTTTTGTTTTTTTTTATGTTTTTTTTTTTTTTCCAATTAACTGTACACGATGATGTAGCCACCTATATAATATACTACTGTGGTCCGGCGTTGCCCGGGGGGAAAAAATGAATCGCAATCCTTAGGAAAATATTGACAAGAAAAACCCAGAAACATACTTTTCATTCAAAATGCTGTGCTGATATATATATATATATATATATATATATATATATATATATATATATATATATATATATATATATATATATATATAAAGATTGAGTGAGGTGCGTATTATTTGACTGGTTTGCCCCGTGTCGGTGTGATTGTGTTTGATTTTAGGAGGTATTTTTACATTACAATTGGTATTGAAAAGGTCAGTTTATTAATTAACTAGTATTTGCTATTGCTTTTCTTTTTTTGTAATTTAATAGTTATTCTGACGTCAATTTAAAAAATTAAGTTTATTTCCCAATAGTGTTTACTATCAAGGGACAAATATTTAGTATTGGTTTTCAAGGGTTTCTTTGCTAAGAATGATTAATTGATTTTTTTTTTTCTAAATTGCAAGTGAAAAGGGCGGATTCATTTCTTCTTTCTTTTCCTTTTCACTCCGGCTGCATTAAGCAAATTTGTACCAGAATTTCCACAAACACACAGACACACACACACACACACACACACACACATACACACACATAGATAGATCAATGAGAATTTTTCCTATTTACACAAAAAATATGAATTAAATAGTTAATCGACTACTATGTAGAATCTGTATTTCATTCAAGTAGGCAAATTTACGAAGCGATAGGGAGCCAGCTAACCGAGCCAGAATACACGCACACATACAGATACATACATACGTGTGTGTGTGTGCGTGCGTGTGTGTGTGTGTGTACATATATATATATATATATATATATATATATATTTGCAGTCATCGACATACTGTCCTGTTTCGTTGTATCACAACTCATCAGTGTCGCTAGACTAGCACCTAGACTAGCAGCTCTCCCAAGTCGAGGATTGAACCAAGAACAATCGCTTCGACAGTCAGCAGTTCTACCGATCAACCCACGGGAGCGGCGCTCGGAAATAATCTCGCCAAATATCTATTCAAACAAACATCCGTCCACCACTTGTATAGTGCTCTAACCGTTTTGTTTATAAACAATATATATATATATATATATAGACAGAGAGAGAGAGAGAGACAGACAGACAGACAGAGACAGAGAGAGATAGATAGACAGATAGACAGATAGATATATAGATATAATAAAAGACAGCACTTTACAAAGAACAAATACTTATATTGTTGCTCATTTTCAAAATGCTAAGATTTTATTTGTAATGACTTGAGTATAGCTGTTTCGACCCAATGTTGGCATACAAGTAAATATAATAGTTCATTGATACTAATTTTGCACAACTGGAAAGCTCATCAGCATAGAGAAAAACCATAATCGGGGTCAAAACAGGTGTACGCACGTTGTTATATATAAAAGCCCCACATTTTTTTTTAAATGAGACACAATATGCATGTTTTTTCTTTGTAAAGTGATATATTTATTGAAATATTTATAGCTCTAATATTGAACCATTAAGTTATTTAAAAGATAACTATCATGATCTCATGACTATCATGATGTCATAACTATCATGATAACTATCAAAATGTTATGTGTGTATATATATATATATATATATATATATATATATATATTATTATTATTATTATTATTATTATTATTTTAGGATGCAATTTATTCATATCTACTGATAAACCATTCAGATCATTACTATTTCTACTGGATTATTTAATGTGCACACACACATATATATATATATATATATATATATATATATATATATATATATATATATTATATAAATTGCATATAAACTGTTAAATGTTAACTATCATGATGTCATAACTATCATGATAACTATCAAAATGTTATGTGTGTATATATATATATATATATTATATAAATTGCATATAAGATGTTATGTATATATATATATATATATATATATATATATATATATATATATATATATATATATATACTAGTAGGCGTTACCTGATCGTTTGACACACTTAAATCTGATACTTTAATTCATTTAGAATTTATATTTATTATATATATATATACATATATACATATATATATATATATTCCCCTGTCGCCTTATTTTAAAAAATGGAATCTCCAGATCATCAAAATCAAGATTCAAGCAATCAAGCATATATGTATATATATAAGAACAAGTAGTTAATAAAACATATTAAAAAACACTTTGAAAAAGAGTTAAAAACTTATTTAACTTTAAAAAGGAAGCACAAAATAAGTGGATAGCATTAATCCGCGGAGTTTATATATATATATATATATATATATATATATATATATATATATATATATATATATATATATATATATATATATATATAAAGGAGATTAGAATAATAGTCTAAAGAGCTAAGTGTATTTCAATGTAACAGTGAAATTACTAGTTTAATTAAAATACAGGAAATGCTCGTTGTAATTTAGATATATAATAAGCTTGATAGTTAAATGTCCTAGAGCTAATTCAATATTAAGTAAAGTGATTTTCAATTTAAAAATTAAAAAAAAAAAATTTTAATTTAAAAATCAAATTTTAATTAAATTAAAAATCAGTTTCATTAGAAGGAACAACAACAAAGTCAATTATCTGTACGATCGTTTCGGAAATCCGTGCTTTTTATTTGTGGTATACATGAAGTTATGTAGAACAATTATATATAGTTTTTTTGGTAAGCACGGTCTCCTCATCAGCAAATTTAGGAGGATTTTTATTGAATTTAAAAGACATCATAAATAAACCTAGCATTAAAAAGGTAATATATATTGGTTCCACATCTGGCCCAATAAAACATAGAATTTCAACGCACAAACATTCTTTTAAAAATAACTCTCTATCAAACCAAACTACTCTATCCAACTATATTTGGCAACTAAAAAATAGCAATATTTCTTTCAACTTAAAATGGCAAATAATTGAGATTTGCAAATCATATAAACCAGGAGATAAATTTTGTGCACTATGTACAAAATAAACCCTAAAAATTTTAAAATATGAAGATATAAAAAATACAACCAAACTAGTAAATTCAAGACACGAGCTTCTTACATGTAATCATAAACGTTGGTTTAAATTTAATAAATATAAACCACCTTAAATCATTAAAAATTACTCATTAGTAAAAATAGATTACAATTTTTTTTTTAAATAAATTAAGTTAGACCATTTACCTCCCTTAGACCCGTAAATCAAATAATAAATAAAGTCAATAATACATGACAATTATCTCCCCTTAAAAACTTGCAAAATAAATACTCTCTCTATATATATTAACTGTAGCGTCTTTAAATCAAAATACGCTAACGGAAACAATTTACTGCACGAGCGTCACCCTTTTAAAATTCATCATTCAATGAAATAAAAAGCTATAGCAAACATCTAAATGACTACTTTAAACACAGTTCCTGATTTCAAAAAAAGAAAAACTAAAAGGTAACTATCTCTATATATTTTTAAATCAAATTTATTATGTAAATTCAAAAATATATATTTTTCTACTCATTTCTATCTATAACCTATATTAATTTTCTTATAAATTTTAAATCCAAACCTTTTATTTCAATTTTTTCAGATTCATCTGCCTTACTTTTAATGCTAGGTTTATTTATGGTGTCTTTTAAATTCAATAAAAATCCTCCTAAATTTGCTGATGAGGAGACCGTGCTTACCAAAAAAACTATATATAATTGTTCTGCATAACTTCATGTATACCACAAATAAAAAGCACGGATTTCCGAAACGATCGTACATATAATTGACTTTGTTGTTGTTCCTTCTTATGAAACTGATTTTTAATTTAATTAAAATTTGATTTTTAAATTAAAAAAAAATTTTTTTTAATTTTTAAATTGAAAATCACTTTACTTAATATATATATATATATATATATATATATATATATATATATATATATATATATATATTAACCTGTCATCTCCTTTTTAAAAGATGCAATCGCCCAATAGCCGAAGACCAGATGCAAGCAAGGTCCACAGAGTTTTATTTTCATTATATATATATATATATATATATATATATATATATATATATATATATATATATATATATATATATATATATATATATATAAACAAACACAAATGATACTTTACTTTGCACACAGAGAACTTTGTGTGCGTGATTATGTATCGTGTTGATAGGCATCGTGTGTTGTCGACTCGTGCATGCACATCCTCAAAGCGCCGTCTATGAGTGGCTAATATTAACATTGACTGTTGTTATGACAGAAACAATTATGAAGCAGGCGAGTCTATCAATCATGCGCAGGAAAGTAAAAGCGTGATGGTGGCGGCAGAGTCGGTTTGGCCCTGGCAATAAGTTCGTGTAATATTGGAGAATTGAAGATGCGAAACAAAGGGGGAGGAGGTTGTGCTGCTGAATGGAAATTCGATTAAATAATCCATTTGGACGTGAACTAATCTGTCGGGCCAGCATATCTGGACCACGGCGCGACGGGCTTTTATTATTATTTTTTTTTTTTTTATTATTACCCTTCAGAAAGTTCGTAATGGCCGACGGGCGCGCAAACGGCACCCAAAATGAAAACTTCCGCTCGGATAAGTGAGTTTTGTCCTTCGGAATTTTTATCCTCGTCTGTCGTTCAGATTTGGACGCATGATCTGCCTTGATGGAACATCCCGAGGAGGGTTTGGATAAATATTAGTGAAAAAGTTAGGTGATGGTCGAGAGTTTAGCCAAAAAGAAAAAAAAAAAGAAAAAAAATACAAAAGAGACTCCAACTGGATATCGTATGGTTCGTCCATGGTTGATTGAAATTGGACACTAGTGTTCCACCGGAGATGCACGCTAATATTCTACGGTTCGAAGTTCGTTCCATTACTGAAAGGATACATTTCTACATTTCGGTTATTTGATCTGGACACGCAACATTGCGAAGATTTATAGAAGATTGCCATCGATAGATGGATAGCAAGATAAACTGAGAGATACATAGATACGTACATATTCAACGTTTTCCGGGATCCAGCACGTTGTATGCTCAGTCGCAAAGGAGATAAAGAATAAAAAAGAACTTCAAATAACTTTTTCTTTGTTAAAACGACATTTATTCCCTCATTGTTACGACCGACTTCGGATCGTCTTCTCGAACGTCATTCACGCCTCTAACGTGATCTAGAACGTTCTCGACGTCTCTAACGTGATCGTTCTCTTTCTCATTTTTATAGTTTTTTTCTTTATCGGTGATGTTATTTCGTGTGCATTTTCATACGCGCGTCTGCACTATGTTACAGATAGACATTCAGACAGACAGACAGACAGACAGATAGATAGATAGATAGATAGATAGATAGATAGATAGATAGATAGATAGATAACTACATCTATATAAATAAAACAGTAATTATATGTGTGTGTCGGTATGTATGTATTTGTATAAATATTTAACCGATAAACTCTTAGATTACTGCTAACTTCACACCGAAATTAAAATGAAATAGTAATTATTAGGACATTGACAACAGCATACTCTTTTCATTGTTTTGACGCTCGAGTATATATCCGTTGATATCTTATGTGCTTTTGTATAGAGTGATGTGTATCGGATTGTATCGGAATCGGGGATTTAGCACAGAATCGGTAATTGTATTGGAAAAATACTGGAATCGTCCCATCACTAATAGATACATTAAAAATATTAGAGAGTGGTTGGATCAACACGGGTGAGAGAGGACGAGAGAAGTAAAAAGCTAAGAGAGAGATAGGGATATATATATATATATATATATATATATAAAGAGAGAGAGAGAGAGAGAGAGAGAGAGAGAGAGCGGTGAGTTAATTGTTCATTTAATTATAAATTACTATAAATTAAAACAATTAAAACAGACATTGTTCGCAAAAAGAACTTAATACCAGCACTAATGTATATTTTACTACGTTTCTTACAGGCAATTTTAAAACAAATATTTGGATTGAATAAATAGAACGAAATTCTTTAACGAGTATCCAAAGAGTGACTGTCTCGCCCGCCATTTTTTTTAATGTTAAAGGAGATAACTAAAAAATTATTCATCTTTACTAGATCTATGTTGTAAAGGCAAATGTATCCCTCTAACTTATATTTTTTAAAAAGATAAACCTACTTGATACAATATGGTCGGCTTCAAGTCAAATGTAAACAAATTTTTGTTGAACGTCCCCTTAAACATTTCAAATTCTACCATATCTAAACCATTAACAATTGCTACACTACCACCGGAAACTCATTAACTCCTATCCTCAAGTGGCCTTCGGGGCGTGAAAAGTGGTGACTCCCTGTTAAAATAAATCTATTTATGTGATTTGGGGAATATATTTTCGTTTCGTAACGGATATGTACATCATAGATTTATATATATATATATATATATATATATATATATATATATATATATATAAATATATATATATATATATATATATATATATATATATTTCTTTTTTAATTAATTCTTTACAATTTTGAAGTTTTCAATTTTTGAGCTAACTAGCACAATTATAGCTAGTCTGTATAAATTTTCTTTCACTTAGTGTTTTCTTCCGAGGAAAAAAGTCAATTTTTGAAACTCCATGGAATAAGGAAAAATAAAATTTATTTATGTTGCATCTCTAGTGCGAGCAATAAATGTTATAAATCATAATTTGCAAAAATTTTAAATCTTTTTGGACATATATATATATATATATATATATATATATATATATATATATATATATATATATAGAAATATATATATATATATATATAAGGCAACAAGAGTATGAAATGAAGTCACAAAACTATATATTGGTAGATATAGAATGGATCATTTATTGAATAATGGAATACAAGCAAAATTTAGGGGATAGAAGGAAATCTTTATTCCAGGGAATTTCGAAGCGTAATGCTTCTCATCAGAAGAGTAGAGAATGTGCAAGGTAGCATGTGGAATTGAACTCTCTCTCTCTCTCTCTCTCTCTCTCTCTCTCTTCCTCTTACGCATTAAGCTATATATATATATGTGTGTGTGTGTGTACATGTATATATATATATACTACATTTTCTTTTTGCAATATTATAAGTTCCAAATCTCAACGACTATTGATCAGAATTTAACAAATGAAGGGTCGTTGGAAAGCTATTAACCTGAATTGTGTAGTATGATATGTGACGTTTGCCCTTAAGGTCGCACATTAAGAGGCTCATCCATCATCTAGAGTTTATGTTTTAGCACTTTTTTACAGCCATAAAATGTTTCAATCATAATCATCGTTTTTCCTCGTTTTGCATATGAATTACAAAACATTTGATCTTTCCCTCAAACCATCTCACCTTGATAGACGGAAAACTAAAACTTTCCGCTGTAGTTTCAAATGAGTTGATATAAGAGCAAGGGGGCGTCTTGATTCCAAATATTTCTCATATATTAAATCTCCTCTCTTTGGTTTTCATGTATGAAGTAAATTTCACAGAGTATATATATTGTTTGATGCTGGAGATATTCATAATCGTGCCCTATTTCCAAAAGAGGGGGGATATAACATATGAGAAATATTTGGTATCAAGTCTTCCCTTGCTCTTCTTTCAGATCATTTGAAACATTAGCATTTAGTCTCCTCTCTCTCAAGGCCAGCAGGACTTCTGGCGTTCGGGCATATAAGACCATTGCCCTTGTGGCAATCAGTTATTAGTCAATGTAGGGGAAACCCTTCATGCCAATTGTCACTATCCAGCTCCCCTATTCCCCGGGGAGCTGGTCCCCATTTCCCCAATCTCGGCTTTGTGCCTAATTTGCTCAGTGGGGAAGCAAATAAATACACAGAAGTGTTGGGAACTATATAGACAGATATGTGTGTGCATGTATAAAAGAGAAAGAAAAAGAAAGAAAGGTCTGTGTGATATTGTGTGTATGGGTATGAGAGAGCGAGAGATAGAGAGAGAGAGAGAGAGAGAGAGAGAGAGAGAGAGAGAGAGAGAGAGAGAGTGGGGGATGGTGGGGGAGAGTAATCTTGTCGCCGCCCCGTAAGCAAGTGCCGATAAGTCACGGATTAATCCGGCCGACAACAAGCAGAGTCGGTTTTAAAGTATATATATAAAAAAAAAAAAACGTCTTTGCAAATACGACCCGCCACCGCGACCGGTGCGCCATTCTTCTGGTTTTGCAGTTTAGTTTGCCTTCTCGTCTTTTGTGCGGGCGCTGTGGCACGAAATATGCCATCAACGGACGAGATGGACACACACACACACACACACACACACGCACACACACACACACACACCACCACCACCACCAACAACAACAACGACAACGACAACGACAAAATAAAAGCATTCTAACAAAAGAAAACAAACAAACAAACAAAAAACACCTGATAGAAAAACAACATGGCCGCTAGTCGATGGTTAAGCTATTTCTTCCCTTTTGAACAATCTGTCACAAAATGGTATTTATCTTTCTCTCTTCCACATCGAAGAATGTGACAGGAAAGTCACAAAGTGGGATTGAAAAGCCAGCGCCAAAAATTGTCTGGACTACCCTGCCGGTATTTCCCGGGAGACGATTAGTATTAAACTAACTACTTCCCAAAGAAAGAATGTAAACTAGCGAAAGAATGAACCTTCTAGAACTGCACAAGCCTATCATCGTACTGCAATCAGGCAGGGATAGTTTTAGACCGAAAGATAAAAATGAATGCGTACACAAAATTCTTAAGTTGACCTCTGAAATTAATTGCATCGTCTGCTACTATTCGGCGTAATATAACACTTCATAAAAGCAAGAAAAAGAGCATTCAAATTTTGTTTACCATCCGCGCCTGTCCTCTAGTCTTGTGCTAAGCACTGCCAACTGTCAACTAGGTTCAATTCCAGAATTGAGAC
>NC_136517.1:30605862-30628362 GCF_053919585.1 Euprymna scolopes | reverse complement strand
GGTACGCCGCCTGGTATTACCTAGGAGGTCCACCCTCTCAGGTCATGCCATCACGCTTTTGGGTTGAGCAAGTTTTTTCCTTGTTGTTTGAGGCGATCCAATCGGGAAATATCGATCGGTAATGATTTCTAGGCCAAAATGCCCCACATTTAGGAGCGCTGGCTCGACATTCCTTCTTTCTGACCTTGTGTTATACCATGCTTAGGTAGGCAGCGTCTAAAGATCGACGTACGGGCGACAGTGTTTAATGCTTACGCAAAGGATATCTATAACCAATATTGATCATCGGAAAGTTATTCCGACTTTATTGAGTGCTAACAGGTCGACTGGCGTTGCCTGGTCGTAAAATATGCATACATATTATATTTTAATTCATAAAGAAACCAAGACATATGCACGCGAATATTATATTTTTTGCTAAACAATTCACTTGCAATAAATAATAAAAAATACTCGAGCCGAGATCGAAATCAAAACCTAAGACAGTGATTCAAGTACGATAACCATTAGGCCAGTTTGACACGATTTAAAAACGTGTTTTCGAACCTGCTTATTCTTAACATAAGGAACCTGTCATGCGAACGATTCATGCATGCGCATTCGTGAAACAGTTGACAAACAGATAAAAATTCGATGATCCCCCCCTCCCACATACAAATGTTTTCGATTTTGACACCTCAGCAGCCGTTTTTCCGGAGTAAAACCGATTAAAAATTTTCATATATCTGAATACTCTATATACCAAATTTCACGATCAAAGACACACACACACACACATTTTCACTTTTATAGATATATAGATTATGTCAGAACAAGAGAGACAAACGAAAGACGGACAAAGCTCCTTAAAAACATGCTTAGTTGAATCTAAAATAAAATTCTTTCAATCAATCTACGTGTTCATGACTGAAAGTGTCATTATAAACTTAAGCCTGACAGACTAACAAAGATGTAATGTGATACTTGACAGACTTACGACTAGACAACAAGTAAATGATATTCAAAATTGTTAGCTGTGAGCAACTAGGATCTTACATCTTCCCAGGCATTATCTTTTCTCTTTGCGGAGCAGTCAGTTTATTGCTAACTGCCTGAGGCACCCTGACCAGGGAATGCCGACGGGGCTGACCAGACAAATTTTAATAGACAAGACTCCCCAAACCTTTCTTTAGAGACGATGACTAATTTTTTTCCATCTTCGGACTTGCGTTACGTTTTCCTGCTGTGTATAGAAGGAGGGATGACCGACAGAAGAAATCGAAGGACGTTGGGGCAATGTGTAGTGTCTGTTCTGATTCAATTCTCGACAGAGGTAATTCTCATTATTTCTCCCCAATCTAGAGTACCATCATTTTGGGGAGTTGAATTTTCTTCCGCATTAAAAACCGATTTTTCATCTAACTCTGCCCTGGTGGGGACATGTGCGTGTGCATCTTTAATAAAATAAACACGTTAACTATCGTTCTCGCGTCCATCATACTCTTTATATATGTCGCCCTCCTTTTCTCTTTCTACTTATTAACTGTTCTATTCAGGAGCTGCTAAAAACAGCCTATCTTGCCTTGACAGAGTACAAAATAGCCTTCGTGGCTTAGTCGGAGATGCCCTTTTCTCTACCCTGAAATCTCTCTCCCACAGAAGAGACGTTGCAAGCCTATCCTTGTTTTATCGTTATTTCCATGGCAGGTGCTCGTCTGAACTCCAATCTCTGGTTCCCCCCCTCGCCAATCTTTCACGAAAAACACCCATCTAGCTGAATCCACAATGAAAAATTTCCCCCACTTTTTATCTGTGCCTAAATCAAAACGTGGATTCCATGAACAAAGCTTCTTTCTTAGAACTGCACGCCTGTGGAACTCTGTTCCGTCTGCCTGCTTCCCACCGGACTACAACTTGGATGTGTTCAAGTCCAACGTTAACAAATTCCTAATGAACCGCCCCCTTAAGTAAACACTTCATCAAATCTCCACACTAACGTAATGTACTTGCAATAACCCTTATCCCGAAGTGGCTTCCGGCCCTTGATAAGTGGTGATCACTGGGTAAAAAAAAAAGAGAAAAAGAGAAAGAATGAGGGAGTGAGAGAGTTAATGTGTGTGAGAGATTCTGAGAGTTAGTGTGTGTGTGTGTGAGAGAGAGAGAGAAAGAGAGAGAGGATGAGTGTGTGTGTGAGAATGAATGTGTGTGTGAGAGAGCTAATTGATGTATGAGAGAATACGCGTTTGAGGGAGAGAGAGAGTTAGTGTGTGTGCATGAATGCGTGAGAGAGAGAGAGAGAGAGAGAGAGAGAGAGAGAGAAAATGGGTGTCTGTGAGTATGTGTGTGCGTACGTGTGTGAGTGAGAGATAGATAAACAGATAGACAGATAGATATAGGTAGATAGATAGAGAGATAGATGGAGAGAAAGGGGGAAAGAGGGAGAGAGAAAGACGTGAAGAGACCTCCCTCTAAAAGAATCTAGAGAAAAAATTACATTTGGAGAGGAAGCCGATAAAACATAAATGATATTGATAATTATAACCAACCAACCAACCAACTACCACCACCACCAACACCACTACCACAACAACAACAACAAACATAAGAAAAAAACAGTCAACGATTCTAATTGTATTTTTATAATTTTTCTTAAATTTAAGAACTATTTTCATTGAAATGAAATTGGACGAAAATTGAATATTTTTGAAAACCAAAAAGTGATAAAAATAAATTGGCTGGAATCACTGTAATGACTGGAATGGCCGACACCCTGCCCTCAAATTTTACACAGAACTCGCCCACCCCCTGTAGTCTATCTGTCTGTCTGTCTGTCTGTCTGTCTCTCTCTCTCTCTCTCTCTCTCTCTCTCTCTCTCTCTCTCTCTCTGTATTTCTAGCACTCTTCAACTCTCTTTCTGTGTCTTTCTCTCAGCCCTTTCTCTCTTCTCTCTCTACTCATTTTCTCCCCGTCACACACACACACACACACACACACACACACACACACACACACACACACACTGCCTCTCACTCTCTCTCACTCTCTCTCACACACACAATCAATTTATCTCACTCACGCACACACACATACTCTCACACATACACTCACTCTCTCTTACACACACATTAACTCTCTCTCTCTCTTTCTCCCAAACATTCACTGTTTCTCACACACATTTATTCTTTCTTTTTTCTTCTTTATAGTTATTTTCCTCTCTCTCTCTCTCTCTCTCTCTCTCTTTCTCTCTCTCTTTCTCCATCTCTCTCTCGGTGTCTGTCTGTCTCCCTTCTCGTGTTCTCTTTCACGCTTTGCTTCTATCTATCCTCACCTCTCTCTCTAACCCTCTCTCTCTCTCTCTCTCTCATTCTCTCTCTTTCTCTCTCTCGCCTTCTCGCGGTTTGTTTAATTGTTAACTTCCTACTTTCTTGATATATCTCTCCCCCTCTCTCTTTCCTTCTTTGTTGCTATGTTGCTCTCTCTTTCAGCTTGTCTGTTCCCCCGTCTCTCTCTTGTACTCCTTCTATCTCTTTTCCCTGTTGTCGCTATATCTTCACCCTTTCCCTTCTCTCTCTCTCTCTCTCGCACATACACAGTTTTTGTTTATATCTATCTGTAACCTTCTATCTTCTTTGCTTCCATTCTCTCCTCCCCCCCCAACTCTTTGTTTCTGTCTAGCTGTATCGTTCTCCCCCCCCCCTGTCTCCTTCTCTCGCTCGCTCTGGCTATCACTCTCTTTATTTCCTCATCTTCCCCTTTCTGGAGAGAGAGAAAGAGGGAAGGAGAATTTATTTTGCCTTAAACATGTCAATTTCATCTGTTTACTATGACAAATCACGAACGTCTTGATTGTATTGTTATTTTTTTTTATTTTTATTTCTTGTTTGCTTTTCGATGCATTATCAAGCGGCCATTTTAGAAATTGTTTTACTTTTTCCTTTTATTTCTCGCACGCGAAGGAAAATATGCCAAAATGTTTTATGGCAGAAATAATCGCCGACGCCAAGGGGAGGTAACACTGGTGTGAACCCGCACGCCGCCAATGCGTGCAGATACGACTGGAAGTGAAATCGCTCCAGCAGGGAAATCATCGATGTCGTGGTCGAATCCCAGTCGAGCCGTTTTCTCAATAATATCGTTGGGCAATGTATGACTCTGGTCCTCTCCTAGCTATCACTAAAGTAGTAGAGTAGTCGCGACTTTCGAGCCTTGGGTTAGGGTTAGGCATGTTAATCATCGGCGTACTGTAATTTAGCAGTGACAGGGATCTTATTGATGATAGAAACATTATGAACCGCCTAGAGAGCTTTATATTTTATGAATCCGTCCGCATCATTGACACACACATGCAGAGATGTACACACACATACATGACGATTGCTTCATCTTTGCAAATGTCGCCGTCCTGCCTAGCAAAATCCCTACCATCAGCCCCCACCCTCTGTTCATCTCCCATGGCTACGTAGGTGGCTCTTCAAGCCATCAGCCGACTTACATGGCCTGAAGCAAAGATGATATATGAAGTCGAGTGTCTGCACCGGATTAACTGAAACCACTCTATGGTATGGTGTCTCTGTGGACAACCGCATGCCTCTTTAAACCAGCAGCCGACTTGCACCTCTTGCCACACACCATAAAGGTTGTTCCTATTAACTTGCCTCAACACGAGGGCAGTGTTAGACACAGGGTCATTTTTTAATGAGGGGCATCTAGTTCTCCAAAAAGGGGTACTCTGCATAGGAACAAAGATAAAAAATTCAGTCATGAAGGATTTCTTCTCCACTGATCGAGGACAGAAAATGTGAAGTTAAGCATCAGATCAGATACTACACTGTGATCTTGGCCGGAAGGATCAGGTCATGGAGATAAAGGTACATAAGGGCGACTTTCATGTGACTCTATGTGGTTCATATGTCCGGTCTTGGATAGTAGAAAGCGTCCACATGCTTCACACTTCCAGCCAGCTTTACGAGCGTCTAATTCTTTCACAGACCCTTTACGCAGATTTCTCTGAAGCTCTGACTCTTCCACGTCCTTTCCTCTTAATACCTTGGGACTCTCAGATACGCAACTCTGTGCCACTCACTTCTATTCTCACCTCTCAACATTTATGTCAAGTTTCTGGATTGTTTTTCACGCAATCTTTGACTTTTTTCTTTGGCTTGTGCTGTGAGCGCTTGCCAGCCGCTAGCTCGCCGTACAACAGCTGCTTTGATAATATACATACATATATGATGATTGCAACGTCTTGTCAGACGAGTGCCACTCTCTTAGACCTTAAAGTCCATGAGCCCAAAAATGACTTCCATCGCCACAGGACCATTTTTATAGACAAATGCCTGAGGGAGTATCTATACACAGATGATGTTACAGAGTCTTAGCTTTGTATGACAGCTAAGTCTCTCTCGCGGTTCAAAATGTTGAGATCCAGCAACAAGCAACAGCAAGATAGCCAGCAACAAGTTAAACTGCAGACCAGCTGGATGCGGGTACTGGTCTTCCGCTTTATGTTCTTTTAAATCTGAGATTTGCTTCTCCTAAAAAGGTTGCTTTCACCACGGCTTACGGGATCCCTCTCCACCCCAGCACACACATAAATACACACAAACACAAACGGTGCTAGTTAGCCGTTGACACCGAAAAAGGGTTCATTCGCTCTTTGAAAGGTCTTGTTTTTAATCCTTCAGGGAGACTAGCCGCCCTCCTAACCAAACAAGTCTGGTGGGGGAACCAGTTTAGTCGCCGGTGACCCGACCATGAAGCAGGTAGTACTGGGTTACATGGTACCAGTAGCATATGACATGACCTGACTACAAATTTACATACATACATACATACATCACAAAAAAAAGACTTCCTTGAGTCTTGACAGACTATGGATACCCACTGTAAGGGTGCCCGCACGTGAAATTTTTGTGACAAGTGTTGCGCAATCTGTGAGTCGACATTGTCGAATACCAGTGGCAAGTGGAAGTTGAGGACGACTGAAAACAATGCCATGATAAGCGGAAAGCACATACAGCGCCTAGAATTTCCAAATGGTCACCCATCTGATACTAGCCAGACTCAACGTTGCTTAACTTCGGTGATCTGACGAGAACCGGTGTGTCAACGTGATTATGCCGTACGTACATACATACATAAATGATGATTGCAACGTCTTTTCAGACGAGTGCCATTCCCTCAGACATTTAAAATCCATGATTCCAAATGTCTGAGGGAGTATCTATACAAATATGATGTTACAGAGTCTTAGCTTTGTACGACAGCTAAGTCTCTCTCTCGGTTCAAAATGTTGAGATCCAGCAACATGCAAGAGCAAGATAGCTAGCAACAAATTAAACTGCAAACCAGCTTAATGCGGGTACTGGTCTTCCGCTTTATGGTTTTTTAAATTAGAGATTTGCTTCTCCTAGAAAGGTTGCCTTCACCACGGCTTACGGGAGCCCTCTCCACCCCAATACACACACACACACAAATATACACGGTGCTAGTTGGCCGTTGACCCAGAAAAAGAATTCATTCGCCCTTTGGAAGGTCTTGTTTTTAATCCTCCAGGGAGACTAGCCGCCCTTCTCACCAAACAAGTCTGGTGGGGGAACCAGTTTAGTCGCCGGTGACCCGACCATGAGGCAGGTAGTACTGGGTTACATGGTACCAGTAGCATATGACATGACCTGACACACTATGTTGTACATACATACATACATACATACATACATACATACATACATACAGGGTGTCTTTAAATTGACAACTCCGTTTTCTTTAATTTCTGCATATATATATATATATATATATATATATATATATATATATATATATATATATATATATATATATTAGAACCGAATTAATTTTCTTAGCATTTTTAGAAAACAGCCACAGCTTTACGTGCAGCACTTTCGTGTATAATGACTGTATACATAGCAGTGACAGTCTTTCTTTTGAGAGGCACAAAATAAATAAATATATAAATAAATAAATAAACACAGAAACGACAGCAAACAATTCTCTGTTTTTCTTCCGGGTAACCTTCCACCACCCGTCAGGTCGAACCTCTCTACTAGTGTTTCCTACCCCTTAGGTTACCTACGTTTTGGGAAAATCCGTACACAAATAGGCGTTTCTTTTTTTTCTTTTTTTTTTTTTTCTTTTTCTTCTCTCCTCGGGCGTTTCGGCTTCCCAACGTTGTGTTTATTAGTTTCTTCTACATCGCCGCTCGAAACTCTTGCAATGACCCGCCCCTCTGCCCACTGTCTCCACAGGCCCCAACAGAAAAGAAAACTCCCAAAAGATCTAATCGAGTTGACGCAAATGAGGAGGATGCGTTTGTTGTTTCTTGTTCACCAGAAGGTCTTAATATCGGTCGGTTGGTCATCATTCCGGAAAATTGATAGATAGAGAGATGGATAGATAGATGGATAGATAGATAGATAGATAGATAGATAGATAGATAGATAGGTTTTGTTTTCTTTTGTTTTACGGTACATCAAATCTTTTCGGGTTATTTAATGCTGAATCCAGTTATTGTGGAAGCAGTTTTTATGCCTCGAGCTCTTTATATCTTCGAATATGTATTTGTAAAGTTTGGTTTGGTTGTTTTTCCGGCATATCAACCCTTTTCGAGGTATTTAATGTCGAATTCAGTTATTTCTGAAATAGAATTCATGTTGCATCCTACTATTTTGTAGAAGGTTTTTATTCTTCAAGCTTTTGTAGGTTGGTTGGTTTGGTTTGGGTTTTTTTTTATAGAGGATGTTGGTTGTTTTATAGTGGATTGCCCTGCAGAACATGAATGAGTTTTGCAATGGGAGAGGGAAAAGGGTTATAGTATTAATGTTTGGTATATTTTAAGTTAGGAAACCAGTGAGGAAGTGAGAGAGATAAAAAGAGAAAGGGGAAATGGGAAGAAATAAAAGGGAGGAATGCGGGTTGTTGTTTTTGTTCTTGGATTTGCAGAACATGATTGAGTTTTGCAAAAGGAAGTAGAAAAAGCAAAAAAGCATCAATGTTAGATGCATTTCGTCTCAGGAAGCCAATATCTTCAGACAGCCTGATCTGCTAGCACCAGGTAGCTAGATAGATAGAGAGATAGAGAGATAGAGAGATAGATAAATAGATAGATAGATACATACATACATACATACATACATACATACATACAAAGATAGCTAGCTAGCTAGCTAGATAGATAGATTATAATTGCTTCTTCCTGACAGGAGTTAATCATCGCATCAGTTAATCGCTGTGAACTTGTGTGCACGTAGATGGCTCTTTAACCCAGCTTCAGCACAACGGTAACGTTCAACTACGCGATACAAAAACTTTCCTTCTGGTAGGGGTGCTCGGATATTAATTTTTTTATCTTTTTATTTTGTTATCATTTTCTCCTAGCTGGGGATGGGGCATGGGGGATACATTCCTTCGCTATTTCATTCCAACTGAATGCACCCCCCTCTTTCTCTCTCTCTCTCTCTCTCTCTCTCTCTCTCTCTCTCTCTCTCTCTCTCTCTCTTTAAAGATTCTAACCCTCGCTTTAAGTCGATTGATTTTACTCATCTTGCACGTGGTTCGTGAAGTATATTTACCAGGTAGTTTTGGAAAGTTCTTTTTCATGAGTCCTGATGATTATATAATTTCTGAAATGATGGAGATCTTTCTAAGATTCCAGTTTCTTTTACTATGAATCCGCGAATGTCTTGTTAGGCCCATACGTAAAAAAACACATATACACACATACAAACATACATAAACACATACATACATGAATATATATATACAAACATACATACACCCATACACACAAACACACATACAAACATACCTACATACATACATGCATGCATGCATACATACATGTGAATAGAGCTAAATAGATACCTCTGGCCAGATTGAAATAGATAGCTAAGAGTGTACTGCAATAATATCTAGATGGTTAGAAGGATTGTCGATCGAATTTCGAATTTAGCTTTGAAAGCCAACTCGTATGTCATCAAATTGTTGGACCGGTCGGGATTGAGCCAAATATTCATATATATATATATATATATATATATATATATATATATATATATATGTGTGTGTGTGTGTGTGTGTGTGTGTGTGTGTGTGTGTGTGTGTGTGTGACAACACATATATTTGAATGTCTTCTTTCTTTTAGGGATAGTGCGCCACCTATCAAGGCTCGGAAACACTCGAGGATATGAAAGATGATCGGCGTCACGAAGTGATTGAAACCAATGAGTGGAATGTTAATTAAGAACAATAGGACGGTTCAGAAAGAGTTTGTTTGCATTAGACTTGAGGAAGCCCATCGAGAAGTCAGTTCGTTAGTAGACTCGTAGTGTCTTGGGATAGGAAAGAAACCTAAGGACAAATTGATCTGATAATGTAATAAAGTTCTTTGTAACTTTTACCCATCCATCTTTTTTTAATTTAATTAATGGCCTGGCAAGGTCACAAGGGAAATAACCGAAGCAGCAAAACTGACGCTAGCTTACAGGACACTATATATACAAATATAGGTAAATTTGTGCATATTTCTTGATTTCAAAATATTTTTTTTTGTTTACTAATTGGCATAAAATTTTAACCATAGAATAGCCTTACAATCTTCAAAAGGCATGCAAATCTAGTATAAACTAGACCACCCGTGACCCGTTGGGTCAGTACGTTATATTAGCTATGGAATTCATGTATGAGCGTGACACTTGTGGCATAAAGAAAATAGTTTTTTTTTTTACATAACAGAAGCATTTCTATGAAAGTATATTAAAATGAAAAAAGAATATAGATAGATTTCTATGAGTCGTTCTGTTTATTATAATTGTTATTTTTTTTAAATTACAGTTACTGAATTATAAGTGGTTGGTCATACTTATAGGTAAATATGCACTGAACAGGTATCATAATCCTTATTATAGTTAAATTCAAATTTTGATATATCATCTTTTAAATGAAATTGTTAGTTGAAAGTACAGAATAATAAAAAAAAAAACACTCTCCACATGTTAATAATGGCTTTTTAAATAGAAAATGAAAATAAAATGTAACTTTTTTTCATTTAATTTAAGCAAACATTCAGTACCCATTGTGTAAAATATTTAACTTGTATGTTAATAATAAGGTCAATAAAATTAAGACAATTCTTTTCTATTTACATTTTTTGTACAATTAATTTTTTTTAAAGTAAACTTTTGTTATCCTTTTGCTTAATTGAGACTTCTTATCAGGTTCTAACTCTCTTATATCCAGATTAATTATATTAATCAATTTATTTTATTGAATATGTATCGCTGAAAAGCACGGGTGCTTAAGCACTTCTTGTACAGAAAATAAATATTGTATTCATATGCTAATAATAAGGTTACTAAAACTAAGACAATACTTTTCTATTTACAACATTTTTTGTACTATTTGAGTGTTTTAAAAAAACTTTTATGTTTTCCTTTCGCTTAACTATCCAGTTTTACATCGCTCCCTTTTTCTCTCTCTCACACATACACGTAACTATTTCTCGCGTACGTAACGAAAACAGAGGGAGTAGGAGTGTTGAAATCTATGAGAGTGAAAGTGAGAGGTGTTTTCTTTCACCGCCGCTGTTTCTATTAATAATGAGTGTTGTTTTTTAAAAGGGAGAAGTTTTTTTGAAACTGCGACAGACTTTACGAAGTTGAATGTTTTTAGCCGTTAAAAAAAAAAAAAAACTATTTGATCAAATTAAATGAAATTGTTTGTATTAAAAGCGATATAAAAATTCCGGAATTGGAATAACGGATTGAAGACGTTGCTATTTACGCATGCGCAACCGGATGTTGAAAACCGGAAATCTGATTGCAAACATACAAGATCCATAGACTTTTAGTATTATATAGATTATGTGGGTTAGGGTTTTTATTGGTTTGTATAGGACTGTGATGAGTTGTTTGCTTAATCTACACCATAAAACGAAATAGGTGTAAGACGTACAGCACAACCAATGAAATAATATGAATAGCATGAAAATATACTTATGGTATTAGAAATGATTACTAACGATATGTTTCAGAAAAAGATTTAAAAAAAAAATTCGCGTATGAATGTATATAAAAACAAAAAAAATACAAAAGTGTACATATATATACATACACACACACACATATATATGGATATATGTATATATGTATGTAAAAAACTAAAAATTACAAAAGTATACATATGTATACACACACATACACACACACACTCATACACTTACACACACGAGCGCTTTCTAGCTTCCATAACCATAATCTATTGGCGCCAATTATAAAGTTATGTCTTTTAACGTTTTTTTTTTTTTTCTCTATTTGTTCACTTTGCATTGTTTCAGTTTTCAATGTCGCTGATGAATTTGCGCTGACTCTTTCCAACCTCTTATGGTTGATTCGGCGTAATGAAACCAATGGTACGACCTTGAAATATGTATATATAGTGTCGTAATAAATATTATAGATATATATATATATATATATTAAACTTTATTATATATATATATATATATATATATATATATATATATATATATAATATTTATATATATATATATATATATATATAATATTTATATATATATATATATATATATATATAATATTTATATATATATATAACTTAATTATGATCAGTTAACACTTTGGATTGTATTTTCTTTATTATTATCAAGGAGTACACCGTCACAGGTTAATTCATATAGTCAAAATTAATGGACTTTTTTTTTCAATATAAGCCAATCAGATTTCTACCCTCACAGCTAAAAACTTAACTAATTTATTAATTGGCTGACTAATTACCTGTTTTTTTTGTTTTTTTTTTGTTTTTTATTCATTACTTGATTTTTACTTTAACGTCATCATTATATTTAATTCTAAAATATGTCTTTAAAATGCTTGGTAACGCAGAAAGAATAGGCGACTCGAAGATCGTGTCAGGTAAAAAATATATACAAATTATACTTAATTAACGTTTTTTCCGTAAGATAGTATATAAAACATCATTGATTCATTGCTCTGAATTAGTTTTAGTGCTACAAAAGGTTAATCACTTAGTGAAATATTTACTGATTTCATTTTTATAGAAATAGAACTTTTTTTTTTTTTTGTATGGCGTTGTTTGCTGTGGAGATCGAGTCGCTTATTCTTCTCCATCACCAAATGTTTTTATATTTTTGCAAAGTAAAGCTAATCAGAGAGGTTTTTTTGTTATTAGGGTTTATCCGCTGATGAAAAGATTTTATATTTGAAAATTCATGGATTAAGGACTTTTCTTTATTATAAGTACCTGTTTGAATTTTTGATGGATTAATAATGTTGTAACTTATTCGATTTTTATTTTCATCGTAATTTTGCAATTTAATCACACCTTTTAATTATATTTCAATTATATAATATATATATATATATATATATATATATATATATATATATATATATATAAGAGAAAGAACATTCAAACTTTCAGTTGAAATTTACAATCAATTACAATAAATAACCAACACAATAACGAACAATAAATTTTGATTGTAAATTTCAACTTACAGTTTTAATTTTCTTTCTCTTATAATAAATAAATTTATTGCGTACTGAGCTTTTTATTCGGTTGGGATTAAATTATCTATATATAAATACTTTTATTTATATTAGATTGAAGTTTACCATCGCGTATATCAGGTAAACACTACATCCTTTTGATTTCATTACTTTATATATATATATATATATATATAAATATATATATATATATATATATATATATATATATTTATATATTTATATATATATATATATATATATTTATATATTTATATATATATATATATTTATATATATATATATATATATTTATATATTTATATATATATATATATATATATATATAAATGTGTGTGTGTGTATGTGTGTGTGTGTGCGCGCACACGCGCGCTTCCTTTTTGGGTTGAGAAGTTTGTTTTTCCTTCGGTATTTATTAGTCTGCACATACGTCTGTCTGCGTGTTTATTAATTTATCTGTCTACGTCGGTCCGCGTGTTTGTCTGTCTGTTTAATTCCATTGAAAAAAAGAAAGGTCAATGGAAAGAAATCGCCCGAGGGGGAGCCAAAGGGAAACAAAATGTCAGCACTCTAGGGGCGGCAGTCCCATCCCTTCGTCCGCAAAGAATACGAGGGACTAAAATACGACAGGAAAGACAGAAGACGAATTCGCAGAACAAGAACGAACTGAAAACAGGCAGAAAAAGGAAGAACTGTTTAAGAAAAGGAAGTCGCCATCTTTGTTTTGGTTTCTTAGTATCCGCCACCCCGCCACCAGATCTTTTCTCACAACACATTGCTCAATCGCAACCCCGACCCCCAACCCATCACCTCTCCCCCATCTCTCTTTCTTTCTTTCTTTATCTCTCTTTCACTTTCTCGCTCTCTCTCTCTCTATGTCTCTCTCTCTCTCTCTCTTTCTCTTTCTTTCTGTCTCTCTTTGTCGATTCAGTGCCTGTGATAATATGCGTATAGATTCCAGTTGGAGTGGAAGTCCAACTCAAACACAAAAAAGAAATAAAAAAAAAATTCGTTCACTCGGCCAGCCGATCCAATCCATGCCGCGTATTTGCCAAACAAATCCATGTTTGACGTGTTAGGAAAAACTATATATATATATATATATATATATATATATATATATATATATATATATATATATATATGTTAGAAAATCTTATTGAAAATTTATTAAAATTTTCAAATAAAGAAAAACATTAAAATCCTGTAAATAAACGTATACAGAATTTTTAATCATCCGACAAGGAGTACAAATAACCTTGAAAGACCTTATTCTGTGGAGTTTCGAAAAATGCAATTCTTCTCATCAAGGGAAATATACAATAAATTTTGCTAATTAAAGCATTCAAAGGAATTGCAAGTATGAAATTAATCATATTTGCATAAAAAAACTATTTAACAGTGAAAGTTTATAGGCATGTATAGTGATTATGAAAGCAGGAAATAGGAAAAAGAGAAAAGGATGTTTTTGTACTCATATTCACCCCTTAGAAAGCATATAGCCACTTTGACGTAAGGGGCTACTATTTGGAAAGATTAACAAATGTTACATTTAAACTATATATATATATATATATATATATATATATATATATATATATATATATATATATATATATATATATATATATATATATACTAGCAAAAGTACAAGTGTGTGTGTGTGTGTGCATGAAAGTTATGAAGACCCATCTATTCAATATGTGCAAGTTTCCATTAAAAAGCTACTCAAACTTAATTGTGATTTTATACTTTACAACGACAGAACAACAAAATTGTTATTTTAAATTTTACGTAAAACTGACAGATCAACGAAACTATTATTTCAAAATCAAAAAATGACAAACTGACGAAATTGTTCCTATTTACTTTGCATCCACACGGGGGCAGAGTTAGACACCAGCGGCGTTTTTTTTTTGTTTTTTTTTTTTTAATGTAAAGAAAAGAAACAAAAATAAAAAATGTCTCAGTCGTGAAGAATTCCTCTTCCACTAACCGAGAACAAAATATTGAAGTCTAGCAGCAGAACAGATACTACAATTTGATCTTGGCCCGAAGGCATAACCTAACAAGGACAGACCATAAGCTGTTACTTCAAACTTAATAGTTACAGATCAAACAAATATAAGGGTGACAAACAGATGAAACTGTTATTTAATATTTAGCAGTGACAGACCAACGCCCGGACTGCGCTGCTATTTCAAACTCAACACTGCCAGAACGATGGATCTATTACAACGAAACTGGTATTTAGTCCAAAGAAATGGTTATTTAACATTTTAACAGTGACAGACCGACGAAACTGTTATTCCAAACTTACGTGATAAACCAAACACAGTATGAGTTCCGCCGGCGACAGACAAATTAACGCATCCACAATACGACACGTGACACGTTACTGGTGACCGCCCGACCGACGAACCTTCCAATTGAGACGCGAGGATAGTGGAAAGCGTACCCCCCCCCCATCTTCATATGCCAAACACAAAACATAAACAAAACGTGCTAAGACCGACCACGAAACGGAATAAGTCGAGTGTATAATGTAAGTAAACATATGGAGGACCAATTATTCGCGCGTGTTGGGAATGTGGGAAGAAGAGGAGGTGGGCGTCGCCGGTGGACAGGGTATAAAGCCTGCCTGATAATAGACTGATAACGTCAAGAAATCCGGGGAGGGTAGAGGAAGGAGAAAGCAACAAAAAAAATGATCTAAGAAAAAGTGAAGAGGAAAGAATTAATAAAGAAGAAGAAGAAGAAGAAGAAGAAGAAGAAAACGATGGAGGGGGGGATAGAAGATTAAAGGAATGAGAAAGGTTGTAAAATATATATGATATAGTGCGAAAGAAAGATGAAAAAAGAACATGAACACGAAGAAAAAAATAGAAGAAGAAGAAGAAGAAAAAGAAAAAGAAGAAGAAGAAAAAGAAGAAGAAAAAGGCAAAGAGAGAGGGGATCGGTGGGCGGCTACTGCCTGAAAAGGTCGACCTGTTTGAGTCGAAAAACATGAGATTGAAATCGAGGCTAATTCCGTGAGAACTTGTTACAACTTTCCATGGGGAGAAATTTGTCTTTTTTTTTTGGGGGGGGGGGCAGATTTCTTAGTTTAAAGAACATTTGGATTGTTATTTTAGCCACATTCACACACGCAATCACACACACGTACATACACCGACAACGATACGCATACACACACAGACACGCACACACACACACACACACACACATATATGGAGAGTTTTTTTTAGGGACGGCGAATTTTGATAAAAAATATTTGCAAATTTGGCAACTATCAGTAAATTGGAGTTCAGCTTGGTTTGGCAATTCATCATAAAAACACTGACACTCGACCAGCGTTTGCAAATTGCGAATGATACGATCAATTTACCGAAAGAAACATTTCATGAGCGACATTTCAGTAAACTCACCTGTCAACTCACCATTTTATTCGTGCGATTAAACCTTAATTAGATTATTTTCCTTTGGAAAGTTGTATGTCTGCGCTGATAAACCAGACACAATAGACCATTGAAAGATTACATTGCACACGTTGTTGTTGGTGTTGTTATTGTTGAAATGCAGCCTAATTTAATACGTAGAGGTTGCAAAAACTGGGCCTCTATATTACGCTATTTACGCGCCAGCCGCGGCCACGGCGGCCATATACCAAAAATTGTATTTAAATTGTAAATGCCAACTATTGATATTTGGAATAAAGCAAATATTGGTCTAATTAAAAAAAAAAAAGAAAAGCATCGTAATATATATATATATATATATATATATATATATATATATATATATATATATATATATATATATATATATACTTGTTTATTGTTATATAAACATGCTCACATATAACAATAAACAAGTATTATCAGCTCTTTTTATTGAGCACTATCTAACAACCTGGTTGAATTCATTAGTCCATTACTTTTGAATATAAAAAAAACCCGAGTGTATATATATATATATATATATATATATATATATATATATATATATATATATATGCATAATCGTGTTGACACACGATTCTTGTCAGATCATCCAAGTTAAGCAACGTTGAGCCTGGTTAGTAATAGATGGGTGATTATTTGGGAATTTGGGAATTTGAAGCAGTATGGTTGGAGATCGCGCACCCCTATCACAAAAATTTCACGTACAGGCACCCCTTCGTGAGTATCTATAGTCTGTCAAAGATTGAAGGAGCCGTTTTTATATATATATATATATATATATATATATATATATATATATATATACAGAGGGGGATTGAAAAGGCTAAGAATAAGATCGATTCTTTAAGAGGAGACTTATCGGAATGATGCAAAGCTCACCAAATTGTTTTGAGGCTTATATAGACTATCAATAAAAAAAGGAAACGACAATATAAAATGTAATGATGTATACGGATTTATCCATGTATTCAATAAGGACGGTTCATCATTAGGTGCATTTTGGTGTACAATAGTTTTTAAATAAATTTATAAATCTGTATACATCAGTATATATAGTTATACGGTCATTTTCTTATTTTATGGATATTGTCTCCCCCCACGCCCTCTCTCTCACTCTCTCTTCCCCCCTTTCTCTCTCTCTCTCTCTCTCTCTCTCTCTATCTATCTATCTATCTATCTATATATATATATATATATATATATATATATATATATATTAGGCACCGCCAAAACTGGGGGGGGGGACAGGTCAGTACTTTTTGACGGACCGTCTTTTTAAAAATCTACCAAATATCAGGTAATTATCCGATCAATACGAAATTTTCAGCGATTATTAGGAGAAGAATGAACTTTATAACAATGTACTTATTTTTCATAAACGATATTTATATATATATTTTTTTTTTTGCTTACAAAACCCCCCTTGTTTTGAAGTGGGAACAAATATGCTCAAAATCATCTGAAACTGAACAAAACATATTGTGTTGTTGTAAGGGACAGAATTATAGATTAAAAAAAAAAAAAAATTGTTTGCATACCTTATTTTGACGTCTGAATATCAGAACTTCGATTGTGTTTAATTATCCCGCTTTTGAGTTTTGAAGTGTGAAATTCGGTGAATATGTTAAGTAAAATAATTAATTTAAGTTAAACAAAACAAAAAAATTTTTTTTTTAATATTTATACGAAAAAAGCCATTTAAAAATTTTTGATAAATAAATTAACAATTTTTTTTAGCGAGCCGAATAATGCATGGCCATTATTAAACAGGGCATGCTTTGAATAATCGATACAAAAAAAAATTCGATTAATATTGTGCCCTTTGTGTTAAAAATAGCATCATTTTTTTCGATCCCGTTTGAAAACGTTTGCCGCCTTTCGACTACGGTGGACCAAACGCGCTGAAATAAATTTTTTTTTATTCTGCTTTAAATTGCCCCCCCCCCATTTTGGGGAGCCTGGCCCCCACACACATACACATTAAAAACCAAACTCATACAAATGGTCACCCATCTGGTACTGGCCAGGCTCAGCTTAATAATACATTGAAATTTTCGTTACTGAAAAATAAGTTTTTTTGGCCTGTTTGGTCTTCCATAGTTTTCTTCTTATAAAACGCAAACATAAACAGAGTCGATCTAGACTCTACATCGACGCGAAATATCTGGTTAGCTATCTGAATAAGTGGAATTATTTGAAATGCAGGTACTTATATTATAATATTTTTGCATATTCTCTTAGAAAATCATCCTAAATCTTAGTTAGACAATAAATAAAAAAATTAATTATTTCAAAATACTTTTATTTTAATATTTAAGTACGGTTTCTGTGCAAGACAAAAAAATGTCAATTGTTAACTTTTTGGGAAAATTTAACATTTAAAATTTAATTAAAAATAGTAGAAAAAGTTTTACATTATTCTGTTTTCTATATGATAAAATTCATGGTTTTATCTTTCTGGAAAAAAAAGTTACTCTGAAATAATGGATTTTAATAAATGTGATTTAGTTTTAAAAAACAACAACAACTTGATTTTGCGGCCATTTTTGGCGGTGCCTAATATATATACATAAAATAAAAATTACAATCAAATTTACCAAAATGATCCAAGATGGTAAAATTAAAGTATATTATAAATATTAAAGAATTAATATTTATAAAGTAATCTCAACCAGATGTAAAAGCTCGATAAAACCAAATAGGAGATAGAACTTATAATAAAAGCAAACAGTTAATAAAGAAAGTTAAAAAAACACTTTGAAAAAGAGTTAAAACATATTTAATCTGAAAAAGAAACAGTTGATAAGTGGATAGTCCTTAATCCGTGGATAGTCTGGTGAAAGGTAAATAATCCAATGACCGTCATTTCACCAGACTATCCATTCACGTGCCATCACCTTTTTGTAAAACCATATACCCTCTGCTCCACTTTTTGTTATCAAGTAAGACGTTTGACTTACTTGTTGTTTCATCAAATACTTTTATATGCAAAATCCAGCATTTTGCTAATTCCTACCCTCTGAATGAGAAGGAAAGTATTTCTTCGAAACTCTGCGGATTAAGGACTATCCACTTATCAAGTGTTTCCTTTTCAGATTAAATATGTTTTTAACTCTTTTTCAAAGTGTTTTTAACATGTTTTATTAACTGTTTGCTCCTATATATATATATATATATATATATATATGTGTGTGTGTGTGTGTGTGTGTGTGTATATATATATAAACAGTTGACCTTTGCAAACACTGCCAAACTCCTCACCCAATTTTGGATCTAAACATTTGAAATTTAAGATTTAGGTTACCTGGACATGTGTCAAACGTTTTAATATATATATATATATATATATATATATATATATATATATATATATATATATATATATATATATATATACACACACACACATAAAGTTATGAACAGTACAGAGGGCCCGAACTGCTAATATATACACATATATATATATATATACATATATATATATATATATATATATATATATATATATATATATAGGGTGCCCCCCAACAAAAAAACATAGAAAGTATATCTAGAACATATACTGTAGTATGGAGAAAAAAAGGGCCAAAGACCCTAGTGTTTTGATGTGATGTTTTGAATATAATAAACTAGTTATGACCAAAGTTTCATTTCGTTCGGACAAAACACTAAGAGACGGGGACTAATTAGATTTGTGACCCGTTTTGTGGGGTCACCCTGTATATATATATATATATATATATATATATATATATATATATATATATATATATATATATATGCTACTGGTGCCATGTAACCCAGTACTACCTGACTCATGGTCGGGTCACCGGCGACAAAACTAGTTCCCCCCACCAGACTTGTTTGGTTAGGAGTGCGGCTGGTCTTCCTGAAGGATTAAACCAAGACCTTTCAAAGGGCGAATGAACCCTTTTTCGGGTCAACGGCCAACTAGCACCGTGTGTGTTTCTGTATATGTATATATGTGTTGTGGTGGAGAGGGCTCCCGTAAAGCGTGGTGAAAGCAACCTTTCTAGGAGAAGCAAATCTCTGATTTAAAAACTATAAAGCGGGAGACCAGTATCCGCATTAAGCTGGTCTGCAGTTTAATTTGTTGCTGGCTATCTTGCTCTTGCTTGTTGCTGGATTTCAAACATTTTGAATCGAGAGTGAGAGAGACAAGGCTGTCGTACAAAGCTAAGACTTTGTAACATCATCTGTGTATGGATACTCCCTCAGGCATTGTCGATAAAAAATAGTTCTGTGGCGATGGAAAAGTTGTGACGCGTGGCGGCTCGAAATGCTGGAAGAATATAGTAATTAATCTGAAGGATCATCTTCAGTGTCATGCCTGCTTAAGCGTGTGAATTCACCGGTAGGACTAAAAAAAAAAGTCATTTCTGGGCTCATGGACTTTAAGTGTCTGAGGGAGGGGCACTTGTCCGACAAGACGTTGCAATCATCATATATATATATATATATAGTAAGTTATAAAATGTATATGGCGATTAAGCTACACTGAATATTCCGCGTTTCATTCACTCTAGGATTCTTCAGGCTTATGCGCAAAAAAATTTAAGCACTGCAATTAGGGTCTGCTTAGCTGAAATGCTATTAGTTTGGGAAACCAGGCAGGAGTGAGTAGCGATTACCTCCCTGAAGGATTTGGTGGTAAGAAATAAGGGCGAAAAGTTAGCAACGAGAGAAAGACCTAATGTTAGGGCGGTGCTGGGAGTTATAAAAACGATGACCGTATCTTCGATTTGAGTGTTAGAGAGGGCCCCAACGAGTGTAGCTATCCTGAAAAAATGGGTGAACTATCCGCGAAGAGATCAGTGGGATAAAAGAATTGGATTAGGGCCGACTTATTGTGTGGTGTTAGGTGGGTGTGGCGTAGGCAAAAGGAAATCGAGAAGGATACAGAAGAGATAGATAGAAAAATGTATGACAGACAGGGAAAACGTCTGTAATATCTTTCTGTTATAGTTTGGACAGAGATAACTCGAGAAAGACGGAGAGAGTGATACATATATAGAGAAAGAAAGAGAAAGATAGATGTCATATAGCTCTAATATGGAATGTGTGTATGTGTGTGTGTGAGGGGGGGGGTGAACCTGAAATAGATAATGATATATAAAGAGAAATAGGGAGACCTAGAGTGTATGTTCGGTTGTTTTTTAGAGAGTGATATATTATATATATATATATATATATATATATATATATATATATATATATATATATATATATATATAACAACTTCGTTTACTCACATAACATAATTAATATACGAAAATATAAATTTCTTCAGAAACTTTAAATATTTACTTCAACAGTGCTCAATACGTGTGCAGAGTTAGGTAGTAAGTTATAAAATATATATGGTTATTATCCACTTTACTATATATATATATATATATATATATATATATATATATATATAATTATCAACTTTACAAACAATATAATATATATATATATATATATATATATATATATATAATTATCCATTTTAAAAACAATACATATGCCGCTCCCCATATGGGGGTACCAATTGGCTAATGGGAAATTATTCCCAATTCCCATTTAGGTAAAAATTCACTTTCGTATGCCAGGGTAAAGGTATTCAAAGTAATAAGTAGTGAGTTTACGAGGTTCTTATTTGCCTGCCTGCCCACGAGGGCAGAGTTAGACACAAGGTCGGTTTTCAGTGCAGGCACTCCGGATAGGAACAAAATTAGAAAACTGTTTCAGTCATGAAGGATTTCTCGTTCACTGACCGAGGTCAGAAAAGGTAGAGTTTAACATCAGAACAAATACTACACTGTGATCTTGAACGAGGTTATTAAGTATGGTCCATAAAAGAAGCGCAAGATATAATTTTACTAATATGAACAAATTTACATCGTCCTGACACTGGACATGATGCTAATGCTGCGGACAAATATTTGGATAAAATCAGAAGTCCCCGCAAGACGACTTATTAAGGTGGGGTGAGTAAAAAAAAATAATTATATATATATATATATATATATATATATATATATATATATATATATATATATATATATATATATAAGCAGACAGACAGACAAAGTGAAAAAAGAGAAATATAGATATAAAGAAAAAGAGGATAAAGAAAGAGAGAAATATACATACATGCATAGAGAAACAGACAGATAGACGTACAGAGAGAAAAAGAGAGATAGGCTCTAAACACGTGGACAAGGCGAACTGGGGAGCAGTACTTTGGTGAAGAGATCTGTGGAACATTAAGGTCGGATTAAGACCGGCTTATTGCACAGGGGTTAGATGAACAAGGAGTCTGTGACAGACGCGACACAGGAAAGAAAAGAGAGTGAAACAGTGAACAGAGGAAGGAAGGAGATTTGTGGGGGGAAAGGAGGATTTAGGGTGGCAAAGACATGGCTGGCAGCAAAACTGGAGAAATGAAAGACGGAATAACGAAGGAAGTTTTCAACATCTTCTCT
>NC_136517.1:30593362-30600862 GCF_053919585.1 Euprymna scolopes | reverse complement strand
ATTTTTCTGGAACGAACTTGATTCGAACTTGGGACACCTAGTTGACGTTAAACAACCGTATGAGATAATTAGCGCTGGCCCAACAGCATATTCTTTTCATTGTTTTGACTCTCACGTGTACATTTGTTGATATCTTAAATGTTTTTTTTATATAAAGTGCTGTCGTTGTCTGATGATTAACTGTGCCTAACTGTGTCGGATATACACTCGAGAGTCAAAACAATGAAAAAAATATTCTGTTGTCGTAGCCCTAGTGATGAGTAAAGGTCTGTCATCATCTTCTATCTCCAAGTCTCCGTTTCATCTCGAGAAACAATGGGTACTCCTTGTAAGTGACTGAACGTTTAATTGTAAATCAAGGATTGCGCAATCCCAACCACACCTTACCTGAGTCTGTATTGCCTGATTCCAGACACACTGACGAGAAAAGTGGAAATCACTACCAGCACCTGGAATTCCAAAATGATCACCCATGTTAGTACTGACCGGATTCAACGTTGCTTAACTTAATTTAACGAGAACCAATGTGTCAACCTAATTATGCCGTATACGTCCTTTATCTATCCTACTTTAATTTTTTTTTATTTTTCTTCCTTTGAAGATTGTAATGCTGGGTATGGGGCAGCCAAACCAGCTGCCAACATTACCCCGTGTTTTATTGAAACCAACCGAGAGCTCTTTTTAGTATCCTCGCTGTTCCCTTAAGTGCAATTGTCTGGGTCTCTTTTGCACTTGGTTCACCAGGAATATTAGTTAGGTAGGACTTCAGGTTCTTCTTCATAAGCCCTGTGGCACCTATGATAACTGGTATGATTGATATCTTCCTAAGATTCCAGTTTCTTTTCATATCATACATGAGACCTGGACATTTGGTCTGTTTCTCTCTTTCAGCTCTGTTCAGACCGCCATCGTTAGGAGCACTCACTTCAATCAAGGTAGCAACTCTCTCTGTCTTATTCAATATAACCATATCAGGTTTCACAGCAGCATTTTCAAGGTAGATCGCTGTAGGGATTTGCGTGATTGTGTGCATGTGTAATTTCGTGCGGACATCTGTACGTACAATTCTGCTTGTAAGTGTGAGACGTCCCTCCTGCCGAATGCATACAGGGCTGCTCAGGCATTTATAGTAGGCCAGAAGGTACTTTTAATAGTGCGGCGAGTTTTAAAAAAATCTTGCATGATCTTGTGTCGAACCTTTCGTAGAGGATGTAAATAAACTACCTTATTTAAAATATCAACAACGATTCAAAATAAACGTTAACAACAAAAAGCATTCGTAAAATTGTAGCTTGTCATCTAAAATCTCAGATAACTGTGATGTCAATTAACTGTCTACTGTTTCAAAGCGTTATATTTCGTTATGTTTCGTTAAACTTATAAAGTCGTTATAAAATACGGATATTATTTTTACCTTCAAATTGAAAATATACTAATATGTTTTCAATAATTGATTAGAAAGGTAAAGAAACGTATATATATATATATATATATATATATATATATATATATATATATATATATATATATATATATATATATATCGGTAGATAGCATCTTCTATAACCAAATTTAGTTATCGTTAAAAATCAACAAGACCAACAACCAACCGAACCGACTTAACTTTAACGCGATAAAAAATAGTCCGCAATTTCAGCGTGAACTCTGTAGAGTAACACACTCGATCATAATACCTGTGAAGTTCGAATCCTAGTGTAGTCAGCTACCTCGATGAGCTGTGATACGGCGAAACACGTGCCTGTAAATAAATGATTCATAAATAAATAATGTATATATTTTTAATCGTTTGTGACCCATTGAAGGGGGGACTACTCCCTCGAGCTCGTAGGAGTAGTCGCTTTCTACCGAATTTTAGCATCGTTAAAAATCATCATTAATATATATATATATATATATATATATATATATATATATATATATATATATATATATATAGAGAGAGAGAGAGAGAGAGAGAGAGAGAGAAAGTGAGAGAGAGACGAGATAGATAGTTTGGAATGTGCCGAAAATACAGCTCCCCCAAAAAAGACATTCACGACTGGAACAAAGATAAAAACTGCCTCAGACTACAAGAATTAGAAAAAGCATACCCTCAGAACGGATGCCACACTTTACTTCCAGCAACAACTGGAAGAAAAAAAAAACAAACAAAAAACCGCGATATCCTATTCCAAAAGCGGAGTGTTTATTTTCTTCCTCTCTAGGGGAGGTTAGACACAAGAAAGGGTGTGATTTGGAAAAGCCAGCGCTGTTAGGAGAAGCGCAATCTGGCATATCAAAATGCCTACAGCGATTAGTAATAAAACTGATAAATTCGCAAGGAGAAGGTAAAGCCTGGGATGGTGCACCTCTTCCTAAGAGCGAATAGAACTATACCTCAGGCCGACAACAGCAATGCCACCATCCGGCTGATAGTGGATTGGGCTATTTTGGTCATCATCGTTCCAAAGGAAAATCCGGGGTGGCGGCGAAGGAGAGGGAGAAAAGAGTTGAGTGTTTATTGTCGCTATCGTTATTTTCCGGAATCGCTGTTAGTGAGTGATCGGCAATGATCGGCAATTGTCGGCGTCGAATTAAATGACCAATAAATCGGAGCGAGGTTTCGTCGGAGCTAGATGAGGCAGGGGGAGGGTCGAAAAAGGCGGAGAGGTGTGAGGAGAGTAAGACAAGCCGGTTGCGTTCGCCGAGCGCAGACTTCAACTGTAATGGCTGCGTAATAACGAAAGGTGGCAATGAGATTAATAGAATAATTGAATACCAGAATAAAAGAATACGGAATAGCAGACCAGTGTAATTGAATTCTTTTTTTTTTTTTTTTTTTTTTTTTAGCCGCTTCCGCCATTTTGAAATCGCGGAATTTTGTGTGTTGGTCGTATACACGTATTTCTCGTAAAGCGAAGACGCATAATGCAGTGGTTACAGGCAAAAACTGGCCCGGGCAGTTCGGATTCATGTTTAATTGGGGCCGCTGTATTATGTCCACTTATATATATATATATATATATATATATATATATATATATATATATATATATATATATATATATATATATATATATATATATGGCGATTAAGGCTGAAGAATCCTAGAGTGGATGAAACGCGGAATATTCAGTGTAGCTTAATCGCCATATATATTTTATAAATTACTAACTAGCTCTACATACGTATTGAGCATTTTTTAAGTAAATACATAAAGGTTACGCATAAATTAATACTTTCGTATATTAATTTTATGTGAGTAAATGAAGTAGTTATATATATATATATATATATATATATATATATATATATATATACTGAGTTTAACGTGGTTATTAAGAGTGCTCAATAAAAAAAGAGCAATATATATTTTATTAATATAAACAAATTTATATGGTCGCGACACTGGACATGTTAATGTTTAGGACAAATGGTCGGTTTTGGTCGGACACATTGAGGACACTGACTTTGGAAAGCAAACATTTATTAAGACGCCTGACAAGGAATTCTGGTTTTAACCTACCATTTGCCGAAACATTAGCAAATGTAAATTTGTTCATATTAATAAAAATAGTTAGTTGTCACGTTCGAATAACTTTATTTAATCTGTACCCTTTGTTGGATAATTAAAAACGTCTGTAGACTTGCTTTACAGGTTTTTAAATTTTTTTTTTTTTGTTATTTAAAGAATTTGAATTCATTTTCAATAAGATTTTCTTTATATATATATATATATATATATATATATATATATATATATATATATATATATATATGTGTGTGTAATTATTTACTATAATAGTAAAATACCTACAGAAACTAGTGTTTCATTCTTTCGGGAATCACCAGTGCAGTGTGTTATGTATATATATATATATATATATATATATATATATATATATATATATATATATATATATATATATATATATATATATATATATATATTATATATATATGTATATATATATATACGTGTATACATATATATATATACACAAGTATATATGTGTGTGTAGGTCTTAAAACTTATATGAATGAGAGAGAGAAAAAGAAAAAAATGAAAGAAAGAGAAAGAGGAAGGGGGAAAGAAAAAGAGAGAAGAGGAGGAGAAAGAAAGGGCAGGCAGAAGAAGGAAAATGAGAGAATGAGAGAGAAAGAAAGAACCAGAGGAGGATATATAGAAAAGAAAATTAGAGAGAGAGAGAATGTGAAGGGGTGGAATATAAGAGAGAAAGAGTGAGAGAGAGAGAGAGGGGGGGAACGGATGGAAAGAGAAAAAGATAGAATTGAGGTAGAAAGACAGAGGAAAAGATATAGATGAGAGCAGTTAGTGAAAAGCAAGGGAGAGAGAGGAAGAGAGAGAGAGAGAATAAGACGGACAGAGAAGAGGAGGGATGTAAAAGGGAGGAGGGGGAATATGGCGTGATGGTCTATTTTTATATTTGTCTCTTTTGATCTTACCGTCATAGTGACGTCACTTTGTTCCTTCCCGGCCCCTGTACATTCAAATCGTCGATACCGCAGAGGACACAGTTGTCCTCATCCCCACCCACACAGAGGCTACTCGTCGCTAGATGTCGCTTCCTTAGAGCATTTACTTCATTGACAATCGATTATGATTACGATGCTCCAAACTTTTCAGTTACCTGTATTGGGCGTGACGGTGGTTCAGTGTTTAACGACATGGGCTGGGGGGGGGGGGGGGCAGATGTTCGAATCCAGTTCGTTCCTCAATAATTCATTTTTCACTTAGAATGTTTACATTGGTCCCAAGTAAGTACCTAAAACTTTTCTAGAAATAATTCTGACGAGAAAAATACCAGGAAATCCATGCCAAGAATAAAATGGTCGATTATAATCAGCTTATTTTCTAACTTCCGGTGTAGTGCTACCGGAAGCGCTGACAAGCCAAATCAGTCCCTTCGCTTTTTTTTTCTCTCTCATGCCTATGTGCATGTACTCATTATTTTATTACGTTTTTGTTTTTCGATCGTTCTTTCATAAACATATATTCCATCTATAATCCATATAAATTTGACTTTTTGTGTATTGATATTCGGATTAAAACCCCTTTTTCGATTTATTTAAAAAGAAAATACAACTTTGTTATAGATGGATCGTAGAATCCCATTCATCTGAAAAGGGTCTAGCTAATTTGCATATTTTATAAATATTCATGTTAATTAATTTTCTATTAGTTTTTTTCTCATGGTATGATCATCTTCAGTTAACTATTACGCGTAATTATATTTACGCAGATATTCTACATGATTTATACTTGAGTAATATTTGCGTAAAAACATTAAAGCAAACATAAACCTTTTTCTATATTTATGTATGCATATATATATATATATATATATATATTTGTTTAAAAAAATTTGCCTACCAAACTCCTCTGTCAGTTTTTGATCTACAGACATGAAACTTAATATATATCAATATATATAATTCGAATCCATACGAAACTTTATATATATTAATATATATAATTCGAATCCTGCGAAACTTTATATTTGAGTTTTAGCCAGGGAAAATCGGTTCAAAAGTGTGAAAATTAAAAAAAAGTGGAATTTGCTAGGTGAACATCTAACGACGGCATTACGAATATGCATACGTAACGTGATAGCTATTGGTTCATGTTTTAATTTTTAGCCTTGAAGCAAACATGTTGTCATAGCACAGGCATTAACGTTAAAGGAAAATGTAAATCGTACGTTTTGGTTTCGATTCTTAGTGGTAGCGCACGAGTCATTTTTTTTTAAACTTTTTAAATCATTACTATATATTGGGTCCAATATAATATAATAATAAATACGAAATCTGCATTAATCAAAATAACATGTTTAAGCGTATTTTACGACCGGGCAATGCCGGGCGGCCTGCTAGTTTATTATATAAATTCAAATAGAAAAATTTTATTTATAAATTAAAAAAAACAAACTTTGTTTTTATAATTTCATAAACATATATTTCTGTTTAAATTTCAAATGAATACAAACTTGTTATTTTCGTAATTTTGTTATCAAAAGTGCAAATACAGACTTGTGTTATTTTTTTTCTTTTTAGAATTTTGTTAAATTTATTGTATATTTTTTTAATAATGTATTTTTCTTATATTTTATTTCAATTAATCGCTTCACAATAGAAATACCGAAGAACAATAAAAGCGAAGGAACTGATCTGCCTTGTCGCCGCTTCCGGCAGCGCTACGCCGGAAGTTAGAAAGTACGTTAGTTGACTATAACCGAATCTTCGGATTCATATGAGATCATGAGTTATCTATATAAGCAGAAAGAAGACATAATAGTTTACAAGAAGGAAAATTCCGGCTAAACTTTCACGAGAAACACTCGTCTAGCTGAAAACACTATCAATAATCCCCCCCATTTTATCTGTGCCTAAACCTAAACGTAGATTCCATGAACAAAGTTTCTTTCTTAGAACTGCACGCCTGTGGAACTGTCTTCTATTTACCTGCTTTCCAGCTGACTACGATGTGGCTGTATTCAAGTCCAATGTAAACAAGTTCTTGATGAGTCGTTCCACTTAATTTAACAAATTTATCGAATTTCCATTACTATCGATTACTATATTGTCCAATTGACTACTGGACACTCTTTAACCCTTATCCTCGAGTGGCCTCTGGGTCTTGATAAGTGGTGATGCCTATGTAAAAAAAAATGTCGCTGTTCCAGCAGACGACAGGAGGAATATTAAGGAGACGAAGAAGCAGAGACAATACACGGAACTTGTAAGAAGGCTGAACAGGCATATGGAAGTTGAAGAAAGTCAAAATAACACCAATGATAGTAGGAACACTAGGAACAATCCGGAAAAACTTCGAAAAAAAAGGAGAAATTGGAATCTGAGGGATGATTGAGAATATATAGCGAATAACAATGATGAAAAAAGATCTTGAACGCAGAGACTAATACAAATGAACTACAAACGCTAACTGGACATTTAGAAACTGATACAAAAATACAACAAAACTACAAAGAAACACTACATGGAATCAAGAAAACTGAAACCGTATAATTGTAAGTTATCCCGCGTTCAACATAAAATTTTACTGTCAGCATCAACTGGCACCACGCCAAATAGTCTTGAAGATTCGAGGAGAATGGAAAACCCATGGAAAGTAATCATTAATCAGACCTCCTGGATGAGCGTGATGAGGATTGGAACCTTGGGGAAGCTTATTGCCACTCAAATTCTAATGAAGACCGATAGTTATTGCCAGCGAGAAATCAATGGAAAACGGCTGTTGCCATAATGTAAATCTATGTGTAAATGTTATCGAAAGAGGTGAAGAGTATTGGGAATCTCAGAGAGACTTGTTGTCACCTAGAATTTCAGTAACACCACAGAGAGAAACCATTGATATTGGCCTGTCTGTAAGAATCCTATTAAGTACGAATAATAATAATAATAATAATAATAATAATAATAATAATAATAATAATAACAACAACAACAACAACAATAATA
>NC_136517.1:30585862-30588362 GCF_053919585.1 Euprymna scolopes | reverse complement strand
GAAAAGCTTTCTTTGTTACTAAAAGCAACTTGTTAGTGGATAAAAAACATCGTACTAAATTATAAATGGCAAAAGGGAAACCATTATCAGAGTTTGAGCGAGGAAGAATCTTTGAGCTTAATAGGGGTGCACTCTCCTATAGATCCATTGCAAACGAAGTGAATCGTAGCAAAACGGTCATCACAATTTTTTTAAGAAATCCAGATCAATATGGCACAAAAAGAGTCCAGGTCGGCCAAAAAAAAAAAATACGGATCGTCGTATCAGAAGAGGTTAAAAAAAACTCCAGTATGAGCAGCAGAATGTAGTCCTAAAACCATCAGAAGGCATCTGAAAATGAAGGGTTTCAATTATTTAAAGCGACTGCAGAAACCACGTCTTCTTAAACAGCACAAAACTAACCGACTTAAATATGCCGCCAAATACCAGACTTGGGATAAAGAGAAGTGGGGAAATGTAATTTTTTCCGATGAGAAAAGTTTAATCTAGATGGTCCAGATGGATTTCAACACTATTGGCATGATAAAATTTGCCCAACGAGACTTTTTCAACTCAGCATAGTGGAGGAGGGTCTTTAATGATCTGGGGTGCTTTCTCGTCGGCTGGGACCCTAAAGTTGCAAGTAGTGAAAGGCCGGCAAACATCATTGAAGTACATTTCAATGCTTGAAAATGTTTCTATCAGGACTGAAGGCCCACGTCTGTGTGGAAGAAATTGGATTTTCCAGCAAGACAACGCTGCGATACTTCTCGACAAGTACGCTGCGATACACACTTCTCGACAAGCACGAGAATACTTTTCTTCAAATAATATAGAATTGTTAGATCATTTAGCATATTCTCCGGACTTCAATCACATTGAAAATCTTTGTGGATGGATGGCAAAAGCAGTGTTCAAGGATGGAACCCAGTATGATTCGATGAAGGAACTTTCTGATTCAGTTTTCAGTACATGGGATAAAATTCCTTCGCAACTAATAAAAAAAACTTAGTCGCAATTATGCCGAAGAGAATTTTTGAAGTACTTCAAAAGAGGCTATACTAAATACTGAGACCCTTTTTTAGTAATTTATAATTGCCTTTAGTTAGATACATTATCAGTGGTCTTCTCATTTTGACCAGGTGAAAATGTGTTTTTTTTTTGTTTTTCTTGTTTTTTTGATAATTATTAGATCAGGGGTAAGGTTTCGAATAAAGCAGATTTCATTTTTTTCCCATATTTTCCCTTTTGGCAATGGTTTCAACCATTTTGTTTGATTAAAAATTCGATAATATGCGTAAACGCTTACTTTCTTAAGTGGTCTTATGATTTTGACCAGTACTGTTTATGTATATATATATATATATATATATATATATATATATATATATATATATATATATCGCAATTAAGCTAAAGTTTTTCCATGTTAAGAGTTATAATTTGCTAGTTTTACTGCAATAAAAATGATAAAATCGCTCAAAAAATAGAAAGAGACATACACTGTTATATCTAAACTTGAGGTGTTTTAAAATGATTAAAAACGCTCCTAAATCATATCAATCTATCTATACTCTCTTCTACTTCTCTCCCCCTTTCTCTATTTCTGTGTGTATATATATATATATATATATATATATATATATATATATATATATATATATATAATAGTGCTGGGCCGATTATAAAGGCACTTGTTTATTGTTATATGAACATGCTCACATCCCGCTGCTACAAATAGCCACTTGTTTCAATCAAACAACAGATATCATCAGGCAGCGACTTGACTATTCAAATGTTCAATGAATAATAATAAGATTATTCATTGAACTTTTGAATAGTCAAGTCGCTGCCTGATGATATCTGTTGTTTGATTGAAACAAGTGGCTATTTGTAGCAGCGGGATGTGAGCATGTTTATATAACAATAAACAAGTATTATCAGCTCTTTTTATTGAGCACTATCTAACAACCTCGTTGAATTCATTAGTCCATTACTTTTGAATATAAAAAAACCCGAGTATATATATATATATATATATATATATATATATATATATATATATATAATGTATTTTAGGAATTCGAAATTTGTGAGTTGAAAGTTAAATATATATATATATATATATATATATATATATATATATATATATATATATATTAGTGCTGGGATGAATAATCGGAATCGGGGGAAAAAATAAGCCTAAACCGTTTCCTTTAATTATCTATTTTATTTGATTTTGTGTTTATAAAACATCTACTACTTATTTAGTAGGTTTATTGTAGCGACTTATGCTATTTTGGATTATCTAAATTGAATAAAATAATATTTTGCTCCCTGTATTGAGAATTATTTACTATATATATATATATATATATATATATATATATATATATATATATATATATATACAATGTAATTTAGGAATTTGAAATTTGTGAGTTGAAAGTTAAATTGTAAATATAGAAATTTTATTGTATGCAAGACAAAGAATATAGTATTTTACTATACTGTATTCTTT
>NC_136517.1:30570862-30580862 GCF_053919585.1 Euprymna scolopes | reverse complement strand
TGGTTAACAACACTGACTGGCGAACTGGGTGTTCCAAGTTCGAATCCAGTTTGTTCCACAAAATCACTTTCACTTTGGATGTTGACAACATTCACGTGCCCCTTTTTCCGTAAGTACTCAATGCCTTTCTAGAAAGAACTCTGTCTGGAAAAATATCGGGGAAACCAATGCCAAAACAGAATCTTTGGTTTCATACGATGACGATGATGATGATAACGACGACTACGACGACTCTCGCGTATTAAATAAAAAGTCCCATTCGCAATTCCGTACTGATTATTTATTTCGACTGGACACTCCCGAATAAGGTCGGAAGTTACATCGACCGAAACGATTAAAGGTTCAACCTCGAGATGAGAACAGCTGTCCATAAAATAATGCAGATATTAAAGTTCAAAACAAAAATTAAAAATCAAACTTTATAAAGTCTAAGCATATCTATATGAACTTTTACGTTTTATGAAGTTTTACATTTTTAATATTCAGCACTAATCATAGAAGATTCAAGTCCAAATTTAAAAAAGTTCAAACCTTTAAAATTCAAGTTTTTAAAGTTCAACTTTGAATAAAACAGTTCAAGTTGAACTGTGTAAATGTCAACTCCAATTGTGTTAATTCTAGTGTTTAACGTCGAAATAAATAGTTGAAACTCATATTTTAAAAATGCTCCTTCGAATTTATCAAGTTCAACTTGTTATTTAAAAAAAAAGTGAAGTATGCATGGTCCCCCGTGAGTGCACAGTGAACAAGGCATAAAAAGTGACTAAGTTCAGCATTTGCCCCCTCCTCTCTATTTAACCCTAAAAGTCTTCAGGGGACGTCAAATCATGGTGAAAATGAACAAACGTAACATATGTAAATTTGAGTTTTGCACCATACAAAAGAAAGACATGACTAAGTTCATCATTCCCACCCTATTTAGTCCCAAAAGTCCCCAAGGCCTTTGCATATTTAAATTTGAGTTCAGCACCATGCAAAACTGCTAAATAGACGTACACAGAAAATGTGGGACAAATATGGTAAAATAGTCGAAAAAATGGAGTGTTTTTTTTTTTTATATTAGTCCTAACATTCCCTGGGGCACACACAAGAGTTATCGCAAAGTATAGACAAACAAAATTATATAACAATCAGTTAGTTACAACTTTTGAAAAAGTTTTATAAAAATCCAAGGCATCTTTTCTTCTTCTTCTTTTTTTTTTTTTTTTTTAAATAAACACAAAAGTGTCAACTTTAGTCATTTTAACACGAAAGGAACACTTAGGGGGGCGGGCAACTGGAGATTTCCCGAAAATTCCGTTCTGTTCCTTTTTCAGTCATAGCTAAAATATGAAAATGGTGCAAAAATGTTCTGAATTAATTTCACTATATGTGTGTGTGTGTGTGTGTGTGTGTGCGTGTGTGTGTGTGTGTGTGTGTGTGTGTGCGCGTGTGTGTGTGCGTGTGCGTGTGTGTGTGTGTGTGTGTGTGTGTGTGTGTGTGTGTGTGTGTGTGTGTGTGTGTGTGTGTGTGTGTGCGTGTGTGTGTGTGCGTGTACATGGCGGAAATTACTCTCCGGATTTTTCTCGGATTTAAGTAATCATACCCACATTCTTTTTGTTTTCTTTCTTCCCCCACCCTGCCTTTTAAAAGTTTACAGGTGCTTATTCTCCTGATGAGTCAGGGCGAATAGTATTTTTAAAGATAGACATAATAATTGTTTGTGCGCTAAGAAACAGGTGCTGTCAAGAATTGGCATTTATCTTTATTGTAAGATATGCTTCAATATGATATTTTAATTCACGCACATCAGTGTTTATCATTGTGGAGACAATTCCCTACCTATTATTATATTTATATTAGACCTAATATATGGTAGTGAGATAAAAACTAATAACACACACACACACACACACACACACACATAAGAACAAAGAATTAATAAAACATGCTAAAAACACTTTAACGAGAGTTAAAGACATATTTAATATTCAAAAAGGAGACTCAAATTAATTTTATAATATATATATATATATATATATATATATATATATATATACATATATATATATTTGTAGTCATCAACATACACTCCTGTTTCGTTGTATCACAACTCATCAGTGCCGCTAGACTAGCACCTCTCCCAAACCGACGATTGAATCTAGAACGATCCCGTTGAGCAGTTCTATTGATCGACCCAAGGGAGCGGCGCCCGCAAATAATCTCGCCAAATGTCTATTTAAACAAACATCCGTCCACCACTTTTACCGTGCACTAACCGCTTTGTTTTTAAACAAAGAGCGAACGTCGCATTATATATATATATATATATATATATATATATATATATATATATATATATATATATATATATATATATATATATATTCCCATGTCTAACCTGTAACAAAGCATGCCACACGTTGGACATGGTAAAATATTTCCTCTTTTAAAATTATTAAATGTTGTTTTTAATTTTCAAATCTTTTTTTTTTTTTTTGCCTAATGAAATCAATAATGATCAATAATGATCGAAACGGGCTCCACATCGTAGCAAAATAGGATTATATTTACATAAAAAAATCAAAAAAATTATATATAATGTATAAAAGTAACTGTGTGTGTATGTGAGTTCCTTTCTCCTAGGTTCCGAACGGCTTAGCCTATCTTTTGCAAATTGCATACAAAGATAATTTATATTTCTGATACTGTTCTTAGATTATATTCTGTACAAAATCTTTATCTGATAAGTATCAAAAATCGAAAACATCCGACCTTAAAAATAGTCATTCTTCTCTTATAGATAAAAAAAGAATTTTTACATGGAAATATTTTACGTTACACCGGTATACTGTTGGCTGGTGTAACCTTTACCGATGCAAGCTTGGCCGGTGTAACGTAAAATATTCCCCTGTAAAACGTCTTTTTTTTATCTATAAGAGAAGAACGACTATTTTTAAGATCGTGGGGCCACAAATCTCAGCTGACGTGATATTGTAAACAAACACACAGAGAATTTAATGAACAACATTATCATGATAATTTATTTACTTATATTTTTCCGAAGTAGTCCATCGGGTAAATTATTCCTCGTATAATTAGCAATAGAGGGTTGATTTCATAATAATACATACGCAATCTGCATAAATTAAAATATCATGTTTAAGCGTATTGTACGACCAGGCAACGCCGGGCGACCACAAAATTAATCCAATCTCATAAATTTATTTTCACCTAGTGCGGGCCTCATAAATATAGACGGAATAATCATATGAGTAGCTAACTTAAAAGCTGACTTATATGTGCGTGTGTGTGTGTGTGTGTGTGTGTGTGTGTGTGTGGGCGTGGATGTGTGCGTGCGTGCGTGCGTATATATATATATATATATATATATATATATATATATATATATATATATATATTAGTATTGGGACGATTAATCGGAATCGGTATAGGAATAGGAAATCAGAGGAATCGGAACTTTTGAGGGTATCGGACTCGGCAGAATGTGTGCCTCTTTTCAGATGCCAAAATTGATTCCTTTAATTACCTTTTTTCATTCAATTTTGTTTTAAGCAAAATATTCCACTGCTGGTTGTAATGAGAAAATATTAAATATCCATTGATATTAAGCTTCCAGTAAAACTAAAATTTATTGTCACCCCTGCACAAGGGTTTTTTTTACGTTTGAGAAAGTACATGCACATTTAAAATTTGTTTTTTTCGCTAGTCGGTAAAAATAACAACTTTGTAGTTAAGCATTTAGTAATTTATAAAGAATCGGAATCAGAATCGGTAATTGTATCGGAATCGAGAATTTAGTACGAAATCGGTAATTTTATCGAAGTCGGGAAATATATATATATATATATATATATATATATATATATATATATATATATATATATATATATATATATATATAGTAAGTTATAAAATATATATGGCGATTAAACTACACTGAATATTCCGCGTTTCATCCACTTTAGGATTTTCAGGCTTCAGGCGCATAAGCCTGAAAAGTCCTAAAGTGGATGAAACGCGGAATATTCAGTGTAGCTTAATCGCCATATATATTTTATAACTTACTAACTAGCTCTACCTACGTATTGAGCACTTTTGAAGTAAATACATAAAGTTTACGCATAAATTTATACTTTCGTATATTAATTTTATGAGAGTAAATGAAGTAGTTATATATATATAATATATATATATATATATATAGAGAGAGAGAGAGAGAGACAGACAGACAGACAGACAGAGACAGAGAGTGGGAGAGAGAGGGAAAGAGAGTATATGTATATCTAGATATATGTATATATATATGTATATATGTATATATATGTATATGCATATATGTATATATATATGTATATGCATATATGTATATATGTATATATATATGTATATGCATATATGTATATATATGTATATATATGTATATATGTATATATATGTATATATATATGTATATATATGTATATATATATATATATGTATATATATATGTATATGTATATATATGTATATATATATATATGTAGATATATATATGGGGTGTGTATGTATATGTGTGTGTGCATGTACATGTGTATGAGAGAGAGAGAGAGAGAGATAGAAAGAGAGAGAGTCTTTTTAAGGAATAATAAAAATAGTACGGATGTTAATATGATCTTGCAAAAAAGATCTTATTTTGGTAGTTCATGTGCTAGTATGTACGTTATAATTTTTGCTTATTTTTGAAATTTCTAATACGTCGTATTTTTGATGATTGATAAGTTTGTCAAAAAAGATACGTAACACAATTTAAAAAAAAAGAAAACCCGCAACGCAATAAAAAATGAAAAATCGTAACAAAATAAAAAAAGAAATGAAAAGAAAATCCCTAACACAATTTAAAAAAAAAGAAAAACCGTAACACAATAAAAAAGAAAAATCCTAGCACAATAAAAAAAAAGAAATGAAAAGAAAATCCGTGACACAATTTTAAAAAAAAGAAGAAAATCCGTAACACAATTAAAAAAAGAAGATAATCTGTTACACAATAAAAAAAAGAAAAATCGTAAGACAATTTATTGTTTTTTCTTTTTTTTTTTTTGAAATTTCTAATAAGTCGTATCTTTGATGATTGATAAGTTTGTCAAAAAAGATACGTAACACAATTTAAAAAAAAAAGAAAAACCGCAACGCAATAAAAAATGAAAAATCGTAACAAAATAAAAAAAAGAAATGAAAAGAAAATCCCTAACACAATTTAAAAAAAAATCAAGAAAAACCGTAACACAATAAAAAGAAAAATCCTAACACAATAAAAAAAAAAGAAATGAAAAGAAAATCCGTGACACAATTTAAAAAAAAAGAAGAAAATCCGTAACACAATTAAAAAAAGAAGATAATCTGTTACACAATAAAAAAAAGAAAAATCGTAAGACAATTTATTGTTTTTTCTTTTTTTTTTTTTTGAAATTTCTAATAAGTCGTATCTTTGATGATTGATAAGTTTGTCAAAAAAGATACGTAACACAATTTAAAAAAAAAAGAAAAACCGCAACGCAATAAAAAAATGAAAAATCGTAACAAAATAAAAAAAAGAAATGAAAAGAAAATCCGTGACACAATTTAAAAAAAAAGAAGAAAACCCGTAACACAATAAAAAGAAAAATCCTAACACAATAAAAAAAAGAAAAATCGTAAGACAATTTATTGTTTTTTCTTTTTTTTTTATTGTTTAACAGATTTTCTTCTTTTTTTTTAAGAAATGGAAAGAAAATCCGTAACATAATTAAAAAGAAAAAGAAAACCGTAACACAATGAAAAAAGAAAAAGAAAAGTCCATAAGACAATGAAAAAAAAGAAAAAAAGAAAAAGCAGTAACACAATGAAATAAAAAAAGAAGATAACGTGTGACCACTGACTTCAAACAGTGCCTGATGGAGGTAGTATTCGTTTGGCGCGGTGCCCGACTAAAGTATCTAAGGCCCCTTCCCCTTTCCTCCACTTCTCTTCTGAACCCGATCCTCCAAACTAATCAAATGTCAAGAGGTAACAATTTCAGGGTCAAATATAACTCAAGTAGGGGGATTGTTTACGGCGTTTTATTTAAAACACTCCTAAAGGAATTCGCGTAAAGAGCTAAAAGGAGAAGAGGGTTTTCTCAAGAAGTTTGGCATACTTTTTCTCTATACACATGAAGTTAAATTATTTGTTGACGATAAGATTTAAAAGATCGTATTTCTATATTTACAAAGTAATAACTTTTTATATACGCAGATGTTGACGGGCGAGAGACGTCAAAATAGATAACGAATCGGCACATTCATTAAAGAAAAACGAACCACAAGAATACGAAGTACCTTCAATAAGTTTCCAGGCATTTTTTTTGTACAGGCATTTACAAATGCCATAGAGTCTTGAAAGTTCAGTATGTTATTGCCAATATATATGAAATGACTGACTAATTTTTATGATTACAAGTTCAAGTGAACAGCTACATCAGGAATCGGAATACAACTTACTAAAGCCTGATTGTCACAGCTGGTGAATTTCAAGAATGCAATCTGGACGGGAGGATACTCTAGAAGAGCGATATATGACAAACTTCTGTTTTAAACTTGGAAAAAATGGCATAAAAACGTATGGACTGCTTTTGAACCATATTGCATGAATCGAGTCTGAGAGGTGTTGATTGGCCAAATAAAGACTTTCATGGGTAATGAATATCATGTGTCTATAGAGACAATAAGTGCACAATTTGATGTCAGTGTGGGAACTGTACGCACAATTATTCGCGAGGAACTGAAAATGCGGAAGATTTTCACGAGTGCACCAGTCCACAACTCTATCATTGTTACAAAGATGGGCAATAAGACAGTTTGTGACCCTCCATATAGTCCAAACCTTGTTCACTTTGACTTTTTGGTTATTCCTTGACCTAAAGGAAAACCTGAGAAGCTGTCGTTATGACACAATTAAGGAGTTGAAAGAGACAAGAGGACTTCCATGGGACTTTCCAGAATTTGTTAAAACAGAACAAAACGTGCATTGCATTCAGAGGAGATTACTTCGAAAGGGACTAGAGTCTCACGTGTGTACTATCAATAAAAAGTGTTCATAGGGAAAAAAAAATCTGGAAACTTATTGAATTCATCTCGTATCTATTAAAAATAACTATAAGTTTTTTTTTTTTAATATCTTTTGTATGATGTTATTCATCTCTTCCCCACAGATGAAAAATATGGCATAACGCTCGGAAACTGAGATTGAAAAGCCAGCGCTCTCGAAGAAGACCACGTTTCCCGGACTTGAACGATGGAATTATAGTTTAAAATGAAAAACTCAAGTATCATGGTTCCATTGTGTTTTAAACAGAAACATTCTTTTCGAATGCGCCCCAGTCATATCAAAGAACTTACTGTAGATTTTATATGTTAAGCCTTTCGGCCTGCGTGATAATAAAACTTCTCAAATGCACTTGTGGAGTTAGGCTGTGTAAGGTGTAAACTTTGGTGAAAATCGCCTGTGACTTCTTTTGTCTGATTATTTTGATTATTGATTATTGATATGTATTGAACACACTCAGATACAAAACCTATTCAGATAGAAAGCCTATCGAAGAACACTGCCACGTACAAAAACTACCTTTCTATAAAACTTCATAAAAATCTGCCTAGCCGTTTTCGAGTTCATAAGAAACGAACTCACACACAGAGACAAAATTCTTTTTATATAATAGTACAGGTAGTTAATAGGTAATAATTATGGAATGTGTCTTCTAGGTAAAAGGTTGGGTAACGTGACCACATTAGTTTTTATCTATTTATTTGTTTATTTATTCATTTGTTTATTTGTTTATTTATGTATTTGTTTATTTATTTGTTTATTTATTTATTTATTTGTTTATTTATTTGTTTATTTGTTTATTTATTTATTTATGTATTTATTTATTTGTTTATTTATTTATTTGTTTGTTTATTTATTTGTTTATTTATTTATTTGTTTATTTGTTTATTTATGTATTTGTTTATTTATTTGTTTATTTATTTATTTATTTGTTTATTTATTTGTTTATTTGTTTATTTATTTATTTGTTTATTTATTTATTTATGTATTTATTTATTTGTTTATTTATTTATTTGTTTGTTTATTTATTTGTTTATTTATTTATTTGTTTATTTGTTTATTTATGTATTTGTTTATTTATTTGTTTATTTATTTATTTATTTGTTTATTTATTTATTTATTTGTTTATTTATTTATTTGTTTATTTATTTATGTATTTATTTATTTGTTTATTTATTTATTTGTTTGTTTATTTATTTGTTTGTTTATTTATTTATTTATTTATTTATTTGTTTATGTATTCATTTATTTGTTTATTTATTTATTTGTTTATTTATTTATTTTGTGTTTATTCATTTGTTTATTTATTTATTTGTTTGTTTGTTTGTTTATTTATTTGTTTATTTATCTATTTGTTTATTTATATGTTTATTTTTTGTTTATTTATTTATTTATTTATTTGTTTATTTATTCATTTATTTATTTATTTATTTATTGTAAACTTCTTTATTATTGAAGCTCCACTAGCAAACACTGATCGCCTTGTGTCATCGGTAGATATCATCCGAGCTTACTGGCTCCAAGCTGTACAAAAATAACTCAAAAACAAGATATTTCAAAGAGGATGATTGGAAAGACCAGCGATGTTTCATGGAATTATATCTTTACCCTTCTTTCTGAACAGTGTGTAAACGAAGCAATTGAATCGCATATAAATTGATATACATATCAGTCATTGAAGCACATGTTCACGAAAAGAAGTTATATAGCAAGCCTTATTGTTTCTTATGGTTCACTTATATTTGCGCAGCTGTCATTGCGTAAAGGCAGCATGCATTCCGCCGATTCGTCCACCACAGATCAAGCGCGAATAGAAAGAAAAACTATCTTTTACACTAATGCAATATTGACAACATATTACTCATACCCATCCTGCGACGTGTATTGTACTGGTACACACACACGCGCACATACATAAATATACATATATCATTATTATTGGCTCACATGGAGCTTTCACACAGGTCATCAAAGATCTCTGATTGAAAACCTGTTGTCTCCCCTAGAAGCTGCGTGACAACAAGTCTCCCCACTCCTCCAGCACTTTCCACCTCCTTCGATAGCATTTGCAATTAAATTTGCGTTATCGCAACAGCCCCTCACCATTGATTTCTCGCTAGCAGCGGCCATTGGTCTATACTGGAATTTGAGTGGCACTAAGCCTCCCCAAGGTCCCAGTTCTCTTCATGCTTGTCCAGCGGAGGTATGGTCAGCAGTCCTCGGCCTTTCCATCCTCCTTGACCTTTCTCGCTATTTGGTATCACACCTTGAGGGGGGCAGTGATAGGACAATGGGAGAGGATGCGTGATGAGGATGTAGAACTTGTTGATATGCAGCTTCAGTGTTCTTCATTCGCTGTAAAGCTTCTTAATGTGTCGCCTCTGCAGCAGTTTGTCTGCCTCACACATGTGGTTCATGTGTACTAGTCTCCGCATTCAAGGATTTTCCTTAATATTTCAGCCGTTTTCCTTATCTTTAGTCGTTGTATCTTTGCATCCATTCCCCTGATTCAAATTTCTCCTATTCTTTTTTCAAATGATTTTCGGTATTGTTCCTAGTGCTCCTAATATTATAGGTATTATTTTGATTTTCTTCATCCTCTAAATCCCTTTTAACTCTCTGACTAGCTCTGTGTATTTGCTTCGTTTCTCTCTTTCATACTCACCCTGTGGTCAGCTGAGACAACAAAACCTACGATTTAACAGGATTTTTCTTTCTTGCAAATTATTACGAAATCCGGTCTTCTTGCTTGGATGATGATGATGATTATTATTATTATTATTATTATTATTATTATTATTATTATTATTATTATTATTATCATTTGAACTCACTCGGAGTTCTCGTACAGGTCATCATCAGATATTACTCACTGAAAATAATCTGTGGGTGTTCCTTG
>NC_136517.1:30563362-30565862 GCF_053919585.1 Euprymna scolopes | reverse complement strand
TGGTTTATTTAATCAAGTAAAAATTTCATGCAAAGGTCCAATAGAATTTTAAAATTTGCTAGATTAATAAATTTTACATTATTTAATCAAATAAAAAATGGAATTTTAATTCGATTTAATAATTCAAAATAATACAAAATATTTTTGTTTTAATTTAATTTTATTTTATTGTCCAATAATGTAGATCAGTTTTAAATAGGTTGAACTTCAAGAAGAAACATTATTTTATTTCAGTTTTGACTAAAAAAAAAAAAAAAAAATTCCATTGATGGCTGCCCACTGATAAGAATTCAGAATTGAGACAGATGAGCAAGAAAAGAAACGAAAGTAGAAACAGGGAGGCAACAACTACATGAGAACTTGTAATTCTATTTAACTCCTTTCCAAAAGGTCAGAGACAATATCAGGTGTTGGTTTGATGAAAGTGTTTCTGTAATACGAACTGGATTCGAACTTAATGCACACAAGTTTTTATTCCATTAATCATATTATTTTAATTTCTATTTATAAAACAATTCGATATAAATTGTAATTATTTCATATAGAATAGCAAATAAGGCAAAAAAAGAATAGCAAATAAGGCAAAAAAAATGTATATACAGCACATAAATGTTACCAAAGGCAAAGTAAGTTACTCTTCTACCTACCTGGATAAGTTCTTATTGTACGTTTTAACTTGTTTTAATTTTGTTCTGTTTATTTTTTTACTTAAAAGTGATGCTGGTTGGTTTTTTTTATTTTTACGGCATATCAACCCTTTTTATGTTATTTAATAACGAATCCAAAGATTTTGAAGAAAAATCTTTTAATAGAATATATTTGTTGTTTTCAAGTCGGTTTCTATTTAACCCATAGTTGGGACCCTAACAGGTACTACCACTCCGGGTCAGAGTGGACCTGGGAGCAATGGCAATTAAAGGGTGGCTCCACACTCCCCAAGCCCGCAAGCTGGGGCCTCACCACTGAATATAATTTAAGGTCATATCCAGGACCATTTAAAAGTGAAATATAAAACCTGCCAAATTAAAATGTAAAACACAAACATAGTGTCATTCGAGCCACAGTCGAGCCTCGATAATCGCTTAAAAATCGAAAATTAAAAAAATATATATTTATAAAAACACTTACTGTTTACGTTTTCAAATGGGCAAAAGTGTAATGTTATACCAGTATTTTTTTTTTAATTTATTTAATTATTTTTTCACCATTTTTTTGTTTGCTTTGTTGGCTAGCTTTCAAAATTATAAAGCTGTTAATTTAATGACGATTTGCGAAAACTTTTAAGTCAGTTTAAATGACTTTCGATTCTAAATTTTAGATTTTAAAAGATCCTTCGAAATAACCCATGTTTGTTCGTTTGTTTTTTGTCACTTTTTCGCTTTTTTTTTTTTAATTCTGTAAGTTAATTATTCTTAAAGGATTTTTAAATGTCATTTTGTTTTATGGTAATGTATTTAAATTTTAAGAAATATTCGAATAATAAATAATAATGAAATGCATAAGTATAAAATATATACGTGTCATAAATACGTACAAACACATAGTTTTCATATACTTTTACTAATCATATATATATATATATATATGTATATATGTGTGTGTGTGTGTGTGTGAGTGTGTGTATTATTATTATTAGAATTGTTATTTGTAGAACTATCATTATTATTATCATTATTATTATCATTAATACTATTTTTATTATTATTATTTTTATCATGAATATAATTATCATTATAATAATTATTATTATTATTATCATTAACATTATTATCATTATACTTTATTATTATTTTTGCTATTATTATCGCCTTGATTATTATTGTTATTATTACTATTTTAATTATTGTTATTATTCTTGTTATTATTATTATTGTTGTTATTGTCATTATTATTATTATTGTTATTTTTATTATTGTTATTATTTTTATTATTATTTTTATTATTATTGTCATTATTATTGTTAATATTATTATTATTATTGTATTTTATTATTCATGTTATTGTTATTATTCTTGTTATTATTATTATTATTATTGTAATTATTATTAATATTTTTATTATTATTGTATTATTAATATTATTGTTATTATTATTATTAATATTTTTGTTATTATTATTATTATGTTCATTGTTATTATTATTGTTATTGTTAGTGTTATTATCATTGTAATATTGTTATTTTTGTTATTATTATTATTGTTATTATTATTGTTCTTTTCATTATTATTATTATTATTATTATTATTATTATTATTATTATTATCACTTGCTGCTTAGTTAGCGTTAATGCGAAGCTTTCTGTTTGTTACTAAATAAAGAAGCAGGTTGAGCACTGTAAAAGCGGTGGGCAAGCGTCTATATAATTAGCCATTTCATGAAATTGTTTACGAACACCGGGGATTAGAACTGCCGGCTAACAACTAGATGGTCGTAGGTTTAATCTCTTGCTGGGAATGGATGCTAGACTAGCCGCACTGATAAGTTGTGATACAACGAAACT
>NC_136517.1:30540862-30560862 GCF_053919585.1 Euprymna scolopes | reverse complement strand
AGAGAAAGAGAAAGAGACAGAGAGGGGTGAGATCGAGAGAGAAGGCTGAATGATATATGTATTGTACTTATACGAAAATTGCATTGAATTTTTAACGCATTTGTATTCAACATTTTCCCGCTATCATCGATCGAGTGCAACGCGCCTTAGTAGGCGTGGCATGATACCACGCCCATCAAATCTAAGCTAAAACACCCCGCCCATAATCAACTTTCTCTTTACGGGCATTTTCTTTTTTCTTTTCTTTTTTTTTTTTTTTCTTACCTATTGTCATAGTAATAAATAGATATCGCGCATAAGACTCTGCCGTTTATCGATTGTAACCCATAAACCCTTACAGCTTTGTCGCGCCATCCTAGCGCGGGGAGGGGGTATGATGGTAGGTAATTACAATTTGATTCACTTACCGTAAACGGGAAAGGGTGGGATATGAACAATTGGAAAAGACGAGAGGAAGAGAGAAAAAGGAGGAAACAGACTATATAAAAATAATGATACGGAGATATAAAATAATTAATAAGATGCCTCTATATACGTAAATCACACACACACACACACGCACACACGCACACACAAACATTATGTATACGTACATATATATATATGTATATGTGTAAATGTATGTGTGTATATGTATATATATATATATATATATATATATATATATATATATATATATATGTATGCGGGTATATGTATATGAATGTATAAGTATGGGTGTGTGTGTATATATATATATATATATATATATATATATATATATATATATATATATATATATATTATCAATCCTGCCTTGAGGTAGTTGCCTGTCTAGCTGCACTTATGAGCTGTGAAACAGCAAAACAATATTGTATGTAGATGACATATTATATATATATATATATATATATATATATATATATATATATATATATATTAAAAAATTTTTTTTTTTTTTGAACCAGATGCTTTCGGTGTCAAATAAACTTTTTTACGTCGCCTGACAAGTGACTTGTTTTCTTGTAAACCAATTTGTGAGAAACATTAGTATGTTCAATGTAGCGATTATGTAATATTTGTCTATATAAATAAAAATATTTGTCTATATAAATAAAAAATATTTGTCTACATAAATAAAAAATATTATATTTTGTTTTTGTTCTTTTTATTGTAGCACTCTTAATAGCCTGGTTTTAATTCATGAGTTTTATATCCTGAATACCTTTAACTTGGACTATATATATACATATACATATATATATATATGTATATATATATATGTGTGTGTGTGTGTGTGTGTGTGTGTGTGTGTGTGTGTGTGTGTGTGTGTGTTTCATTTAACTTCAATTTAAGTTTTCAAAATTCAAGTGTTAACCCCTAGGAAAGGGGTTAACACTTGATTTCTATATGAGATACACGGATATTCGAATATTGCATTAAAGTTCTCCTTTACGTCTCAAATGTTGAATTAGTGAAAAAGTTAAGAATATTAATTTTCCTCTTGCCTATTGATTGTTTAAATATGTTGTATCTTTCTTGTTGTTTCTTGGTTTTACTGGATTACAGGACTAGAATTCGTCTTGTCTGGTGGATTATCCAATTTCATGCTGTTACTAAAGCCATTCTCTCTTGAAGAAGATGCACCATTCCTTGAATATGCCTCTGTGAGTTAGTCATAGCGAGGACGTTTGATTTGGGAAGCGAATACAACGTGATTCTGAATATTTAGTCAGGGTTCACTTTTAGGAGAAAGTATCCCCGTAAGATGTTGTTCTGGCAAATCCCTATACAAAAGGGACCTTAGACACTCGATGGGAGTATCTAGTAGGCATTTCTTTTCTTCTTTTTTTTTCTCTGGTTGTTCAAGTTGGATATGGGACATCCAACCCGCTATTAACCCACTATCTCATATATTCCAACCGAGAGATCTTTTTAAGATTCTCTCCGTTCTTTTTAAGTGCAAATGTTTGAATCTCTCTTGCACTTAGTTCATCGGGTGTATTTGCCAGTTTTTGAAATTCCATGAGTCCAGTTTCTTCTATAATTACTGGAATGATGGAGATCTTGGTATTTCGCTAGTTTTTCTCTGTCAGCTCTGTTGTACCTAGCATTACTGGGGGAATTAACTTTTACTTTTATATTTAATTACATTTTTTCACTCCAAACAAGGCACATTGCCACTTTAATGTAGGGGGCTACTATCAGGGGCCTAAGCTACAGGGGTACTATGTGGGAAGTTGGGCAGCAAGATGTCAGTTCCTGTTACACTTGAACTTCTGCATGTCAGTACCGTTGGGGAAGCAGGAACCCGGAAGGGAATTCCAAAGTCTAGCGGCTCCGGGGAAGAAACTACTGGAGTAAAAGGCTTTCTTACATCTAGGGATCTCAACTGTGAAGGGGTGGGATTTAGCTGCTTGCCAGGTTTGTCAGGGGTATTTACGTCGAAGGGGTACAAGTGCTTGCAGCTCGTCGGAGCATTCACCATTAAAGTACTTGTAGAATAAGCAGAGCGATGCTACATTTCGTCGATGGGACAGAGGCTGAAGCTTATAAGACAGTTCAGAACCTATCAGGTTGGCGACTCTCTTTTGAACCTTGTCTAGGAGTGAGAGACAAGTAACAGATGCACCAGCCCAAATATGACAACAATACTCCATACATGGGCGAATGGTGGCCTTATAGAGGTACAGGATACTTCCGGGCGTTAGTAGCTTTCTAGCACGGTAGAGAGAACCTCCCTTTTTTTGCAGCGGTCCTGGCAATGCTCTCAATGTAATTTTTCCAACTCATGTTTTCTGTGAAAGTTAGGCCGAGGAGTTTACTTTCAGATAAAGAGTCTTTGGCCATTGCTATTGGTGGTAGAGAAGGTTTCTTGTAGTTATTGAAGGAAACAAGTTTAGTGTTGGCAGCATTGAATGTGACCATCCACTTTTGTCCCCATTCCACTACAGATTGGAGGTCGTCTTCTAGTGTTTCTTCCATTTCTTTAGATATGTGTTCATTTGTTTACTAAGGTTGCTCCTTTCTCCTCCTTGCACCATATTACTGTATCAGGTTTTATAGCTCCGTGTTATTTTTTTTTTTAATTTTTGTTGCGTGTGTCTTCAGTCAAACAATAAAAGATGTATTTAGTTTTATAAATATTAATTATTAGACACGTTCTTTGCTTCTGGTTTAGCTTTAAACTATAGTACCTATACTGTCCAAAGGTAATAAAATAATATCGTGGGGTTTGCGTTCGTGCTGGATATTTATAGAATGGAAATATGTCATAAACGTGTACCACATTTTTGGATATAGATATACTCTGATACATTGTGGAATTTTATAAACTAGAGTTGTTAGATAAGTATGTTTCTCATTGAACAAAAGCGCTACAATAATATCGTGTGGTCTGCATTCGCACCGGACGTCCATACACTGGGCATATTTTAAGAACAGCAGAAATATATGATGAAGGATATACAGGATCGGTTCCAAAAATAAAGGCTTCTTTTTTAACTTAAACGTTTAAGAACTACGAAGACGGGGGTGGTACCATTAAAACGAGCGAGCTTTTGTGTCCAGAATTTATTTTTCTACATAGTCTCCACCATTTCGTTTGCCAGGAATTCAATGCCGCATCTCTGCTTTTGACGTGTGTCAATGAGAGTGGTTGTTTTCTTAGAGTCAATATTTGCGAAAGAGAGATGGCACTGCCAGGTGATGAATGCAGAGGTTCAGTCATCATAACAATGCAATTTGCAACCCCTCTCTGATCTATTTGGGTGGAATAAAAATTAGGAGGCATTACTTTTGAAACGCTCTCGTATGTCTCACTTTGAACAAAGTTGCTACGAAAATATCGTGGGGTATTCGCTTGCACCAAACGTACATAAAATGGAAATATTTTAAAGCACTTTAGATATAATATAACTGTGTACTTTCCACGGGTCCCTCGAGTCTTTTATTTATGCATGTCACTCCATTATTCACTCTATTGCGCTTTTTTTTAAATATTTATAACTGATGGGAGATCCGGCGTTGCCCGGGATTTAATAAAAATCAACGGATATTTCATCCTCACATATTTTGTTGTCATCGAAATCGCTTATTTTTCAATTAAATCAGTTGATTGCCTGCTCTAGTTGGGGACCCATCATGGTGTACCGAGAGGAAGCTTCACACTCCTCCCTGCACGGACTTAGTCCATAAAACATTGCACTGTAGAGAATCTACTCTTGATTTGATAAAGTTATTTGTATATATGTACTTGCAATAACCCTTATCCCTGAGTGGCTTCCGGGCCTTGATAAGTGGTGATCACTGTGTAAAAAAAATATATATATATATAATGGCTAGAATCAAGGTTTAAAATGAAAAAGTCGAAGATCATGCATCAATTGTGCTCTAAACACAAACATTCATTTCGCCATATCTGCGATATCAAAGAACCTACTGTATATTTTGTATGCCTGGCCTTTCTACTTGTGTGGTGATAATGATTTTAATAAAAGTTTAAAATCAAGTATAATGGTTCAATTGTGCTCCAAACAGAAACATTGATTTCAAACGCGCCCCTATCATATAAAAGAACATACTGTTGATTTTATACACCGGCCATATTTGTTTGTTGGCTGATAAAAGTTCTTAAATGCACTTGTGATGTTTGATTGTGCAAAAGTGATAACTTTCGTCAAAATCGGACTGTTCCATCTCTAATGTTTTTTTTTTTTTTTCGATTATCCATTTTCGATAATTATGGAAGGCATTCGGTACAAAACCTTTTTAAGAACACGCCTAGACACATAAGTCACATCTGTGTGAAATTAAAATAAGTAAATAAATAAATAAATCGACCCAGCCGTTTTGGAGTCCAAAGGGAACGAACTCGCAGACACACAAACACACAGACAAAGTTTCTTTTATATTATTCGTATTGATCGGACTATTATTCTCATCTCGAGTGATATTTGTGCAACGTTTCAGTTGGATTGACCTTCGACCGTCCTCAGGCATGTTGTTTGTAGGAAGGTCGAAGGCCAATCCGACCGAACCGTTTCACCAATAACACTCAAGATGAGAACAATAGTCCTACAAATACAAATAATATAAACAATCAGACCTCATCTAAAAAAAAAAATCATAACTTGAAAGTCCCTTTCATACATAAATGTGCTAGCTGTTCGGTTTCATTCCGTAATACGCGTATTTGAAATAAGCTCATCAAATATACGAAAAACAACGCAATGCATCATACGTAGACTAATTGTCTTTTGCCAGGGAAAACTGATTGTCAAATCCATACAATTTTTTTTGATTAAACGAGCGTCATTTCCAAGATGATCTCTTTCTAAAAAATCACTTCCTCCTCACTATTCGAAACCGACAACTCGTTTTGCTCTTTCTGCTTCTCGTAAAGTAGGTTCTCTCTATCGCTCGAAAACAGCAACGTTCTCCTCCCTATCTCTACAAATCACCTTTCAGATCATGCAGTTATACTTGTATTGGTGAATTGCTATCTGTAATTTGATTGACCCCCAAACCCCAACCATTTGTTCTTCTTTGCAGCATCTGTCTCTCTCTCTCTCTCTCTCTCTCTCTCTCTCTTGTCAAAACATTGTTAATTCACTGCCCGCATAGCAGTAGCTGAATAGCGCTACAGATAGAAGCCCCGACTGTCATATGGGCGGTCGTGTTTCGATCCTGGCTTGAGGTAGTTGCTTGTCTAGCCGCACTGATGAACTGTGAAACAGCGAAACAGTACTGTATCCGGATGACTATATATATATATATATATATATATATATATATATATATATATATATATATATATATATATATATATATATATATACTCGTTTGTAATATTCCAAATTTTACTGGATTTGTATAATTCAGTAAATTTTCATATACCAATGAATTTTAAGCCAAAGAGAGATGACTTAAATTGTAAGCTAAAAAATTATCATATTTCATAATTGAGCATTAATATACTGTATTAATAAAAACCAAGATTTCAATGAAATACACTTTTTGCTGCTATCAATTCTTTTTTGAAGTCTTGGTTTTTGTTAATACGGTGTATATATATATATATATATATATATATATATATATATATATATATATATATATATATATATATATATATATATATATATATATATATATATACCCAAAGGGAAATAACAAACTGCGACAAGCCTATAATGCTAAGTTCTTTGTGTAAACAAATAGAGCTTTGACGTTTCGACAATGTTGCCATTTTTGCAATAGCCGTTAAAATCTGTTGGAAAGTTTAATGTTTTTATTTTTATATAAATGAAATTTGAGTAAAAAAAAAAAAAAAGATACAAAAATGAAGCCATCAAAAGAACTCCTAATATTCGACATCCAAACTAAGTCTGGTTACCACATATTCGATTGTAGTGTCCATATTTATTTTCATTGTTCATTGTTCTTTTTTTGTTGTTTTGTTTTTAATTTTAGGTGTGCACGCACATGTCCAGCACGAGATCAGAATTTGACAACAAATTTATTTTGAACGTGTGGAAAATCCAGTTTTCAAAAAAGCGGTTCTGAACCGGGACAAAAATTTAAATTGCCGCAGTCTACAAAGATTTCTTCTCTGAGAGAAAGACAGAACAGATAAAGTGTGATGTCAGAACATGTACTCCACTTTGATCCCCGCCAAAACGCATATGCTATTTAGTCTGTATAATCATCATCGTAATATAGTATGAATCCGAAGATTCTATTGTTGGCATTGGTTTCCCCGATATTTCATTTTTTTTGTCAAAATTATTTCTAGCAATACATCGAATAATTACGAGAAGGACGACAAGAAGGTTGCAAACATATCAAGTGAAAATGATTATTTGTGGAACGAACGGGATTCGAACTTGGATCGCCTAGTTCGTCAGTCAGTGTAGTTAACTACTTGGCCACAGTCACCTTCCTTTTTAAATAATGATATAAAAAGAGTGATACTGGGCGAACGTTTAGTGGAGAATGAAAACGTAATGTTACAAAAATCAACACTGGCATAAAGAATGTCTGGTGTTTGGTTTTAATGGCATGATGGTTAGGGAGAGGGCATGTGAAGATCAACTGTATGCCGGGTCGGGATCGGGGAAGAGTCACGTCTTGAAAATCAGAAAGACACGATCTGCGAAAAGGCGAAAATGGATCAAGGGCTTCGTTGGTTTTCGTGTCGGCAGAATTTCTTCTAAGAAATCCGATTCGATGCTGAAAGTAGTAGAGACCGAAGAGAGGGAAAGAAAGGGACTGTATTTTAAAACAATGGAAGAAGAAGAAGGGGGGGAGGAGAAGAATTACAAACAAAAGAAAGATTAGAGAAGAAAAAGATGAAGCAGAAAAAGAAGAGGGATAAAAGAGGAAGCGCGGAAACCAAATGAAAGGCGAAGGAAAAAGAAAACGAAGAAAGAGAATAAAGAAGTAAAGATGGTGGAGAAGGGGGGGATATAAGACAAGCAAGGAGATAATAAACAAAAATAAGAAAAGGAAGAAAATTTAGGCGCTAAAAAAAAAGGTGAACAGTAGATGGTAGAGAAGAAGATGAAGAAGTATATAAACAAAAAAATCAAAAGTAATATTAATAAGAAGACGAAGGCGGAGCAGGAGGAAGAGGAGGATGTGAAGAAGAGGGAGAAGATGAATAATAATAATAATAATAATAATAATAATAATAAGAAGAAGAAGAAGAAGAAGAAGAAGAAGAAGAAGAAGAAGAAGAAGAAGAAGACAAAGAAGAAGAAGAAGAAGAAGAAGACGAAGAAGAAGAAGAAGAAGAAGAAGAAGAAGAAGAAGAAGAAGAAGAAGAAGAAGAAATGAAGAGGGCAGAAGCGAATAACAGGGAGACGATCATGGCGAGTATTGTGATAAAGGAGAAATCGTAGAGGAAGAGTCAAAAAGTGCCCGAAAGATGGCAATTCGCAGGCATAAAGTGATGTGGGAGAAGCAGTGCCTATAGACATGTAGATAAATAGAGAGAGTACGATAGTGAGAGAAAGATTAAGAGAGAGAAAGGAATCGGGGAAAGAGGGAACGTGAAAATACCTCAACAGACGTAACGAACTATTAACAAAAGAAATGAAAACAAGGTTTGCTTTTTATTGTAGCAAAAACAAACAAACAAAAAACATCTTTCTCGGTCGATAAAAGAATTCTATTGGATATTCAAGTCTCGTACATACACAAACGCCGATATTATATATATATATATATATATATATATATATATATATATATATATATATATATATATATATATATATATATATATATACTGTTTTTTTTAATATGACTTGAGTACAAGCAGCTAGAATTGAAATCAAATTATTTAGCTCTTTCGCGATATTCGCTACCACGTGAGCTAACGACACATGCATATCAAACAAATTAACATATGAATGTATATAAAATTAATAGATCGACTTTTAAATAAAAATGCAAATTAGTCGCTTGTATATTTACGACCTAAAATATGACAAATTGTATTCATTTTTAAAATAGAAAGTAGGCTTTAAATACCAATGTCAGTGGGACAAATAAACTAATTACTAGTAACAAGAGATCTCTTCAGATCATACAGATTATACGAAAGCAAAGTTTGTAAATAAAGTGCATACTCTGCTCTAGTGGAGTATTGAGAACTCTTGTATTAACCTCGTTATACTTCATTGGTTACTTAACGTCTGGAAAACTATTACTTCAGATAATACACACACACACATACACACGCACACACACACACACTAACACACACACACACACACATATATATATATAATTTTTTATTCATACACAAGTTACCACCTGAAACGAGGAAAATGTTTGGAAGATCGAGAAAATTAACAGGAAAATAAAGAACCCAAACTCTCTCATAGTTATTCAAATGTGCCTTGATAACGACTTGCTGCCAAAATACATACACACACATACATACGCACGCACGCACACACACACACATTATATATGATGGCAGAAAATTCGTTTTCGAATATTGCTATTATTTGATATAGCATATAAAAAATACAGGCGCACACACACACACACACACCACACACACACACACACACACACACACACACACATATATATATATATATATATATTTATATATATATATACAGAAACATATGACTACATTTGCCAACTTCATTGAATGTTTTGCCATTTTAGGCTACAGCCAGCCTATTTGTTATCGAGATACACACTGATTGCAAAATGTGTTTTTCCATTGCATATCAAGTAATGCCTGTGCTTGAAGGTTTTTATAGTGAGGAAATACTTTCCACCGAGACAGTTCCACTCTCTAAACAACTGCCAGATTGAACCAAAAAGAAGAACAAGTCAACATCATTGGAAGCAGCAGTCGCCGCAGGTTTTATGTCAGAGCTTTCCTTCTCCTTGAGAGGTTGCCTTTACCACGGCTTACGTGAGCCCTCCCACTATGCTATTCGATCTGGAACTAAGGTCGTTGGGCACCAGAGCATACTCCAGACGCCGGTGGGTCATGGTCAAGGTCTGGTGTAGACGTGTGTTAAACGTACAATGATGTCTTACCGTCATACGCTGCTTCTCTCAGACTAATAAACCCCACGTGCACGTCGTGACCACTGCCACGAAGAAGTGCTGCGCCGAATAACTGGGCCTCCACTACCTTGTGGGCCAAGGTTCGTTTAATCAAAGATAAAGGGTGAGACATCCCTGACAGAAACCTCCAGAGAAGCTTAGGCCCTCATACATACATACATATATATATATATATATATATATATATATATATATATATATATATTATGGCGGTGGAGTTTAGTTTCCTAGAGGTACATCCAATGAAACAACATGTGTCTACCTAAAAAGTGCTCAATCAGTAATCAGAGCCGGTATATTAAGTTTATTTATACAAACATTAATGAGTACATATGTGCATACATGTTTCTGTAATCACTCATGCTAAGGGAGTTTACGTCTTCAGGCCATGAATTATCTTCGAAAACTCGAAAGAGTTTTCGAAGATAATTCATGGCCTGATGACGTAATCTCCCTTAGTACGGGTGATTTTGGAAGATAATTCATGGCCTGAAGACGTAATCTCCCTTATCACGAGTGATTACGGAAACATGTATGCACATATGTAGCCATTAATCTTTGTATAAATAAACTTTATATATATATATATATATATATATATATATATATATATATATATATATATATATATAAGTAAACAAACAATTATGAAAATAAATAAACTAACAAATCCACACCCAATCAACCCTTTTCTCCGCACAGCTTAAATTCACCCCCATGACCTGTTTATAAAAAAGAAACTTCTTTTGCCGTAAGTTGATTTTCGTTTTCCATTAAGAATTCCACTTTTGAAATATTAGCGTTGTTGCTTGAAGAGGTCTCTAATTACTGAATACTAGAAGATCGAAACATGCGCATGACTGTGTAGCAACGAATTGCTGCTTATGTAGAGACAAATTGAAAACGTAACTTGCTCTACTTTCGTATTGAGCACTCTTGTATTAACTTCGTTATATTTCACTGGTTACCCTACTTTTGAAAAAATAGCAAACTCAAATTATATATATATATATATATATATATATATATATATATATATATATATATATATATATATATATATATATATATATATATATCATTAGTAATCTTTACCAAAACCAAAAGATGGAATTAATTCACAATCATAAGATTTTATTAGTTTTTCTTTTTCTTTTTATGCAAACGCCTGAGGTATTGAAATGTTTTGAGTGAATTTGTAATAGATTTGAATTCTATTTTTAATTTTTAAGATATTATGGACAACAAACTACTGATTCCTAAGCTCTTTTTATCATATTTTATACGGATACTTAATAATAATATGAAAAAAGATTGTAAACTCCAAAAATATTTAATACTATTAAATTTTATTTATTTATTTATTTATTTTGTCTTTGTAATAGAACTGTTTTGTTTTGTTTTGAAATTAATTTTACCCGTCCTGGGACGGGTATTCTTCTAGTTCTATATGTACTTAACATATTTCTTTTTCAAAATCTGCGTCTGAATAGGTTCTTTTTTTATATAGAGATATGGTGATTGATATCGACGACTGTCTAAACTAGAAAATGCGTAGCTAAACTTCCCGTTCATCTAATTCGTTCATGTCAAACGTCGCTCAAATCGAACATGGCTGCCACGTGTGTACGCTTGCACTTCGGCGCCTTTAAACGAAAACAATTAGGTCGAACTGATTGAAAACAGATACTGAACAACTTGTACTTCGCAACCCTTTCACAGATTAAAAAAAAAAAAATTGGCAAACATGTTAAAACAATCATTAATTAGATTTTCTTACAAAATTGGTAAAAACTGTTACCTTGCCATTTTTTAATGAGGTGGGTCTAGCATTTAATCCTCCAGATACTTATAATACTAACGAATTGTAATCGGAATCAGAAATTGTATCGGAATCGGGAATTTACAATAAAGTAGATAATTGCATTAAAATCTGGAAAAAGTATTGGAAAAATCTCATCACTAATCTATATATATCTATAAAAGTGACAATGTGTGGGAGGAGGGACAAGGCTCAATATATATACTCAACGAATCTTTGATCTAGGGACTTGAAATTTGGTATATAGGGTATTCAAACATGTGGTAAACTTTTTAATCGGTGTCCGTCCGGAAACAGCCGCTTAACGGGTCAAAAATCTTTAGGTTTTGGTTTCGATCTCAGCTCAAGTATTTTTTTTTTTTTACAAGAAGAGAACTGTTAAGGAAAAACACAATATTCACACGAACATGTCCAAGTTTCTACATGAATTAAAATATAATGATTATGCGTATTTTACGACCGGGAATCAACGGGCGTCCTGCTAGCTGCTAGTTTAATTATTATAGTAGAAAAATAAATATTATATATATATATATATATATATATATAGACACACAGGCCCACACACACACACACATACACACAAACACACACATATATATATATATATATCTATATATATGTATGAAAAAATAAAAATACATACGATAGTTGTCGTTGTGAGAATGAAAAGGAAAACCTAAAATAGATCAATGGTAATCAACGTTTCGTCTCTATTTCATAGGACATCATCAGGATTGAGTTAAAACACATTGAACGTGGTCTGTAACCTTTTTGCACAGCATTTTTTAAACTCAATCTTGATGATGTTCCCTGAAATAGGAATGAAACGTTGATTTTCCTTTTCATATATATATATATATATATATATATATATATATATATATATATATATATATATATACGCACACAAACACTTCTTTATCACTTTCCCTTGTATTTTAATTTTCTCTCACTTCTGGACTTAACTAACCTAACCTAAGTCGGATGGCCAACACGATATAGAAATATGAAAGAAAATCCACGGAAATTTTGTATCTCTCTCTCTCTCTCTCTATATATATATATATATATATATATATATATATATATATATATATATATAATATAATAATATAATATAATATAATGTAATATAATATAAAGCTGAATGCCTGTGTGTGTGTGTGTGTGTGTGTGTGTGTGTGTGTGTGTGTGTGTGTGTGTGTGTGTGTGTGTGTATGTGTGTGTGTGTGTTTGTGTGGTCACAAAAAGGCTCCTTTATGGTTGACTATTATAGAAAACTGATCACATATAATGATAGAAGATGTATCGAGACACAGGAATGGATATGTTTGATCTGGCATAATGATGATTCATTAAAATTGTGGGGTCTGCGTTCGTGCCTGGTCCACAAAGTATGAAAATAAAGAATTTAAAAATTAAAAAAAAAAAACGTTTACAAGTGGTTTTGATATAGATGTACAAAAGAATACTTTGATAAGTATGGTTTAACTTAAATAGGGATGGTATAATAAAATTGTGGGATCTGCGTTCGAGCCTGGCCTCCATGGAATGGAAATAGGCACAAACTTTAATAAAGACTGTTCATATCTATCTGCGTAAGTATACTTTGACAATTATGTTTCAGTTTGAAGAAATATGGTATAATAAAATTATTGGATGTTCGTTCGCACCTGACCTCTATAGAATGGAAATATGTCACAAAGTTTAACAAGGTGTTTTAATATAGATCCACAGAATATTGTGAGAAGTGTTTCAGTGTGAACAGGTATGGTATAATAAATTATGGGGTTTATCTATTTTATTTTTACTTTCATCATATTTTGCTTTGGTTTTGATACCCCCAAGTTCGAAGCTATCTCTTTACAACCCTTCCTTTACATAACCTATCATACTTTAATAAATCAGAGTCCATTTTCTGTAGGCTGTTTTTGAACCTAGTCAACGATTGGTACTTTTGCTAGTATATATATATATATATATATATATATATATATATATATATATATATATATATATATATATATATATATATAAGGGGGGTTAACTAGATGAAGACATCAAAGATGGATTGATAGCAACAAATAGCGTATTTCATTGTTCGTTACAATTGGTTCAACACTATTCGGACAAATTCAAACCCTATATCGTTCGAAAATTTACACAAAAACGGGCTCTCATCAGACATTGTGAAGAAAACACTTTTACAATGAGAAATATGGAATCCATTTCGCTTTTAAGGAAATTTATGAGAAAAAAATGTACCTACATCTTATCCTTCAAAGGTTTTTTGTTTTCTGTTTGTTAAAGATTTTTATGTTTACCAGTTTTCATATCTGTATTTAAAAAAAAAAGTATATCGAATCATCATTTAACGTTGCCAGGAATTACCTATCTCCAATCAATATACTTTACTAATATTTTTCTCTAATTCATGAAATTAAATGTCTTTATTTCTTTAATTCCCTATTAGTTTTTTCTGGTTTTCTTATGGGATGATCATCTTTAGTTAACTATTACGTGTAATTATATTCATACGATATTCTACATGATATAATACTTGCATATTATTTGTGTAAAAAGATTAGAGTAAACACAAACCTCTTTCTATACGTATTTATATATGTGTACATATATTTGTTTAAAAATGTTAGCCTACCAAACTCCTTTGTCAGTTTTTGGTCTACAGACATGAAATTTAATATATAGGGTATTCGAATCGATAGGAAACTTTATATTTGGTTTTAGCCGGATAAAATCTGTTCCAAACGTGTGAAAATTAAAAAAAGAAAATGGAATTTGCCGGGCAATGCCGAGCGGCCTGCTTATATATATATATATATATATATATATATATATATATATATATATATAATTTAAAGGAGATTAGAATAATAGTCTAAAGAGCTAAGTGTATTTTAATGTAATAGTAAAATTACTAGTTTAATTAAAATACAGGAAATGCTCGTTGTAATTTAGATATATAATAAGCTCGATAGTTAAATGTCCTAAGGCTAATTCAATTTAGGTTTATTTTTGGTGTCTTTTAAATTCAATAAAAATCCTCCTAAATTTGCTGATGAGGAGACCGTGCTTACCAAAAAAACTATATATAATTGTTCTACATAACTTCATGTATACCACAAATAAAAAGCACGGATTTCCGAAACGATCGTACAGATAATTGACTTTGTTGTTGTTCCTTCTTATGAAACTGATTTTTAATTTAATTAAAATTTGATTTTTAAATTAAAAAAATTTTTTTTTAATTTTTAAATTATAAATCACATTACTTAATATATATATATATATATATATATATGCATATATATATATATATATATGCATGCATGCTTGAGTGCATATACTTGTTATTTTCTATTCGCAACATGTGCGTTATTATTTGTGCAACTGTCAAAATACACATGTGCTAACACAAACACGTGTTCTGCATCTGAAGTTCATTTTTTTTTTTCTCTAGCAAATTCTTGTCTGTTTACGATTTCGTTTCGCTACGGATTCTTTCAATCAAGATGAATTGTCAGAATCAATCGCACGCATATTCGTTAGAATATCGATTTCGATAAAATTGTCAGGCAAGAGAGACTTCAAATATGGTCTCACGAGGGAACATTGCTCGGCAGGTTTTATTAGATTCAGATGGCGATGCAGATAAACAGATGCATAAAGAAACTGAACGAACTATATATATATATATATATATATATATATATATATATATATATACATATATATATATATATATATATATATATATATATATATATATATATATATATTTACACACACACAAATTCTTTTTAAGGGTTAGGGTTAAAGGTCACGTTTTTGTAGGAATTGTTTGATATACATAGACAATCGAAAAGAAAAAAAGCTGGCACACAGAAACACACACACGCGTGCGCGCGCGCCCCCACACACGTGCAAATGCACAAATATATATACATATATTAAATACACACACTTACACACACACGCACACACACAAGTGCAAATACACACATACATATGCATATATTAAATACACACACACACTCACACACACATACACGCACACACACGTGCAAATACACACACATGTATATATATACATATATTAAATACACACACACACGTGCAAATACACACACACACATATATATATATACATATATTAAATATACACACAAATATATATATATATATATATATATATATATATATATATATATATATATATATATATATATAAGGGGATCAAAAAAGTATAGAATGATTCTGACAAAGGGAGACAAATTGCCCTTTTTCTGGGTAGGAATCTATTAATACCACACTTATCGTTGACTAACCTTGAAGTAGTACTTTGTTAATTCTTATATCAAGTGGCTTCATGCCTCGTTTGGCACGATTTCTTTGAAAAATGCTATTCATACTTTGAGCGTAACATACCACCCAAAATAAGTTGCTTAAAACTTAAGCGTGATAGACCAAACTTTGACAGACGAACGAAAAGATATTTTTTCAACTGAAATGCAGTAGTTCGCCGAAATAGCTATGTTTAACCTAATCGCGACGGATCAGGGGAAAAACTGCCGACACAAACATACTTGGACGCATCTAAAACAGCAAGCAAGAAAAAAATGAAAATATTATATGCATAAAAAGAGAAAGAAACAACATGTTATATGCATAGGGTAAGAACAGGCTATATGCATAAAGAAAAAAAAGAACACGCTATATGCACGAAGATAAAAAGAACACGCTATATGCATAAAGAAACAAGAACACGCTATATGCAAAATAACACGTTATATGCATGAAAGAAAGAACACGTTATATGCATAAAGAAAGAAAATAGAACACGTTATATGTGTAAAGAAATAAATAAACAAAAGAAAGAACACGTTATATGTTTAAAGAAAGAAAGAAAGAAAAAAAGGAAAGAAAGAACACATTATATGTGTAAAAAGGAAAGGATACGTTATATGTTTAAATGAAGAAAGAAAGAAGGAAGGAAGAAAGAAAGAAAGAACACATTATATATGTAAAAAAAGAAAGAACACGTTATATGTTTAAAGAAAGAAAGAAAGGAGAAAGAAAGAACACATTGCATGTGTAAAAAAAAGGAAAGGACACGTTATATATTTAAAGAAATAAAGAAAGAAAGAACACATTATATGTGTAAAAAAAAGAAAAACACGTTATATGTTTTAAGAAAGAAAGAAAGAAAGAAAGAAAGAAGAAAGGAAGGAAGAACACATTATATGTGTAAAAAAAAAGAAAGGGCACGCTATATGTTTAAGGAAAAAAGAAAAAAGAAAGAAAGAAAGGAAGAACACATTATATGTGTAAAAAAAGAAAGAACACGCTATATGTTTACAGAAAGAAAGAAAGACAGAAGGAAGAAAAAAAGGAAGAACACGTTATATGTGTAAAAATAGAAAGAACACGTTATATGTTTAAAGAAAGAAAGAAAGAAAGAAGAAAGAAAGAACACATTATATGTGTAAAAAAAGAAAGGACACGTTATATGTTTAAAGAAAGAAAGAAAGAAAAAAGAAAGAACACATTATATGTGTAAAAAAAGAAAAAAAAACACGTTATATGTTTTAAGAAAGAAAGGAACGAAGAAGAAAGAAAGAAAGAACACATTATATGTGTAAATAAACAAAAACACGTTATATGCATAAGGAGTGGAAGAAAGGTGAAAGAAAATAAGTAACTAAATACATATTAAAAATATAAATATATATATTAAAGAAAGGCCCAGTTTGATTATGTCATATTCTTTTATGTTTGTGTTTGCAGATTTATAAAATGGTGGCATCGTTCAAAGAAAAGTCGTCCCTAAATGTCTTCGTGGATCAAATTACCATCAGCGTCTTGTCAAGGGAATTGTACGAGAATCAACGCGAGCAATTCTTTTCATAGGGGCGTCAATAAGTGCAACAGTTTCTTAAGGATAATTATTGACACTAGCGGGACCCGCGGAAATCCCACGGCACCATCTGTCATATGTAATATACTGCTGTTGGGCATTCTGTGGACGTTCACCATAAATGTAGATCCCACGATATTATTGTAGCCCTTTTGTTAAAACTGTAAAAGTATTTATCTAAGTAATCTGATTAACGTAGTGTCAGAATATATCTGGTTATTATGATTTATCTCCAATATGCTTATAAGAGTCTGTGACATGTTTTCATTGTATGGAATCCGGCCGCAAACGGAAAATCAACGATATTATTATACCATCTTTAGACAGAACAGATACTACCCTTAGATCCTAGCCAGAAGACCAAGAAGGTATATTTTAGTTTTACGTACGACCCAAAAGCGACATCTGCTGTTTTTAAAAAATGTTAATTTTAATTTTTACATTGCGTCTCTGGTGATCGGGAGCTCCTATTTATTAAAAAGGAGTAGAGAAGGTAATACCATCTTATGAACATTAAACTAGGGCATATATATACTAATTTAATGTTTGTAGTATGTTATCACATTTTATCATTTGTTGTTAATAAATAGTATTCCCTGAGTGAATAATTTATAATCTGAAACCGTGACACACGTACGTACGTACGTACGTACGTACGTTAAAGGTACTACGCTATGAATATATAGATACTTAATAAAATCTTTGTTAATGGTCCGGGAGATCGGGGTTCAATCTTCAGTCGAATAAGCAAATACTTAAAAACTAGTACTAGAGTTCGCTTTCTTAAACACTCAGCATTAAAATATAAGGATCAAGAGTACGTGTACCAATCAATAGAAAAAAGTGTCACTCTCCCCTACATTTCGGTGAAGTTGCAAACTAAAAGGGGGCCTTTGCATGGGCCTCGACTGACTTAAAAAATGATGGCTCGCTTGATAGCGGTTTATAAAACCGACTAGTGTCCCTATTTACTTTCTATACACGAAGGGAATATTTAAATGTAAATCACGTCAGACAAGGCATGTAGCCAATTGCTGTAAGGAGTTAAGACATAACCCATCAAAATAAAATAAAAATAAAAAAGAAACAGTCCACGTTTCAGTGGCATATAACGTGTTCTTTTTTTATGCATATAGCGTGTTCTTTTTTTCTTTATGCATATAGCGTGTTCTTTTTTCTTTATGCATATAGCGTGTTCTTTTTTTCTTGATGCATATAGCGTGTTTTTTTTCTTTATGCATATAGCGTGTTCTTTTTTTCTTTATGTATATAGCGTGTTTTTTTTCCTTTATGCATATAGCGTGTTTTTTTTCTCTTTATGCATATAGCGTGTTGTTTTCTTTATGCATATAACATGTGTGAGATGTGCAAATTCCGACTTAGAGAACAGTAGTTTTTCCACTTTTATCAGAAACATTAGCCATGGAATATGAGGACTAAAGGATGAAATAAGGGAAGGGATAGTTATGAGGCTGCCGAGAGTAAACCCAAGAAAACGAAGCGAGAGTGATAGGCACCGCATGAAGTAAGAGCGGGGAGAGTTAAACAACAATGCGGCGAGAAAAAAAAAGAGGAAAAGAGAAAGGGTGTGTGCGTGTGTGTGTGTGTGTGTGTGTGTGTGTGTGTATGTGTGTGTGTGTGTGCGTGTGTGTGTGTGTGTGTGTGTGAGAGAGAGAGAGAGAGAGAGAGAGAGAGGGGGGGTAAGAGTGATATACAGTAAGGGATGTGTCACTTGGTTAATTAGACGAAATAAACGAAAACCTTTTATGCTCCAGAATTTAGTTTTCTAAATAGACACCGTCATTCACAATGCACTTTTGCCAGCCCCTTTTTTTGTGATGTCTCGGTCGTAAATATCCGGAGTCCCTTCCTTTGTCATTTGCATCTCTATCGCTACTCTGAAATCGACTCACCCATCTATTAACTGGGCTGACATAAACTGCGTCGTTCAACAGGCGCCGGTGAATATTGATCAGTTCAATTTTATTCTGCGTGGAGGAATAAGGTGACGCATCTTTGCTTTTGAATCACGTCCATGACAGGCTGCTTTCTTAGAGTCTTACACCGCCAATATCTGCAACAGAGAGATGAAATTTCCAGATTAGGATTACACAAGTTCGGTCATCATAGCAATTTTCAATTCTTTCTGATCATTCGGACGGAATAAAAAAAAAAAGATGGAATTACTTTTGAAACGTCCTTCGTGCGTGTGTGTGTGTGTGTGTGTGTGTGTGTGTGTGTGTGTGTGTATATATATATATATATATATATATATATATATATATATATATATATATATATATATAAACTGAACGTCTCTGTGTGTGTCTGGTCACGAATAGGCTCCTATATGGTTGACTATTATAGAAAACTGATTACATATAATGATAAAAGATGTATCGAGACACAGGAATGGGTATGTTTGATCTGGCAGAACAGTGCTTCACTAAAATTGTGGGGTCTGCATTCGCGCCTGGTACACAATGTATGGAAATAACAAATTTAAAAATTTAAAAAAAACGCTTACAAGTGTTTTTGATATAGATGTACATAAGAATACTTTGATAAGTATGTTTTAACTTAAATAGGGATGGTATAATAAAATTATGGGGTCTGCGTTCGAGCCTGGCCTCCATAGAATGGAAATAGGCACAA
>NC_136517.1:30520862-30525862 GCF_053919585.1 Euprymna scolopes | reverse complement strand
GTACGGGTTCGAACCTGCCTTCTTACAAACACTTTTTTCTTTTTTTTTTTTGTTTTTGCTCAACACACACCTTCACCCACCCGAGCAACGCTGGGCATCCAGGTTAGTTTAACAATAAAATAGTTATTTATTATTCCCGATTACCATAAATAAAACATTTGTTGAGTATGCAGATATTTTTCAAACGTACAAAAAAAAAAATATATATATATATATATACTTGTGGCCGGTGGGGGATGAGGGGGCGAAATGATCTGTAGATTTTTAGTGTTACGGGTTGTTTAAAATCAATAAATATTGATAATTTTACCATTATTATTTAACCATTTAATATTTTGATTTAAACAAAATCTGAAAATAGGTACACATTTTTTTTTTTCGATCCAGATTGCCATACCCCGAAAAGTTCCGATTTTTTCAAATACCGATTCCGACTATGAGTCTTTCCTTCTGTCAGTTTTTCTGTCCGTCGGTTTTTCTGTCTGTCGGTTTTTCTGTCTGTCGGGCTGTCTGTCTGTGTATCTTCATATTTTCAAACGCTATCGCCTCCGAAGCTAAAAGTCACTAGGGGCCTCAAATGACTGGATTTTTTTACGGGCCGTGTTTGATGGGTCTTTAGCCGGTTAAAAATGTTTTTAAGTGGCCCAAAATGGATCAATATTGATAAACTCGTTAAACATGGTTTACATTAAACTTAGTTCACTTATCGACAGTGTTCAAATTATTGGTCATTGTGGTCCATGGACAGCTGACAACGCTCAGTGATTTAATCGAAAACGTTCCTAACCAGTTTAATTGGAATGTTGACACATCTTCTTTCAATGGTTGCTTTCACATCATTCATTGTAACTCGTTTTGTGGTGTGAACCCAGTGTTTAACATGCCCCACCTATCCAGCCTCGCCCCCAAAGAAGAGAAAAATCCATGTATATATATAGGGCCAACTGTTATAGACGGTGGACTCAGATTGAGTACATTATGCCGAACTTCTAGAGTGAATGCGGTATTGTGGTGACTAATTCCTATTAATATTCGTCCTTAACTGAGCATCGGGCGGATACTATAATGTTTACTTAGTGCACCTTATCATAACAAAGGTTCATATTAATTTATGTTCATACAACAAAATGCGTGTACATATGAGCAGACGAAATAACCTAGTTCCAGGTCGATAGAATTGTGTTAATCTATCTCTGAAATGTATGCATGGTTTTATTTCATCATGCCGGTTTATTTCTCGGACGACTCAAGTACGAGAGAACCTCGTCGCCATGCCTGCGTCCACTGCTTAATAAGCGCCGTCCGTGTCAGCCTGTCTCGGCTTGCAACAACAATCCCCTGTGTTCCGCGTGGTCTCAAGAAAAAAATGTATGAGTAACACCACACGCACGCTGATTGCCGTCGAAGACGTTGCTTTTAAAACGAAACACACACACACACACGCGTGCGCACACTTGATACAAACGCGCGGAAAACACACATTTTAATAACACATGTAAGAGTAGAACACTTAATTACAAAGAACATTAAATAGCTTTAGATTTAATTAACTCGATTAATCACTTCACAGTCCTTCGGGACAAGATCAAAGTGTAGTAAAAAAAATGCATACACAAACACACAGAAATATGTTTTTGATTCTTTAACGCTGGAGATTTATTAGTTAGATTAAGATCCATAGAGTGAATGAGGTATTTTGGTAAATGTTGCCAGTCAAGAGTAAGACTCCAAAGTCTACATTTATTACTTTTAATCACTTTAGTCACAAAGACCCTGAACCCTTCCCCTCCTCAATTTCTTGTAGGGCCTTGTGCCTAATTTTGTTGTTTAAAAATCTTTTGTTTTTTACTGAATTGTATTTTCAAAATTTTTAAAAGCAATAAAATATATAAACAAGACCAAAGTGTAGTATCTGTTCTTCAGATGCTGCAGTTGCTGCACTTTAATTTCTCGTTCTCTGTCAGTGGAGGAGAAATCCTTCACGACTGAGACAATTTTTATTTTTGTTCCTTTTCTCCACATTAAAAAACGACCCTGGTGTCTAACTCTGTCCCGTGGGGAGGCATTGTAAATAGAAACTCGATTGGTCATCAACGCTTGCTGTTTCGCAGAAAGATTGGTAAGTCACACACACTCGCATAACACGCATATATATATATATATATATATATATATATATATATATATATATATATATATATATATATATATATATTATGTTTTTAAATCCACTGACACGTGTTTCGTCGTCTACGACTCATATACAGATGAAACCAAAATGTAATTGAAATTTCCTTTCCAATTTCCGGATTTTGTAATCATGCCAAATATTTTCTTTTGGTGTAATGATATTTGTTATTTCTTCCGATGAGTTATGAGCAAAATAGATTCATTGATAGATATAATAATAAAAGGAATGATTTTGTGCTACGAAACATTTACTGTCCAGAACTGTAAATGTAAACGTAATTAATGCATGTTCAATATTATGAAATTTGGAATATAGACTTTGGTTATTTGTTATGTATATATATATATATATATATATATATATATATATATATATATATATATATATATATATATATATATATATATATATATATATATATATATATACCAGAAAAAGTACTCGTCGTTGACTGGGTTCAAAAACAGCCTATAGAAAATGGACTCTGATTTATGAAAGTGTGATAGGTTATGAAAAGGAAGGGTTGTAAAGAGATAGCTTCCAATTTGGGGGTATCAAAACCAAAGCAAAATATGTTGAAAGTAAAAATAAAATAGATAAACCCCATAATTTATTATACCATACCTGTTCACACTGAAACACTTATCACAATATTTTGTGGATCTATATTAAAAAAAAACTTGTAAAACTTTGTGACATATTTCCATTCTATGCGGTCAGGCGCGAAAGAACACCCCATAATTTTATTATACTATATTTCTTCAAACTGAAACATAATTATCAAAGCATACTTACGCAGATAGATATGAAATGTCTTCATTAAAGTTTGTGTCTATTTCCATTCTATGGAGGCCTGGCACGAACGCAGACCCCACAATTTTATTATACCATCCCTATTTAAGTTAAAACATGCTTATCAAAGTGATTTTATATACATCTATATCAAAAACCCTTGTAAACGTTTTTTTTTTTTTTTTCATTTTTTATTTCCATGCTTTGGGGGCAAGGCGCGAACGCAGACCTCACAATTTTTATGAACCAGCGTTCTGCCAGATCAATCATACCCATTCCTGATCCTCGATACATATTCTATCATTATATGTAATCAGTTTTTTTTTTAAAACAGTCAACCATATAGGAGCCTATTCGTGACCACACACACACACACACACACACACAGATGTTAAGCTTTATACACACACACACACACACACACACACACACACACACATATATATATATATATATATATATATATATATATATATATATATAAAATTTACGTTGATTTTTTTTTTTCATATTTCTATATAGTGTTGGCCATCCGACTTAGGATTTAATGCAAGGTTAGTTAAGTTCAGAAGTGAGAGAAAATTAAAATACAAGAGAAAGTGATAAAGAAGTTTGTGTGTATGTGTGTGTGTGTGTGTGTGTGTGTGTGCATGTATATATAAATTTATTTATACCAATCTTTTTATTCATGAAGCTCGATATAATTACAGAGCATATAGCAAATAAATGACAAAAGTCTATATTTCAAATTTTAAGATTTATTCCTTTAAGTATGTATGTAAAAGTGAAATTTTCTGTCTGCGTGTGTGTGTGTGTGTGTGTGTCTGTGCCTTTGTGTGTACATTTCCGTACCAAACTATTCTGTTTATTTTCAGTTTATAGACTCGAGATTTGACATAAGGGGTATTGAGATTTGGGAAATTCTTTTTCATCGGTTTTCGCCCAGAAAGTTCTTGAAATTCATACAAAGGCTATTTCACATTAAACACTAGTGAGTTATATATATATATATATATATATATATATATATATATATATATATATATATATATATACATATATATATATATATATATATATATATATATATATATACACACACAAACATATATATATATATATATATATATATATATATATATATATATATAATCTCGCTAGATTCAGCCATTCTGATGAATGGTAGACGAACACGTTTCAGTGGATAATTATATTTTAAAAATAATATATATATATATATATATATATATATATATATATATATATATATATATATATATATATATATATATATGATGCTCCCCATTAAGGCGGTACCAAATTGGTCACAGTGGTAGAAATGCACTTTTGTATAAATAATTGAATTCGTTCAAAGAGTATCGCTAACAAAAAAAAACAAATAAAAACATCTATATCTATATACATGTGTGTGCGTGTGCGTGTGCGTGTGTGTGTGTGTGTGTGTGTGTGTGTGTGTGTGTGTGTGTGTGTGTGTTACTTTTTACCATTCAGTAAATATATTTTTTTCAAATAAAAAATAAACTAAATAGCAATTTGCCTTCGGACACCTCATGCAAGTATTTACTTTCTTTGAAGATCATTTTAGTTCTTTTTCTTGACTTTTATCTTATTAATTCCGTATAACATATCCATCTGTAGAGCAAGTGTGTTTCTTTAAATAAAATAAAAAGCCAAAAATTATTTTATTTCATTTAATCTTTGCAATTAGAAAGGTCCTTTAGCTTGATGTTGTCGAAGCGTCCGGTGTTATTTAAACGATTCACAAATGTGTCCTCATGCCGTAGAAAATTAGCAGCACGTGGGCGCTAGAAAAGTCTTAAAATTTAAAACAGCTCGTTTGAAAGCAACTTTTAAGGACTTCAATTGGAAAACAGGCAAAATTCGTTTGGAAGCAACGTTTAAAAAACGTAGATATTCTTTAAAAAGGGGGGGCATTACATTGCAAATCTCAGTCTTTAAAAGATGCTTTGAAATAAACGTTTACATTTTTATGCAG
>NC_136517.1:30513362-30515862 GCF_053919585.1 Euprymna scolopes | reverse complement strand
ACAGTCGGCAGTCCTACCCCCTGACTACGAAATCGGTGGCCGAAATTAAACTGTCCGAATGCGTATTTAAATAAACATCCGTCCGCTACTCGTAGAGGGCTCAAACGTTTTGTTTGTAAACAAATTGCAAGCTTCGCATTATTTCAGCTAAATTAAGTAGCGAGTAAGATAATTTACGAGAGTGCTCTACCGAAGAGGGGAGCTTTATAAAATATAATATATATATATATATATATATATATATATATATATATATATATATATATATATATATATATATATATATATATAATTGAAGTTTAAGTTTTACAAATTAAGAAGTTTAAAAATGTGCATAATTTGAAAATTACGATGGAATACATTTTGACATTTATAAGAAAATCCTATTCAGATGAAAAAAATCAGTATTCGAAATAAAATATAGGTACAATAGAACCCCGGGATATGGTGGTCCTAGGATTTGCCCCGGCTTACTGTGTTATTCATAATCTTATATGATTATATACATGTGTATTATACATTCTACTGTATTTTGTAACTAATTTTTAATACCCTATTCCGGGGCTTTATTGCATATGGAAAGAATGTTGAATTTTGCAAATTACAATGCAAAAATTTATTTGTCGAACAATGGATACAAAATAGAAATAATAATTTCCTTATTCCATGGAGTTTCAAGGAAAACTTTTTCTCTGAGAAAAAAAAACAGTTAGCAAAATGTTATTCAGCGCTTAAAAATCTGAGACAAGTACCAGACCTAATTATATATATATATATATATATATATATATATATATATATATATATATATATATATATATATATATATATATATATATATATATATAAGCCTGAAGAGTCCTAGAGTGGATGAAACGCGGAATATTCAGTGTAGCTTAATCGCCATATATCTTTTATAAATTACTAACTAGCTCTACCTTCGTATTGAGCACTTTTGAAGTAAATGCTTAAAGTTTACGCATAAATATTTTCGTATATTAATTTTATGTGAGTAAATTAAGTATATATATATATATATATATATATATATATATATATATATATACGAGCAAACAGTTAATAAAACATGTTAAAAACACTTTGAAATGAGTTAAAACATATTTAATCTGAAAAGGAAACTTAGATAAGTGGATAGTCCTTAATCCGCGGAGTTTCGAAGAAATACTTTCCTTCTCATCAGAGGGTAGGAATTAGCAAAATGCTCATTTTTATTTTATATATATATATATATATATATATATATATATATATATATATATATATATATTATTTTATTTTCTTTATTTAAATATAGCCATAACTTGCTACGATGTGCAGATCAGATCGCTTCGATCATTATTGATCTTAACATGGTGTCTTGCTTAATGAGTTCAATAATTTCATTATAGATTTGCTCTCCTCGATTGAGCACTATAAACGACACTTGGAATTCAACAATTCTAGTCTTTTGAATATTTTCAACCTGGAATATATATATATATATGTGTGTGTGTGTGTGTGTGTGTGTGTGTGTGTGTGTGTGTGTGTGTGTGTGTAATATATATGTATGCATACATATATATATATATTTATATATATATATATATATATATATATATATATATATATATATATATATTAGTGTTGAGACAGTTGATCAGAATCGGATTCAGAAAGATTAGAATTGGTATCGGAATCGGAAAAAAAAACAGATGCTTTTAATTGTCTTTTTTATTTGATTTTGTGTAAGAAAAAAATCTTCTACTGCTTGTAGTAATAATACATTAATAAATATTTATCGATTTAAACTTCCGGTAAGACTAAAATCACTAGATCACACAGCAACATAAGTCTGGGTTTACGTCTGAGAGAAAAAAAAAACATGCACATTAAAGATGCGTTTTTACAGTAATCGAGACTTTTAACACTTTTATAGTTAAATAGTTAGAGATTTATAAAGAATCGGAATCGTAATCGTTAATTGTATCGGAATAAGCATTTTAGTACGGAATCGGGAAAAATATTGGAATCGTCCAATCTCTAATATATATATATATATATATATATATATATATATATATATATATATGAACAAATGATTAATAAAATATGAACAAATGATTTACACACACACACACACACACACACACACATATATATATATATATATATATATAAATATATATATATATATATATATATATATATATATATATATATATATATATATATATATATATATATATATATATATTCCGAGCACGTACGCAAGAATATATAGGGAAGCGCTAATTGTATAAAAAGCAGTGTAAATTATATTACAGTTGTGTGAGATAAACGTCGTCATAGATTAAAATAACAGACCTCTTTCTTGACACGCAAACGTTCACGCACGAACGCCAATATACATAAGACATGATGTGCACCTATTGATAGATACACAAATACGCTCACTTACCTCTATATCTATATTTATTTATTCATCTATCTATCTATCTAT
>NC_136517.1:30498362-30510862 GCF_053919585.1 Euprymna scolopes | reverse complement strand
TTATTCTTTTTTCTGTTTTTCTCTTTGTGTTTAGGTGTTTGTGCGCGAGAAAGCTCGCGAGCACGACTGTATCTGACGCGGCCAGACTCTATTACTGGCAGGCGTATCTCGTTTGGAAGCCGACCTAAACTGTCCGCCGTTTCGCTACGTTCTGCGTGTGTAGTAGGGTCCGTACGAAACGTCGACTCTCATGGAAAGAGTGGGTGTGGATCTATGTGGTGCGGATAATCGCTGCTCGCGACTGAGCAAAGAGAGTGAAAATACGAGAACGAGACCGCGAAAGAGAGAAATAAAGAGAGAGAGAAGAAGAAAGAGATAGATAGATAGAGAGAGAGAGAGAGAGAGAGGGAGAGAGAGTGAGAGAGTGAGAGAGAGAGAAGGGCGGTGGCGGAAGACAGATATACGACGGTGATATAATGAAAACACGGAAAGCCCGTTTTGAAGGAGAGTCGTCGATTCTCCCGACTCTCTCAGGCTCAGGAATTGCATTCCGTTCAAATCTCCCCAACCCTCATTTTCTACTCCCCCTTCGCCACTCCTTACTGCCTGTCTCTCCTCCTCCCCCTCCCCCCATCTCTCTCTCTCTCTCTCTCTCTCTCTCTCTCTCTCTCTCTCTCTCTCTCTCTCTCTCTCTCTCTCTCTCGCTTTCTCTTGTACACTCTTGGACCTCTCGCACGGCCGAGTTTAATTTCCCCTTCAACACATTTTAAACACCGCCGTCATCTCCATTAAAACTTCCTCCTCCTATTTCTTCTCCTCCTCCTTCTTCTTTCTGGCAGTCTGTTTTAACTCATGCTCTTCCTGCCCGCGATTCCTTTCTCTTCCCTTTCAACTGTTATTAAATGCCTCCTCTTCAAACGCCTTCATCACCGTTCTCCTGTTGTCTCTTTCCGTCTTCTTTTCAAATTTCTCGTCTTTCTTATTAAGATTTAACAATTCGTTTGTAGAGAATAGTCACAGTCTTTCTCCCAGCGATTGTGCTCTCTAATCAAAACACACACACACGCATCTCCCCCCTCTCTCCGTCTCTCTCTTTCTCTCTGGTATCCCCTCTCTTTCTATCTTCATGTATATATATATATATATATATATATATATATATATATATATATATATATATATATATATATATATATATATATATATGCGTGTGTGTATGTTGTGCTGTTGTGTGTGTGCGTTTTTATACGTTTCTCCAAACATGTACCTGTTCCTATATGATTGGTCCTCTGTTCTCGTTTCCTCATCCTATCTCTCAATAATTCTCTCTCTCTCTCTCCTTCTTTCTGTATATATATATATATATATATATATATATATATATATATATATATATATATATATATATATATATATATATATATAAAGTACCTTGATATTGCATGTGAAAGTGAGAGAGAAAGAGCGAAAAGGCACACACTCTTACGGACGTTCACACACGGGGACATGTAAACTGACACACATTTGTATAGGAACTAATACCCGCCCTATATATATATATATATATATATATATATATATATATATATATATATATATATATATATATATACAGAGAGAGTATATATACACTTATATATGTATGCATTCACACATACACATGTATGTGTGAATGTGTGTGTGTGTGTGTGTGTGTGTGTGTGTGTGTGTGTGTGTGTGTGTATTAAAAGAGACGGGGATATGTATACATAGTGAAAGAGAGAAATAGTTAAGTAGATAGTTAAATAGACAGGTAGAAAGAAAGGGGGAGGCAGAGACTTATGCCTATATATATATATATATATATATATATATATATATATATATATATATATAATGAGAGAGATGAATAGATACAATTTATATGCGTGTGTATTGTGTGTGCGTGTGTGTGTGTGTTTGTGATCGTGTGTTCGCGTTGAAATATTACTCTCTCTTTCTGTCTCTAAATGTGTCCGTGTGTTGGTCCGTCGTGTGTGTGTGTGTGTGTTGGTCCGTCGAGTGTGTGTGTGTGTGTGTGTGTGTGTGTGTGCGTATGTGTGTGTGTGCACGCGTGCGTGAGCATGCGTGTGTATCAGTATTATTACAATCTATCAATTCCTTTTTACGTCCATTATTCTATTAAACTGCTGTGGGGGACTAAGCGGCACAGAACGGCGGCGGTGGCGTTGATGCCGAGGCCTGGGCAATTTAAGCGACGATGACCGGGCAGAGTAGTGTGTGGAAAAGATCCGGTAGGAAGAAGAGGCGTCAGTTTTTCTTTCTTTCTTTTTTTTTTTATATCATTTTAATTCATTGGTTTATGGCAGGAAGAATTATTACAGATGTTATTTTGCTGTTTTTTTTTTATTTTTAGAGAGGGGAAATAAGAGTGTGAGAGAGATAGTGAGAGGAGGAGAGAGGGAGAGGGAGAGGGAAAGAATAGAAAAAGAGGAGGCTGAAAATGATAGATACATAGATAACCAAAAGGACGAGAAAGTGGAGAAAGAGACGAAGACAAAGAAGGAAAGGGGAAGAGAGAGAGAGGGGGAGTGGAAAAGAAAGAAATAGAGAGAGGGGGGAGATATGCTGAGATCGTAAACACGTGGTGATAGATAAATAGATAGATATAGAGAGGGTTGGAGTGATAGAGAGACGCACGGAGAAAGATTGAAAGAGGTAGACCAACTGGGCAAAACAGGGAGAAATTGTTAAAAGATATAGATAGTACCAGAGAGGCAAGGCAGATACAGCGACGTAGAAAGAAAAAGGGAAATTTGGAGCGAGGTAGAAAGCGAGTGGGGAGAAAGAGAGAGAACATAGATAGATAGATAGATAGATAGATAGATAGATAGATAGAGAGACAGACAGACAAATATATAGACATATAGATAGATATATAGATAGATAGATAGATAGAAAGATAGATAGATAGATAGATAGATAGATGGAGATATATAGAGGGATATATAAGAAGTAAAACATGAAATCATGCCAGAAGAAAGACAAAGAGATAGATTGAAAAGAGAGCGTAGCTATAAATAAATGAAGAGAGAGAGAGAGAGAGAGAGAGAGAGAGAGAAATACCGTATTAAAAACTGCAAACTGACAAAGAGCGTGCGAGAGACTATGACAGGAAAGGGAAGATAACGAAGGGAGAGAAAAAGGAGATGGATTCCATGAACAAAGCTTCTTTCTTAGAACTGCACGCCTGTGGAACTCTGTTCCGTCTGCCTGCTTCCTACCGGACTACAACTTGGATGTTTTCAAGTCCAATTTTAACAAATTCCTAATGAACCTCCCCCTTAAGTAAACACTTCATCAAATCTCCACCCTATGTAATGTACTTGCAATAACCCTTATCCCTGAGTGGCTTCCGGGCCTTGATAAGTGGTGATCACTGTGTAAAAAAAAAAATCATATGAAGCGATTGTTAGATAGAGAACGACAGAGAGAGAGAGAGAGCAAGAGAGAGATAGACAGTGAGAGAGAGCAAGAGAGAGAGATAGAGATAGAGAGAGGGGGGAGATCCTTACGGAGTGTAATAACTTAATGAGAAAGAAAGAGAGAGAGAGAAAGGTGGATGAGAAGGAAGATCAACCGAGAGAAATATAGGTCCAATATAATAAAATCTGTATTAATCAAATTATCAAAATATAAAACATTTAAGCGTATTTTACGACCGGACAATGCCAGACGGCTCGCTACTACCGCTTCCCATGTGGGGGTACCAAGTTGGTTAAACGGAAAATTATTCCCAACTCGCATTTAGGTAAAAATGCACTTTCGTAAATAATTGAATTCATTCAAAACATATCGTTAAAACCAAAACAAACAACATCTCTCTCTCTCTCTCTCTCTCTCTCTCTCTCTGTATAATATATATATATATATATATATATATATATATATATATATATATATATATAATAAAAGCGTCGCAATTTTTCTCCTCTGGATTAAAATACCGTAGGTTTACAACACCAGATGCCACATACAAATTTCTTATGTCTAGATATTTAGCCATTGTTTTTGTAACTTTATAAAGACTTATCTGACACACGCAGGTGTTCAAATAAAATCTTAGATTCCACCTGAGGATCTACACCAGCACGATCGCATTAAACTATAGAGGAGGTAGTCTCGATTTTCCCCATATTGCTGAAGTCCCTCTACTGATCCATCATAAACACTGCAGGGATTTATATATATCCATACTGGATATTGTGGTTTCACCCTTTGTAATTTATTCATAAACGAATAGCCCAAACGTTAAATTCCTATCTGTCGATTCGAAAAATCATAATTTCTCCCTTACAACATTCCTGCTATTCTCATTGATATAAATCAGACGGATCCCTTATTCCAGATTACAATTCTGTAAACTAAACCGAGCGCGCAAGCCGTTATTTAAAATGGTGTCTTCCAATAAAGAAGGCCAGCATTTTCCATTAAATAAAGCGATTACTTAACCGCATCGATATATTTGCTTCTCCCTCATCCCCTCTCCCCCTCTCTCTCTCTCCCTCTCTCTCTATGTCTCTATTTCTATATATTTTATTTTAATATGTCAACTTAGAATAGAATCGGACAAAATAAATAAATTTAAGCATGTATTTACTAAAAAATATATTAAAAAAAAAAATTGAAAAATTGATATTAAAATAAAATATATAGAAATAGGGACAGACAAGTTATAATTAAATAAAAATGAACACCATTATAGATAATGTGTTCGGTCCTGGTTTTTTCTCAGAAAGATAAACAGAAAACAATATGGATGACGAGAGCCTAACATTATTTACCATCAATTGGTCCCCCTTATGTAAGGCTTGAAACCGACGGAACCAATGTTTTTCTGACCTTCTGTGCAGTTTTAAATATATATATATATATATATATATATATATATATATATATAAACACAGAGAGAGAGAGAGAGAGAGAGAGAGAAAGGATAGGGAAGATGAGAAAAAGAGGTTCCTGTAAAAGAAAGACAGTCGCACACATATATAATTGTGTGTATATATATATATATATATATATATATATATATATATATATATATATATATATATATATATATGGAGAGAGAGAAAGAGGGAGAGGGATAGGGAGAGAGTAGAAATAAGAAGAGAGTAAGAAGTAGCAGAGTAACTGAAATATAGAAAGAGAAAAAGAGAGAGATAGAGAGGGAGGGAGCGAGAGAGTGAATGTATACAGATGGAGACAGGAGACATATATAAAGATAATAATACAAACCAAATCGAAAGATGAGCTATAAAGTTGAAGAATAGAACAGAGATCCGTAGGCAGGGATATAGAAGAAAGGAATAAGAGAGAAAGAAAATGAGAGAGAGAGAGAGAGAGAGAGAGAGAGGGAGGAGTGAGAGACGAGTAGAAGGAAGAGGAAGCCAGGTGTCGTTTAAAAGAAGAGAGAGGACTATAGAGATAATTACAAGGAATGGAATAAAATGAGACACAGCGGAAAAAGAGATACAGAATGAGAGAGAAAGGGACATAAAAGGGAACATACGAGGTGGAACGATAAAATTATTGCCCTAGAAAAGATGACATGATTCCATTCCCATTTGATGAATACCGATTTTCTTTTCCAGTTGCAGACCATCTACCAGTTGGCCAGTTATGTACAAATCCCAAGAGCGATAGGAGCCTTATAACATGCCTAAATGTGACACAATGTTCAACGAGCGAGATCGGAGATGCGACGCTGTACAACTCATGCTTTCTACGGATCCAAGTTATGACAACAGCACCATCGCCATCATCCTCAAATTCATCGCTGGATTGCCACGAATAACAGGTACGTGCCCAGGATGATGAAAACAAAGTTTCTGTTGAGATTATCGTCTTTGGTGTAGCCGACTTCGAAAATGTGAGGTGGCATGATGTGGTCTTCACTTACCACATCATGCCACCTCACATTTTCGAAGTCGGCTGTAAAGTCAACACCTAAGTGTTCCTGGGTATGTTGAAGTGTGTGGTGGCCGCTGGCAGACCCTGGGTGTGATAACAAGACTCGGCGCCGGCCCGCAAGTCCAAAGAGACCCAGGCTTGGCTTCAGAAGGAGTGCTACGATTTTGTACCCTTCTCCCACTGGCACTCCCTCCTTCTTCAACCTGAACCCGCAGGACAGCTTCGTTTGATCGAGAACATCACCAACATGACCTACCACAACACTAAAGCCAACCTGATTGCCGCCATCCGCCGAGTATTCGCCGAACTCCTGCTGGCGCTCATGAAAAAGGCATGATGCTAGTTTCTGGACCCGTATCGAGGCGGTAACTGAGGCTGAAGGCGGCTACATTGAATAGATGCCAGCTCTACTACATAATCAAGTTACCTGAATTGATTTTTTTCAATAAAAGTATTAAAATAAGGCTGTATTGTTGTTTGTTTTTTAGAGTGACAAATTTATCGATCCATCTTGAAATAGGAAGATAGAAATAGAAAGCGAGAGAACAGATATCTGCTAACAAAGACAAAGAGAGAGAGAGAGAGGGGGGGGGAGTGAGAGAGAAAGAGAGAGAATGGATGGGAGAAGAAGAGAGGACTCAAGCGAATGAGTGAGAGAAAATGAGAGAGAGAGATCAAGAGAAAGAGAGAGACAGACAGACAGATAGAAGGAGAGAGAGTGTGAGAGAGAGCGAGAGAGAGAGAGAGAGAGAGAGAGAGAGAGAGAAGGAAGAAAGCTCGATGGACTATTTAATAACGATCCAGTTTCCTTTTATCATGTTCTCCACGTTTTTTTTTTTCTTTTTACTTTTTTTCTATTTTCCTTTTTATGGGGGGGGGGGCAATTTCTTTTGTCTTCCATTTTTTCACTGTTTCTATCTCTCTCCTCCTCTCCTCCCCCTTCTCTCACACGCACATTCTCCCTTTCTTTCTCTTTATTCATTTTATCTTTACTTTGTTTTTCTTCTTTTTTGCTTCTCTTTATTTAATCTTTGTTTTCTTTTTTATTTTTTTAACGTGATTTTGTTTGTTTTTTTACATGTGCTTTTGTTTTTTTACAGGTGCTTTTGTTTTTTTGCATGTGCTTTTGTTTTTTGCATATGCTTTTGTTTTTTTGCATATGCTTTTGTTTTTTTTACATGTGCTTTTTTACATGTGATTTTGTTTTTTTACATGTGTTTTTGTTTTTTTGCATATGCTTTTGTTTTTTTGCATATGCTTTTGTTTTTTTACATGTGCTTTTTTTTACATGTGCTTTTGTTTTTTACATGTGCTTTTGTTTTTTTTTACATGTGCTTTTTTTACATGTGCTTTTGTTTTTTACATGTGCTTTTGTTTTTTACATGTGTTTTTGTTTTTTTGCATGTGCTTTTGTTTTTTACATGTGCTTTTGTTTTTTTTTACATGTGCTTTTTTTACATGTGCTTTTGTTTTTTACATGTGCTTTTGTTTTATTACATATGCTTTTTTACATGTGCTTTTGTTTTTACATGTGCTTTTTTACATGTGCTTTTGTTTTTTTTATATGTGCTTTTTTTACATGTGCTTTGCTTTTTTACATGTGCTTTTTTACATGAGCTTTTGTTTTTTTACATGTGCTTTTGTTTTTTTTTACATGTGCTTTTTTACATGTGCTTTTTTACATGTGCTTTTTTTACATGTGCTTTTGTTTTTTACATGTGTTTTTGTTTTTTTACATGTGCTTTTTTACATGTGCTTTTGTTTTTTACATGTGCTTTTGTTTTTTTACATGTGCTTTTTTTTACATGTGTTTTTGTTTTTTTACATGTGCTTTTTTACATGTGCTTTTGTTTTTTACATGTGCTTTTGTTTTTTTACATGTGCTTTTTTTTACATGTGCTTCTTTTACATGTGTTTTGTTTTTTACATGTGCTTTTTTACATGTGCTTTTGTTTTTTTGCATGTGCTTTTGTTTTTTTACATGTGCTTTTTTACATGTGCTTTTGTTTTTTTACATGTGCTTTTGTTTTTTTACATGTGCTTTTTTACATGTGCTTTTGTTTTTTACATGTGCTTTTGTTTTTTTACAGGTGCTTTTGTTTTTTTACATGTGCTTTTGTTTTTTGCATGTGCTTTTGTTTTTTTACATGTGCTTTTGTTTTTTTACATGTGCTTTTGTTTTTTTACATGTGTTTTTGTTTTTTTTACAGGTGATTTTGTTTTTTTACATGTGCTTTTGTTTTTTTACGTGTGCTTTTGTTTTTTTACAGGTGCTTTTGTTTTTTTACATGTGCTTTTGTTTTTTTACATATGCTTTTGTTTTTTTACATGTGTTTTTGTTTTTTTACAGGTGCTTTTGTTTTTTTACATGTGCTTTTGTTTTTTTACATGTGCTTTTTTTTACATGTGTTTTTTTTTTGTTTTTTTTTAACCTTTTCTATCCATCCTTATCTATTTATTCCTTTATATCTATCGATAAAACATCTCAATCTGCTTTCCTTCTTTTTATTGTGTTTTTTTCTTTACTGCAGTCTTGAGGTATTTCATTATTTGTTCATTCATTTCGTAATTTCTTTATTTTCTTGGGTCGTAACTTGATATATAGTTCTTCAATCTTCCATCTCCCTTTTTTTCTATTCTTTTGCAAAACTCCGTCTTTATTTATTTACATAGTCATTTATTTGCTAGAAGATGTACACGGCGTTGCCCGGTATTAAACGTAACGTTATTTTTCTTTAATGAAGTAAAAAAAAGAAGAAACTGAGACATAGAATAAGTGAACTGTTTAGAAAGAAAAAACATAATACTCGCATGCATAAGTAAAAAAAAAAGATACTCGCGCTGACAACGAAACACAAACCTAAAAACAGTGGGTTAAGTACGATAGCCATTAGGTCAGCTTACCGCGTTCTTTAAAAGTGTTTTCAAACCTACATATTCTTAACATAAGGAAGCTCTCATATGGAAAATTCGCATAACACCCTACATGAGAATTCTTCCTTCAAACTCCTTGGCCTAACATTCACGGGCAATATGAACTGGAAAAAATACACTAAGGACATTGCAAAGGCTGCTGCAAAGAAGGTAGGTTGCCTATATCGTGCTAGAACACTACTCACACCTGAGAGTATCCTGTACCTCTACAAGGTAACCATTCGCCCATGCATGGAGTATTGTTGCCATATATGGGCTGGTGCATCTACCCCTAGTCTCTCCCTCTTGGATAGGGCCCAAAAAAGAGTCTTCAATTTACTATGTCCCATTTTATCAACTAAGCTTCAACCTCTGTCCCATCGCTTGAATTTTACCTCTTTTGTGCCTGTTTTAATGAAATATTTCAATGGAATGTTCTCTGATGAACTGGTTGCACTTGTGCACCGACAAAGTATACATCTCCGATAAGACCGCTTAGCAACAAAATCGCACCCCATATAAAAATGAATGCATAAAAAGGAAAATTAAGATAAGATGAAGAACAGACAGAAGAAGAAGTGGATGATTGTGAGGGGGAGAAGGAAATGAGGAAAATTGGTCTAGAAGTAGAAGACTTAAAAATGAATGAAACAATGAAGAATCTCCAAGAAAGAAGAAAAATAGAAGAAGAAGAAGAAGAAGAAGAAAAACAAGAAGAAGAAGAAGAAGAAGAAGAAGAAGAAGAAAAGAAGATGAAGAAGAAGAAAAAGAGAAGAGGAAGAAGAAGAAAAAGAAGAGGAAGAACAAGAAGAGGAAGAACAAGAAGAGAAAGAAGAGAAAGAAGAAGAAAAAGAAGAAGAAACAGAAGAAGAAGAAAAATAGAAGAGGAAGAAGAAGAGGAAGGAGAAGAAGAAGAAAAAAAAGAAGAAAAAGAGAAGAGGAAGACGAAGAAAAAGAAGAGGAAGAAGAGGAAGAAGTAAAATAGAAGAAGAGGAAGAAGGAGATGAAGAAGAAGAGGAAGAAGAAGAAAAATAGAAGAAGAAGAAGAAGAAGAGGAAGAAGAGAAGGAGGAAGAGGAGGAGGAAGAGGAGGAGGAGGAGAAAGAAGAAGAAGAAGAAGAAGAAGTAGAAGAAGAAGAATAGGAAGAAGAATAATAAGAAGAAGCGGAAGAAGTGGAAGAAGAAGAAGAAGAAGAAGAAGAAGAAGACGAAAAGAATGTCAAACGAAGAAGAGAAAGAATCTCGAAAATGCCGAATGAAAAAGATGGCAATAAAGAAAGAAAAAGAAGAAAGAAGTAAAAAAAAATGATGAAGGTTGAAGACGAAGAAGAAAAAGAATCCCAATAGAAGGCAAATAATATCGCAGATGTCGAATGAAAAAGATGACCATGAAAAGAAGAAAAAGAAGACGAAATAGAAGAAGAAGAAGAAGAAGAAGACGAAGAAGAAGACGAAGAAGAAGACGAAGAAGAAGAAGAAGAAGAAGAAGACGATTGTGTCGAGAGAAGAGAGAAGGGTAAACGATTCCGGCTCGCAGGTCGTCTCGGTTGGTTTCGGTTGAAATGTATGTGATTGGATTGTATATAATGGTTGAGCCGATGTCTCCTCCACGGCCTTCGACGGAACAGTTACAATAATCACCAGGGGGTGGGGAGAAAGAAAGAAAGAAAGAAATAGCACTTTATCTTTGCCCCTGACCACTACTCCTCCCCCCCCTCTCTCTCTCTCTCTCTTTCTCTCTCTCACACACACTTTCCATTTCGCACTGTTGGCGGGAGAAAAGACACGGACACACGGACAAGGGAAATTGCTTCAATTCAAACCAAACATTGTAACTATATCCGCGCCAGCAATTCTACTACTACTACTACTACTACTACTACTACTACTACTACCTACTACTTGCTGTAGTAGTGCTAATAGTATGAGGGGCATTCGCATTGGCTTTAGCAGCCGCGGAAATGTGTACACCTTGTGTGTACGAGCGTCTCCCCTCCATCCCTCTCTTTCCCTCTCTCTCTCTCTCTCTCTATCTCTCTCTCTCTCTCTCTCTCGCTCTCTCTCTCTCTTCCTCTTTCTCCATTGGCTTATGAATTTGCGCCAAAAATAACAAGAATTAAATAATTCCACGACTAGGTCAGATTATGCCTAAATCATAAATTATGGATAGCTTTGTAAGATCGTGAAGAACTAATTTTTTAAGGTGACCGCACACACACACACACACACACACACACACACACACACACACATAATTAGGCACATGTATATATTTCTGTCATAGATGTGTGTATATATATCTATAAAAGTGAACGTGTCTGTCTGTGTTTATGTGTGTGTGTGTGTGTGTGTGTGTGTGTGTGTGTGTGTGTGTGTGTGTGTACATCTCCCTACGCAATAACTCTGACAAGTCTACGGACTCAAAATTTGATATGCAGGGTACTGAGATTTTGGAAAATCTATGTGATCGGTTTTCGGCCAGAAATTTGGCTGTTAAGGGGTCAAAGTTCAACGATTTGACCTTTGAGAACTCTACCAAACTCCTCCGCCAATTTTGGGTCTAAACACTTGAAATTTTAGATAAAGGTTTCTTGGACATGGATCTAACTTAATAACTTGATTTGAGCCCAAAACAATAAATTTTAAGGGGTCATAATAGGGATCAAAATTAAAAAAAATTGACTTCTTTTTTTTTTTGCTCAGCATACACCTCCAAAAACCCGTCCAACTCGGGGCACTCATGCTAGTATATATATAAAAGTGAAATTATCTGCCGTGTGTATGTCTTTGTGTGTACATTTCCCTACCAAACTACTCTGTCAATTTCCAATCTACATACTTGAGATTTGACATAAGGAGTATTGAGGTTTGGGAAAATCTTTCTAACCGGTTTTCGGTCAGAAATTTATCTGTCAAGGGGTCGAAGTTCAACGATTTGACCTTTGAAAACTCTGCAGGGTACTGAGGTTTGGGGAAATCGATGTGATCGGTTTTCTGCCAGAAATTTGGCGATTAAGAGGTCAAAGTTCAACGATTTGACTTTTGAGAAATCTACCAAACTCCTCCGCCAATTTTGGGTCTAAAGACTTGAAATTTTAGATGTAGCTTACTTGGAGATGAATCAAATTTTTAATTTGATTTGAGCCCAAAACAATAAATGTTAATGGGTAAAAATTGGCGTCAAAATAAAAAAAAAATGACTTCTGTTACTCAGCCAATTTTTAGTCTAAACATTTAAAATTTTACATAAAGTGTATTCAGACATAGGACAAGCTTTTTAATCGGTTTTGGCCGAAGATTTTTGCTTCCAATGGATAAAAGTTCAACAGACTTGACCTATCAGACTAATCCGTTAATTTTTGGTCTAAAAATTCGAAATTTTACATAAAGGCTACTCAGATATGCAGTAAGCTTTTTAATCAGTTTTTGGGAGGAAATTTGGCTGCCAAGAGGTCAAAGTTGAAAAGTTGACGTTTGCAGACACTACCAAACTCCTCCGCCAATTTTTGGTCAAACAATTGAAATTTTAGATGTAGGTTACCTACTGGAGTCAAAGTTTTAATGCAAATTATATATATGGACATATTGTTCATTGTAAAAGTGTTTTCTTCATAATGTCTGATGAGAGGCCGTTTTTGTGAAAATTTTCGAACGATATAGGGTTTGAATTTGTCCGAATAGTCTTGAAACAAT
>NC_136517.1:30483362-30495862 GCF_053919585.1 Euprymna scolopes | reverse complement strand
TAACAAGAAAGTAAACGGTTGATATTTAGCGTAAGGCCCCTTACCACGTTGGTAAAGAAGCGAGCGCTCGAGAAAGTCGATTACGAACTTGAAGCATGAAAAAAAAAAAAAAAAAAGAAAAAAAGAAAAGAAAGTGTTATAACTTTCATTAATTTTCCAGTCGGACATAAATTGCGGACTGTAGTCGAAAGAGTCGGGTTTAAACTCTCAGTTATGAATAAATATATTTATACTATATACCATATTTTATATAGCATTTAAAAGCGAATAATTTGAATGTTTCCGTCTAAACGTGTTAAGCTATGCAAAATACGCTTCTGGCACATCTAAAACTATGAAAGTATTGTAAAGTGTTAAGTTGAATGATATATATATATATATATATATATATATATATATATATATATATATATATATATATTTAATAGTACAGAAGTTCAGAAAAAAACATTGGTACCGTCGGTTTCAAGCCCAACATAAAGGGGACCAGTTAATGGTAGAACACAGACACACAGATACACAGAAACGTTCACTTTTATATATATATATATATATATATATATATATATATATATATATATATATATATATATATATATAGAGAGAGAGAGAGAGAGAGAGAGACAGAGAGAGAGAGAGAGAGAGAGATAGATAGATAGATAGATAGATAGATATTAAGCAAAAATATATACGTATACATAAATATACATGGAAACAATTTTGTGTTTACTGTAAACTTTTTACGCAAATATTATGCAAGTATAAATCATGTAGAATATCTGCATGAATATAATTACACGTAATAGTTAACTAAAGATGATCATCCTATAAGAAAACCGAAAAAACTAATAAGGAATTAATTAAAATGAATGTTTAAAAGAATATGCAAATTAGCTATATATTTTGCTAGTGAATGCAATTTCACAATCCATATATAAGAAAATTGTATTTTCTTTTTAAATAAATAGAAAAGAGGGTTTTTAATATGAATATCACTACACACAAAAGGAATTTATAGGAGTATAGACTAGCATTTCAGCCCGGCGTTGCCCGGGTGTTTATAGATGTATGCTGAGCAAAAAATAAAAGTCAATTTTTTAAACTTTGACCCCTATTATGACCCCTTAATATTTATTGTTTTGGGCTCAAATCAAGTTATTAAGTTAGATGGAAACTATATCGAAAATTTCAAGCGTGTAGACCCAAAATTGTCAGAGGAGTTTGGTAGAGTTCTCAAAGGTCAAATCGTTAAACTTTTACCCCTTAATAGCGAAATTTCTGGCCGAAAATTGATCACATAGATTTTCCCAAATCCCAGTGCCTTGTATATAAAATTTCGAGTCTGTAGACTAAAAATTGTCAGAGTGATTGCGTAGGGAAATGTACACAGACACACAGACAGACCGATCACGTAGATTTGCCAAAATTTCAGTACCCTGTATATTAAATTTCGGTTTTCTTGATATGTGTTAGTTAATAGACTTTCTTGTGTGTGTGTGATGGGTTTTCTGACGTGGCAGAGCACTCATCTTGCATGCAAGAGGTTCAGGATTTCGAATGCCGGTTCGGATATATCTCACTGATGAGTCCAAATGAGGGTGAAACGAGTTTTAGTCTTTCAGTTTGTTGGTTCCCATGGCTCTTGTGAGCTGCGACGTTGTTTGAGTGTGGAAATAATTATATATATATATATATATATATATATATATATATATATTGTAAAAATAAAACTTGTATTGTCAGTAACATCGATGAAACCACAAATGATTACTACGCTACTGTCCCAATGACTGCAATATACACATAAACCCTATCCTTGAGTGGCCTCCGAGCCTTGATATATGATAATTCCTTTGTAAAAATAAAACTTGTATTGTCAGTAACATCGATGAAATCATCCATTTTTTAATCAAATCGATTGATTGCCTACTAGAGTTGGAACCCTTCACTGTGCACCGGAAGGAAGCTTCACATGCCTTCCTGAAGTGACTTAGTCAACAATACATTGTAGTCTACATTGCACTGTAGAGAACCTACTGTTGATTTTATAAAATTATTTTTATATAATGGCTTTAATTAAAATTAAAGTACAAAAGCCAAGTATCGTGGTCCAATTATGCTCTAAGCAGAAACATTCATTTCGAAAGCCCCCCCCCCGTCATATCACTAATAGGAACACAGTGGACCAGAATAGGAGTGTTTTTGTGACTTAAGATGTTTAACGTAGCCAGTTTTTGACAGAAGCACTCGTCCACAAGTGTCGTATTTCCAACTCTGTGTGTCATGGTTAAGACTATCAATTAAACCTTTGCTTTTGCTTCATATTGCTGTAAGCCTGCTTTCTTTTGTCCAGAGCATCACAATTTTCACCACTTCGGCCTTGGCAGAGCAAGATCTTCCCACGTGACGATGTTGATTTGCAGGACTTTCAAATTGTTTTTTGTACAGTCCCTGAAACTCTTCCTAGGCTTATGTTGAGGAAGCTTGTCATTTTCCAGCTCCCCAATAATTTTTTTTTTCCCTATAAAATATTTTTTTCGGTAGCCTACAATCTTTCATACAAATCACATTATGCACCCAACGCATGTGAGATCTGATTACATGAGTCTCAGTATTAGAACAACATGCTCCCACAAGGACCCCCCACTCGACCCGGCCCTCCCTGAGCCGGGTGACAAGATCAAAGTGTGGTATCTGTTCCGGCAGATACTGCAAGCAAAGACCATATGTGGGGGAAACCCCACATATAAGACCTTGGACAATGTAGGGGCAACCCTTCATACCAATTGTCACTATCCAGCTCCCCTACTCCCCGGGGAGTTAGTCCCCATTTCACCTTCACCCCTCACATTAAAAATCGGCCGTCTGCCTAATTTGCTCGGTGGGGGAGCAAATAAACACACTCCCACAAGGACCCCAGTGTCGGGTACTCATGCGTACCACTTGATGTTTAAGATAGGTATCAAGCATTTTTGGTGAAATCTTCAAGCAATTTATGGCGCCTTGTGTGCAATGTCAATGTTTCCGACGAATACACCAATGTAGTCAACACACAGGTCTTGTAAACGCAGATCCTTTTTCTATCTGTGGTTCCACGGTCAGACCACACTCTATTCTCCATACTTCCAAAAGCTACAGCGGCCTTTGAAATTCGTCTGTGGATTTTAATGTCGAGGGAGCCATCCATCGACAAAGAACTATCAAGGTAGACAAACGAATCGACTACCCCTAGCCTAGCACCACAGACCATGATGTTCGACTTCGCGTATTACTGGCCCGGTGCAGGAGTGAACATCACTTTTGTTTTAGACAGACTGATCTTCGGACCAAAGGCAGTGCAGGAGTCAACAAAGTGGTCCATTATATGCTGCATATCAGCTTCAGTGTCCGACAAAATCGTTTGCATACAGTAGCTCATTAACTAATAACAGCTTGGTTCTGGCATTAAATCTTCTAAGATTAAAAATGCGACCTGTGGTTCGAAACATAAACAGGACACCCTTATCACAATCCCAAAACGCATGAACAAGAAGAGCAGCAAAAAGTATGGAGAACAGAGTAGGGGTATCACCTTGTTTGACACCATTTCATCAGACAGTTTTCCGTTAAAGGACACTCAAGCTTTCATATCCCTGTGCAGTTCCTTGAATATTCTAACAGAGGTTGGAAGACACCTTACTTTCTCTACGATCATCCCTGTTGGCAGTGTCAAATGCTTGGATCAGATTCACAAACACTTGATATAGCAGCATATGGTGTTCGATGCATTTCTTGTGGACGTGCCGGACAGAACAAAAATCATATCTATAGTCCCTCTGCCAGACCTAAAGCCACTTTGTGCTGATTTGTGACTGTGCAGCTCCAACTGGTCAAGTCTATACACGCTGGCACTCCTCCATCGCCATAGGACTTGCAGCAGAAATGAACAACTTATAAAAGAAAAAAGATATAAAAAGAGAGATACTAAGCAACGTCTGTACATAATTGTATTAAAGTGACAAACGCTTATACGATACGACACGAGTGCCACTCTCTGAGCCTCCGCAACAATTGGGTCAAGATCAAAGTGTATTATCTGTTCTTTAGATGCTACACTTCAATTTCTTGTTCTCTGCTAGTGGAGGAGAAATCCTTCACGACTGAGACAATTTTAACTTTTTATTCCTTTTCTCCACATTAAAAAACGGCCCTGGTGTCTAACTCTGTCCCGTGGGGGAAGCATTGTAAATAGGAACAATAACCCAGTGACAAACCATTACAAAATGACCGGTAATTGCTTTGGCCGCACATTTTTTCGTAAGAGTTGTCCTCTCCTAGAAGGATTGCCTTCACTGCGGCTAGTAGGATCACCTTCTAGACCGCAATGTCATTTGTCAATGACTGGAACTTGGATAACCGGCCACCAGAGTATAGTCCACACGCCGATGGGTCATGAATGCCGCAGTAAACAGGGCCTAAGCTCTACTAGAGGTTTCTGTCAGGGTTACCTCATCCTTAATCTTTTTTGTTCAAAAACCTTATCCCAAAAGACGGTGGGGGTCAAGTTTTCTGGCGCTAAAGATACGCCATTCACCAGAACTGTTAGCATAGCAGAACTCATGACTTGCACGTGGGTATGATTTGACTGGGAGAAGCTATATATGACTCTAGAGCATCTGTGTGCTTTTCATAGACGCTCACACCAATCCTTGAGATCAATCCATCCATCCATCCATCCATCCATCCATACATACATACATACATACATACATACACACACACAAACACACACACACACACACACACACACACACACACATATATATATATATATATATATATATATATTCCATAAACAAAGTTTTTTTCCTTAGAACTGCTCACCTATATATATATATATACATTTCAAAGAACTGATTGGTATGTTTTGTATTCCACCCAATTGTATCAGTTATTGCAAATTGCATTGTTATGATGACTAAATCTATGCACTCATGATCTCATCGTTTCATCTGTTTATTGCATATATTTTCTGTACGACACCTAAAGGAAGCAACTCCTATCATGGACGTGCGCCAGAAGCAAAGATGCTCAATTTCTGAATATCTGAACGTGTATTCTTTAGAAGTTCATTTTTTATGCGTGTGTTACTATTTACGTTCCTATCCATACAAACAGAATGTGATATAAGGACGATATTAATGTGTGCATGTGGCCTGGTTTAAAAAAAAAGGGGAAATTCTGATTAGAACACAAATAAAATGTGCCCAATCTAAAAAGATTGCTCAGTCACTGACCGAGAACAGAAAAGATGGACCGCAGTAAAAAAAATAACAACAGATACAACACTTTGCTCCTGGCCCAAAACTCAAGGGAGCCGTCCTACTCATCTTTTGTCATCGTTTTGACATGATGGCATCCGATGTCCTTTACATATAGACACCTGTTACAGTTGAGGGGTAATGTACCTCTATTACAAAAGGTGTGGCCCAAGGTCAGGGGCGGATTTCATGAAAGTGTTTCTATTGAAGGAACTGGATTTGAACTTTTCACGTGCAGTTTTCAGTTCTTGCCATTAATCACTTAGGACTAAGGTTCTCAACTAGGGGTGAATTTACCCCCAGGGTTAAACAAATTATTTAGTCGAGTGTAAATAATTGAACTATCAAAATAATTCCACAATAATCATTTCTTTTGAGATTGTATCATGTTTAAGAAACGTACATACAAATCAAATACGATGTGCCTTAAATAAGTTTCAAGACATTTTTTTACGACCATTCAAAATTGTCGTAGGTGCTTGAAAATACAGTATGTTATTGCTATACATGTTATGTGATGACTGACCAGTTTTATGATTTCAGGTTCAAATGAAGAGCTAATGTATTAATTGGAACACACACTACTAATACCACAGAAGCGTATGGAATGCTTTAGACTGCTTTTGGACCATCTTGCATGAATCGAGCATCATTTTTGGAGTGACATAAGAGATTCAAGACAGGGTGTCTGTGAAGGATCATGGGAGGTATGGGAGGAGTAAAGAAGTCAGAACACAAGAGTTGATTGGCCAAATAAAGAATTCCATGTATAATGACAGCCGTGTGTCTATAGAGACAATAAGTGCAGGGTTTGATGCCAGTGTGGAAACTGTACACACAATTATTCGTGAGGAACTGAAGATTGATGCGAAGTTTGTCCGAATGCACCAGTACACGACTTTATCCTTTTTACAGACTATTTGTCAAGATCGGCATCAAGTTATTATCTTAGCCCAAGGAAACCCTTAGAGGCTGCCGGTATAAGACAATTGAGGAGATGAAAAAGGCTGTGACGTCATTGAGATGTTTACAAAAAAGTACTTCCATGAAGCCTTCCATAATTTGTTCGAGCAGTACAACAAATCCATTGAAACTGGGGGAGATTACTTCGAAGGGGACTAAGGCGTAATGTGTGAACTATCTATAGAAGTGCCTATACGAAAAAAAAGTATGGAAACTTATTGACGGCACCTCTTAACTTCATAATGTTCTATTTTGGAAAAGTTGGATTTTCTTTGCGATACAAATACACACACAAACACACACACACACACACACATATATATATATATATATATATATATATATATATATATATATATAATTATTATTTACTATAATAACTATTAAATACCTACAGACACTAGTGTTTAATCCTTTCGGGAATCATCAGTGCAGGGTGTCACGATTAACGACAGTCGAGAGACTTGAACCCCGGCAACAGCAATCATGTCTGGCTTCATTAGCAAGGACCCGAACCACTAGGCTACAGTAAACCGCAAGAGATACAGTTGAATTTAAACCTTTACTCTTATTAAATGCTTTTAACGTCAATTACAGTGATCTAATCATTAAATGACGATCTACACATAGCAGCTAAGTTGACCGACTCTATTACAACTAAAAGTGCTCAACGATTAGAAACAAGTTTCTTTAAGGGCTGATTATATATATGTTGTATTTAATTGCTTCCCCACCAAAGCAAATTAGGCACAAGGCCGTTTTTAATGTGGGGTAAAAACCAGCTCCTCTAAAAGTAGGCAAAAAGTGGGCACTCTGATTACCAAAAATAATAATTGTCCCAGTATAGAGGGTTTCCCCTCTATTGACTTGTGCAAATTTTCTTAAGTGCAGCATCTGCAGAACAGATACTACACTTTGATCCCGGCCCGAAGGCTAATTATATATATATATATATATATATATATATATATATATATATATATATATATATATAAGTGAACGTTTCTCTGTGTGTGCGTGTGTGTGTGAGTATGTGTGTGTGTCTGTGTACATTTCCCTACTCAATAACTCTGTCAATTTTTAATCTACAGACTCGAAATTTGATATACAGGGTACTGAGATTTGGGAAAATTTATATGATCGATTTTAGGCCAGAAATTTGGCGATTAAGGGGTCAAAGTTCAACAATTTGACCTTTGAGAACTCTACCAAACTCCTCCGACAATTTTCAGTCTACGCACTTGAAATTTTAGATATAGGTTCCTTGGACATGGATCTAACTGAATAACTTTATTTAAGCCCAAAACAATAAATTTTAAGGGGGGCATAATAGGGGTCAAAGTTTAAAAAAAATTGATTTCTGCGGTCTCTTCCAAATTACTCAGACAATTTCTGGTCTAAATATTTGAAATGTTACATAAAGTGTATTCAGAGATAGGGCAAGGTTTTTTATCAGTTTGGGGCGAAAATTTTTAGTTACCAATATATAAATGTATGTATGTATGTATGTCTGTTGGCATGTCTGCCTTATACTTTCAATAGAAGGGACGGATTTTACCAAGATCAGTATCATTTTAAAGTTCGACCTTTCATACGACAAATATCGAAAAATTGGCTAAAAACATTACTATCTTCCCCTTCAACTCGGCACTTTTCTACAGGGTTGTCACTTTTTTCTCCGATATTTTTTTTAAGTTATCCTCTCCTTTAGATTGTGTAGCCTTAATTTTAAATAAATGCTGCTTCCGGTTTGGCGGTGGTCGTCACAGCATAAACGTTAGGTTTTACCCCGTTCTTTTCCTCCTTTGCGGTACGGGTTCGAGCCTGCCTTCCTACTACCACTTTTTTTTTTGCTCAACATACACATCCAAACACCCGGGCAACGCCAGGCTGAAATGCTAGTATATATATATATATATATATATATATATATATATATATATATATATATATATATATATATATATATATATATATATATACGGTATTTTACAATGTTATGCTGCACCATAGAAATAAATAAGCGAAACCGTTTAGGAGGTAAAAAATATTATATAGTCGATGGTAAATAATTGATAATTTAAAAATAATTATTTCTTTTCATATTGTGCCACGTCTAAGAAACGTAACACAAGTTACCTCCATGATTTGTATTTATGATAGAAATAAATTTGATTTTCTTTCCTTTCTATTTATACGAATGTATAATACTAATTTTCATACGAATTTAAATGTCCGAAACAATAAAAACGTTTTTATTTTCCTGTCACTTTATGATGGCCATCGATTTTTTGTATGGGAGTGGAGGGTAAATGAGGAAATACATAAAGCCGAGGGGTCAATGAGTAAGGATACGTTGAGAATAGCTGACTTATATACGGCAAGACTTACCACACCCCTTAAATGTGGAATTATTTGCCAGTTACCAACAAACTATTTCATATTCAAACATGGGTATGCAAATTTTATGGAAAAATACCAATTATTTCTTTGGATGAGAAAAAAATTCATAAAAACACCGTTATCAAATAATATTCTATATATATATATATATATATATATATATATATATATATATATATATATATATATATATATATATGTGTGTGTGTGTGTGTGTGTGTGTGTGTGTGTGTATGTGTGTGTGAATGTGTGTTTATGTGCGTGTAAATATTTATATATATAAATATATGTATGAGTAAGGGCAAGTTACATATTGTTATTTATATAAACAAATTTAAATGATCTCAACACTAATATTTCTTAGAAATGGTCAGGCGATTAAATAAATGGTTGCTTACACAGAAGCAACCAGTCCGAAATATATATATATATATATATATATATATATATATATATATATATATATATATATATATATAGTAATTTATAAAATATATATGGCGATTAAGCTACACTGAATATTCTGCGTTTCATCCACTTATGCGCATAAGCCTAACGAATCCTGTAGTGGATGAAACGCAGAATATTCAGTGTAGCTTAATAGCCATATATATTTTATAAATTACTAACTAGCTCTACCTACGTATTGAGCACTTTTGAAGTAAATACTTAAAGTTTACGCATAAATCTATACTTTCGTATATTAAATTTATGTGAGTAAATGAAGTAGTTATATATATGTATATATATATATATATTAGCATATATATATATATATATATATATATATATATATATATATATATATACACTAACAAAAGTACCCGTCGTTGACTGGGTTCAAAAACAGTTTAAAAAATGAACTCTGATTTACGAAAGTATATTAGGTCATGAAAAGAAAGGGTTGTAAAGAGATAGCTTCGAATTTGGGGGTATCAAAACGAAAGCAAAATATGATGAAAGTAAAAATAAAATAGATAAACCACATAATTTATTATACCATGCCTGTTCACACTGAAACACTTATCACAATATTCTGTGGATCTATATTAAAAAACCTTGTTAAACCTTGTGGCATATTTCCATTCTATGGAGGTCAGGCGCGTGCGAACACCCCATAATTTTATTATACTATATTTCTTAAAACTGTAACATAATTATCAAAGTATACTTACGCAGATAGATACGAAAAGTCTTTATTAAAGTTTGTGCCTATATCCATTCTATGGGGGCCAGGCGCAAACGCAGACTCCACAATGCTATTATACCATCCCTTTTAATGTTAAAACATACTTATCAAAGTATTATTATGTACATTTATATCAAAAACACTTGTAAACGTTTTTTTTTAATTTTTCATTTTTTTATTTCCATACTTTGTGGACCAGGCGCGTACGTAGACCCCACAATTTTAATGAATCATCATTATGCCGGATCAACCATACCCATTCCTGTGTCTTGATGCATCTTCTATCATTATATGTAATCAGTTTTTTAAAATAGTCAACCATATAGGAACCTATTCGTGACCAGACACACGCACACATACACACACACAGACATTCAACTTTATCTTATATTATATTATATTATATATATATCTATATATATATATATGCACACACGTATACACGCATATCTATACACACAACACGAACACACGTACATATATATATATATATATATATATATATATATATATATATATATATATATATATACTGTTCGTCATAAAATAATATTCCCTATACATGTATATGTGTGCGTTGATTCATATATATATATATATATATATATATATATATATATATATATATATATATATATATATACGTTTATGTGGGTGTTAGTGTCAAAATATTCATATATGTGTGCGCGCACGTACACACACACACACATATATGCGTGCGTGTGTGTGTGTGTGTGTGATGCTTGTATATATATGCATATATATTTATAATATAAAGCTGAATATGTGTGTGTGTGTGTGTGTGTGTGTGTGTGTGTGTGTGTGTGTGTGTGTGTGTGTGTGTGTGTGTGTGTGTGGTCACGAATAGGCTCCTATATGGTTGACTATTTAAAAAAAACTCATTACATATAATGATGGAAGATGTATCGAGGATCAGGAATGGGTATATTTGATCTGGCAGAACGGTAGTTCATAAAAATTGTGGGGTCTGTTTTAGGACCGTTTTAGACACCTATATCAAGCTCTCTTCGGCAAATGCTCATCTCTTATAAATACGGTCTTATTTTCGGATTTACCCTATAATTGTGTACTTTGCTGGATTTTTTTGTCTAAAACAGACCTACTCACATAATATATATAATAATCATTAACATAATAATAATAATAATCATAAAAATATGAACAATAACAATACCATTAATAATAATAATAGTAATAATAATAGTAATAATAATAATTATAAAAATAACAATAATAATGATGATAATCCCAATATAAATAATAGTAATATTATGGATATCAGTGTGAATAATTATAACAATAACAATAAAATAATCACGCTAATAATAATGAAAATCATAAGAAACCAATAATAATAATTGTTATAATAATAAAATGATAATAACAACAATTATAGCAATAATAGTAACAATAAAAATTATTACCATAAACAAAATAATAAAAATAAAAATAGTTACAACAACAATAATAATAATAATAATAATAATAATAATAATAATAATAATAATAATAATAATAAAATAATAATAATGGCAATAACAAAATAATGAATTAAGAAATAATAATATCAATATTCATAATAATAACAGGACTAGTAATAATAATAATAACAACAATAATGATTCTAATAACAATAACAACAATAACAATAATAATACAAATTAAAATAATAATAATAATAATAACATTGATAATAATAATAATAATAATAATAATAATAATAATAATAATAATAATAATAACAATAGGAATCAGAGGAATAGCTGCAAAAATACAACGCCTACCGATAAGGAAAACGGCTGAAATATTAAGGAAAATGCGAAGAATAACACAAAACAATATAACGTTACAGGGAAAGAAGAACACCGAAGCTGCAGATCTACATGCTCTACCCCCCCTCCCCAATCATGCGTCTCTCCATTATTTCACCCCCCCCCCCCAAAAAAAAGTGACACCAAAGAGCCGAGAAAGGCCAAGGAAGATTAACAGTGTGTGTGTGTGTGTGTGTGTGTGTGTCTCAAGAAGTAAATGCCTGTCATGGACGTGCGTCAGAAGTATAGATGCGTCATTGACTTCCTGGCAAAAACATTATTAACTCATATTTTGTATACAATTTCATTTGACAGTGTTCAATAAGTGAGGAGAGATAATAATACTGATAGTAGTAGTAGTAGTAGTAGTAGTAGTAGTAGTAGTAGTATATATTTATATTAATGAAAGTGCACATTAGCATCGATATTTCATCTACGCAGGTAACTTTCAGGATAGATTATTATATATATATATATATATATATATATATATATATATATATATATATATATATATATATATATATATATATATATATGGGGTTGTATTACTTACATATAGATTCGAAAAAAGCCGTCAAAAAACAAATACATCACAAATAAATATTTTCAAAGTCAAGATAAGTTACTTTTCTACCTAACTGGATACTTTTTAGTGTTTTTTTTTTTTATTTAACGTAACATATTTATTCAGCTCGAAAACATACACCGTTTACAGATGTATTGGAAAATTTAAAATGGCGCCTGACTCTCTGTTGAACACGGTCAGTTTGAGAAAATGAGTTAAAAACAAACAAAAAAAAACATACAGAA
>NC_136517.1:30470862-30480862 GCF_053919585.1 Euprymna scolopes | reverse complement strand
ATATATATATATATATATATATATATATATATATATACATATATATATATATACATATATATATATATACATATATATACATATGTATATATATATATGTACATACATACATATATATAATATATACCACCCAAAATATTTTGTAAGACTTGATACCACAGGATTCAAAATTATTATAATCCTCTTCACCTCAGTATTCTGAGATATATATATATATATATATATATATATATATATATATATATGTATATATATATATATATTTATGAATTTTATATATATATAGTAAGTTATAAAATGTATATAGCGATTAAACTACACTGAATATTCCGCGTTTCATCCACTCTAGGATTCTTCTAACTAGCTCTACCTACGTATTGAGCACTTTTGAAGTAAATACTTAAAGTTTACGCATAAATCTATACTTTCGTATATTAATTTTATGTGAGTAAATTAAGCATATATATATATATATATATATATATATATATATATATACTAGCATGGGTGCCCGGCGTTGCCCGGATGTTTGGAGGTGTATGCTGAGCAATAAAGGGTTAATTTTTTTTAACTTTGACTCCTATTATTACCCCACACCATTTATTCTATTGGTCTCAAATCACGTTATTAAGTTAGATCCATGTCTAAGGAACTTATATCTAAACCTTCAAGTGTTTAGACCTAAACTTGGAGGAGGAGTTTGTTAGAGTTCTCAACTATCAAATCGTTGAACTTTGTCCCCTTTACAGCGAAATTTCTGGCCAAAAACCGATCACATCGACTTTCCTAAATTTCAGTACCATGTATATCAAATTTCGAGTCTGTAGACTGAAAATTAACAGAGTGCTGTCGAAGGAAAATGTACACAGACACACACCCACAAGCACACATACACGTTCACTTATATATATATATATATATATATATATGAGATGAAGAGGATATGAGATGTTGGTATCCGACTGGACTAGTAATCCTTGAATATAATGGGATGATTATTGAATCCTGTGGTATCAAGTCTTACAAAATATTTTTTGGCGGTAATAAATATCTCTATAAGACAATCCCAGCCAAAAAGGAATAGCTTAATATACTTGATAGATCAAATTAAATTTATAGTTTTTTTCACATTTAAAATTCCATTCACAAAAATATATATTTAAAAAAAAAATATCTTATTTGAACAAATAATACAATTCTAAGTAATGACCTTAACCCATGGATTTTCGATGTAGGCTCCTCTCTTTTCTTTCTGTTCTCTTATTGTCTTTCTTCCTATTCAGACACTTAAGAATATAAAGAGTTTTTTTTTTAAACTTTTTCTATTCAGTTTTCTCTTTTTTCTCTTCATCTATAAGAGGGGCGGAAAAATATGCCTGAGAGTTTTTTTAAAGAACATACCGTTTTTTTTTTTTTAAATTGATTTTTAAGTCTATAAATTTTATTATATATTTTATATTTTTATCTTTGTATCTTTTTACTTTTGTTTTTATCTTTATTTTGAATCCACCATTCAAATACCGGATTTGAACTTTGGCTTCTACCAAAAATATTTTGGAATATTCATTTTGAATGTTTGGATTTTAATTTATAAAAGAGAACTTCTTTCAGCAGATAAATTCTACGGAAATAGCACCACCATAAAATGAGGCGGAATAAATCTATGATCATCCATCACCAATTACTAATTAGCCAGGATATCGCAAAGAATTGGAATTTACCTTGAATCTGGATTTCTTCAAACAATTTGAAATCTAACAACATCATCGCATTATATTCAAGAATTACTAGTCCAGTCGGATACCAACATCTCGTATCCTTTCTTTGTTTCAATCCTATTTTCTTTCTCTATGTCTCTTTAAAAGATTTTTCTATGTAAGTGATGAATAGCAGAATTATTTCTAACAAGATTTAATATGTAATGACTGTTCCTCTGAAGAGATGAACCTACATCGAAAATCCGTGGGTTAAAGAAATTACTTTGAATTGTATTCTTTGTTCAAATAAAAGTTTTTATATTAAAAACGTATATTTTTCTGAATTAAATTTTAATATAAACAACTATTAATTTTATACTCATATATATATATATATATATATATATATATTTATATATATATATATACATACATACATACATACATATGTATATATTATAAATATATATATATATATATATATATATATATATATATATTAAAAATATTAATGTGAAAAAACAAAATAAAATTTGTATTTAAAACAAAAAAATGAAACAGCACAGAACAAAATTTAAGAAGTATTAATTATTGGAGTTGTCTATACAAAACCTCGTTTTCAACAAATATTTCCAGATTTAAAATTCCGCAGGGATGATACATATTTGGATAGTAATTAAGTAATGATATTAAATAATTATGCGCGCAAACACACACACATACACACAAATACACACAAATACACACACACACGCACACACACATATATACATTTTTTTAAATATATTTACACACATATATATATATACATATATATATAATGTGTGTATGTGTGTGTGTGTGTGTGTGTGTGTGTATTATATTTTAAAAAACAATACATACGTTGCTCCTCATTTGGGGTACTTACATATATATATATATATATATATATATATATATATATATATATATATATATATATATATATATACATATATATATATATATATGTATATGTTTTTTTTATTTTTATTTTCAAATCAATACATACGCCGCTCCCCATTATTCCCAGCGCGCATTTAGGTAAAAATGCACTTTCGTATAAGTAATTGAATTTATTCAAAAACTATTGCAAACAAAAACAAACAAACAACATGACGCTTTTTGTGTATACAAATCGAGGTTAGGTATACGGACGATGTTAAAACATCGTTAAATCACTACCCGCTGATTAGCGCACAGATTAGAAGCCTTGATTGTCGTACGGGCGGTTGGGTTTTGATCCTGGCTTGAGGTAGTTGCCTGTCTAGCCGCACTAATGGGCTGTGATACAGCGAAACAGTACTGTATGCTGATGACTCTCTCTCTTTCTCTCCCTTGCTCTCTCTCTCTCTCTCTCTCTCTCTCTCTATATATATATATATATATATATATATAAATATATATATATATATATATATATATATATATATATATATATATATATATTTGGGGGTATCAAAACCAAAGCAAAATATGATGAAAGTAAAAATAAAATGGATTAACTCCATAATTTATTATACCATACCTCTACACACTGAAACACTTATCACAATATTCTGTGGATCTATATTAAAAAAACCTTGTTAAAGGTTGAGACGTATTCCCATTCTATGGAGGTCAGGTGCGAACGAACACCCCATAATTTTAATATACCATATTTCTTCAAACTGAAACATAATTATCAAAGTATATTTACGCAGATAGATATGAAAAATTTTTATTAAAGTGTGTGCCTATTTCTATTCTATGGAGGCCGGGCGTGAACGCAGACCCCACAATTTTATTATACCATCTCTATTTAAGTTAAAACATACTTATCAAAGTATTATTATGTACATCTAAATCAAAAACACTTGTAAACGTTCTTTTTTTTAAATTTTTAAAACGAAAGTCGTACATTTATAAGCTACAATCAACCTCCAAATGAATGCTTTTACGATAATTACGGTTTTCAAAAGGCGAACAATTAAAAGATATCTGCCTTACTTAAAAATTGCTAGGTTTAATTATAGTGTCTTTTACATATAAAAAAAACACCCAATACTTTTGCTGATGAGGAGACGTTGTTTAAAAAAAAACTATATGTGAAAATTATTGTCCGTGGCATAATGACTATCACAATAAAAACATCGTTTCCGAACGATCGTACAAATTATTGACTTTGTTGTTGTTCCTTCTTATGAAACAGATTTTTAATTTTTAATTCTAAATTGAATTTTAAATTATCAATCAAATTACGAAATATATATATATATATATATATATATATATATATATATATATATATATATATATATATATATATATATATATATATATATATATACCCATGTAAGGTTTATGGGAGAGAATTAACCACTCATATATCTGCAAAATTATCGGTTAAACCTTAATATTATAAATAAAATTATAAAAACGAAATTTAAATCGGACACTGTAATATACACAAAGTTTTATAGAGTATTGTAGAGGAAAGTTTTCGGTAGAAGTTGAATGCTAAAGTCTCTCTGTCCATTTATTTGTCAGGTACATACATAGACTGATTCTTTTCTTTGGAATCCAGGAAGATCAAGAGACTACAAGAAATATATACTATATCATATCTAAATGGTCAATTGGGGAAAGGAAAAATTATGGTCTCAACTGTTTTACTAACTTAGTGTTTGAGAGTGAAAGGCGAACTTAAATGGAGTATTCGAATATCTATGTATCTCACAGAGTGATCAGGTATTGACCTCTTGATTCCTGAGAATATCGATGAAGTAAGATGAAACAAAAAGAGACCGATCTAAACAGAAGTATGAGAGAATCCGACATAGGCAATCAGATACCAATTCCATTTGTTTGAATTTAAAACCGACGGTACTGTTGTTTGTCTAATTTTCTGTAACATCCCCACACATTTTCTCTCTCTCTCTCTTTTCACACACACACATACACACACACACAGACACACAGCCCCCCCCCCACACATATATATAAATATATATATAGACGAATTCTCACGAGAATGAAACGCGGAATATTCTCTGTAGCTTAATTGCCATATATATTTTCGTAACTTACTATATATATATGATATAATATATATATATAATATATAATATATATATATAATGTAATATAATAATATAATAATAATAATAATAATAATATATATATATATATATATATATATATATATAAGTTTCAAAATGTCGGAAATTCTACACTAATAGTTTCTTCCCATGAACTGCTAGACTTTGGAATTCCCTCCCGATTCCCTGCTTCCTCGACTGTATTGACATGGCGAAGTTTAAGTGTAATGTTAGCAGAAATCTCGCCCCTCAACTCTCTACATAGTGCCCTTGTAGATTTTGTCTTATATAGTAGCTCCTTACATTGAACTGGCAGGGTGCCCTGTTTGGAATGAAAATCAGTAACAAAAAACAAAAAAAAAACAAAAAAAAAAAACAAAGGAAATAAAAAAGAAATAAAGAAAAGCATTTAAATATTAAGGAAATTTATTTATTATTATTCATTTTTTTGCGATTATTTCCACCAACAAATGTGCAACTCAAATTCTATGGCGGTAAACGAACACGCGAACACAATTTGAAAAGCGACACACACGCACCAGAAAAAAAGAAAAAAAAAAAGAGCGCCGATTGATTTACAAAATTCAAATTATTCTTCGAATATAACGAGCACAGATTACTGTGGTAAATAGCAGAAAGTAATGAGAGAATATATATATATATATATATATATATATATATATATATATATATAGTTTGTTTTTTCCAGATGTAGATGCACTGAAGCCCCTGTGTTTATTAAAGAGGGCTCGATGCAGGGCAGAGCAAGTATATATATATATATAGAATGTTTATTAAACAGGCATTATCAGTTACACATTTGCATACATGTTTAAGTGGAACCTCAATTCAGGGGGACCATCTCGTCGGACCGAAAAAAAAATCTCTTTTTTCGGTCTAATGAGGTGAGGTGGCCTCTCTGGATTAAGTTTCCACTGAAACATGTACGCACATATGTAACCAATATTGTTTAGATAATAAACATACTCTCTTTCTTTACACACACACACACACACACACACACACATATACATATATATATATATATATATATATATATATATAGTTTATTTTTCCAGATGTAAATGCACTGAAGCCCCTGTGTTTATTAAAGAGGGCTCGATGCAGGGCAGTGTAAGTATATATCTATAATGTTGAACTCCAATCTCTGGTCACCCTCGCTAATCTTTCACGAAAAACACCCGTCTAGCTGAATCCACTGTGAAAATTTTCCCCCACTCTTTGTCTGTGCCTAAATCGAAGCGTGGATTCTATGAACAAAGCTTCTTTCTTAGAACTGCACGCCGGTGGAACTCTGTTCTGTCTGCCTGCTTCCCACCTGACTACAACTTGGATGGCTTCAAGTCCAACGTTAACAAATTCCTAATGAACCGCCCCCTTAAGTGAACACTTCATCAAATCTCCACATTAACGTAATGTACCTGCAATAACCCTTATCCCTGAGTGGCTTCCGGGCCTTGATAAGTGGTAACCACTGTGTAAAAAAAACAAAAGAAATATATATATATATATATATATATATCTATAACTACTTAATTTACTCACATAAAAGTAATATACGAAAGTATGGATTTATGCGTAAACTTTAAGTATTTACTTCAAAAGTGCTCAATACGTAGGTAGAGCTAGTTAGTAATTTTTAAAAATATATATGGCGATTAAGTAGCTTAATCGCCATATATATTTTATAAATTACTATATATATATATATATATATATATATATATATATATATATATATATATTGCTTCTCATACAATTACCGATTTTGTTCTCATTTTCCAATCTCATACAATTATCGATTTCTATAATTTGAAAATTTTTATTGTTTCTTACAAAATTACTCAACAATACTGCGTAATACTGGTATTTATTTTTGCAAAATGTAAAAAAAAAATACACCTAGAATGAAGATGTTTACATCAAAAGCGTAGATATTTCTACATATTATTCTCAAATGTTTTCCTTGTAATTGATTGAAAGTTCTGAGACAACTAAACATGTATATTTCTTTTAAAACAAAACCGATTTGCAGTAGTTTGTGTTTAATTCTATTTTAATTCTTTTCATTAAAAAAAAAATGACGATGTTGAAAATGATCGACGCATGGTATACAAATTAAGAGGGCGGCGCAAAAACAAAAGTTGAGAAACTCTCCCACCCCATCTTAAGAACGGTTTTCAAAATAATAATGTTGCTATTCAGAAAAGATTTCTCAACGTGCGAATGACGGGGCGGGTTGTTATCTATTCTGTGACTTCCCGCTTTCTTAGAATTTTTTTTTTAATCCTAATTATAAAGATATTGTCGGCTATTAGATTGAATTGTTTTGCTGTAAAATACTAAAATTGATATAGATCAATAATAATAATAATAATAATAATAATAATAATAATAATAATAATAATAATATTAATAATAATAATAATAATAATAATAATAATAATAATAATAATAATAATAATAATAATAATAATAACAATAATAATAATAATAATAATAATAATAATAATAACAATAATAATAATAATAATAATAATAATAATAATAACAATAATAATAATAATAATAATAATAATAATAATAATAATAATAATAATATTAATAATAATAATAATAATAATAATAATAATAATAATAATAATAATAATAATAACAATAATAATAATAATAATAATAATAATAATAATAATAATAATATTAATAATAATAATAATAATAATAATAATAATAATAATAATAATAATAATAATAATAATAATAATAATAATAATAACAATAATAACAATAATAATAATAATAATAATAATAATAATAATAATAATAATAATAATAATAATAATAATAATAATAATAATAATAATAATTGCGGGATCTGTGGAAATTCCGCAGTGGCATTTTTCGCATGCAATATATTGCTGCTGGCCATTCTACAGAGATTGAGCGTGAATGGAGACCCCGTGATATTATTGAAGCCCTTTTGTTAAACCTGTGAACGTATTTATCTAAGTAATCTGGTTAATCTAGTGTAAGAATCTTTCTGGTGATTACGAATTTTCTCCAAGTATGCGAGATATTTCTATTTGTAAGGACGCCTGGAGCCAACGGACCCCCCCCACACACACCCACGATATGCTTATACCATCTTTAGACAGAACTGATACTACACTTGGATTCCAGTCAAAAGACCACGCACATATATTTTAGTTTCACGTACGGACCAAAAGCGATACCAACTTCTATCCTCCTTTATAATAAATAGGATCTCCCGATCGAATAACTTATAATCTGGAAACCGTGACATACGTACGTACATACGTACATTAAAGATACTATTGGATTAATATATAGATAATAATAGAAAATTTGTAAATTACCACTTTCAACGTCCTCAAAAATAAGATTATAATTTTAGGTGATTATTAGGGGCTTTGACAACAGCATATTCTTTTCCTTGTTCTGATTCTCAGGTATATATATCCATTGATACTTTGATCCTGGATATGACCTTAAACTATATCCGATGGTGAGGCCCCAGCTTGCGGGCTTTGCGGAGTGTGGAGCCACCCTTTAATTGCCATTGCTCCCATGTCCACTCTCTGACCCGGACTGGTAGTACCTGTTAGGATCCCAACTATGGGTTAAATAGAAACCAATTTAAAAAACAAAACAAATATACTCTATTAAATAATTGTTCTTCAAAATAACTGGATTCGCTATTAAATAACCTTAAAAGGGTTGATGTGCCGTAAAACAAAAACAACCAACCAACCATTGATACCTTATATGTTTTTATGTAGATGATGTGGTTTTCGGTTGATTAATTGTGTCCAACTGCGTCGAATATGTACTCGAGGGTCAAAGCAATGAAAATAATATGTTGTTGTCATCGCCCTAGTGATTACACGTAAACAACTTGAAACTTTTTAAAGAAATTATAGCGACCCCCCTTTTTTTTTTGCCAATTCGCAATTATAACTTTTTGTTGTAAAAAATAAAAAAAGAAAACACCTATTATTAGAAATCTACAACCTATGCAAATTCATCATCAAAAATTAGATTCTTTATTTTTTAGGCGATTACATGTAAACGGTTTGAAAAAAGACTGCGGTAGAAAATAAAATAAAACAAGGAAAAGTTACCTCATCTTTTTAAATAGTTGTTGCTTAACGAAGTTTCGGACAACTAATACTCTGGCCCGTGTCCTTAACTATGGCAGTAATTACTGAAGATACAGTTGAAGATCCAGCGTTCCTATCTCACCCCGGTTAATAACCTGACGAAGACCAGAGGAATAGTTGGCCGAAACGTCGTTAAACAACAATTATTAAAAAAGATGAGAATAATAGTCCGCAAATAAATAAATAAAATATACAAATTATTCACGTTAAAAGAATTCCAATAATTAAATAATATAAACAAAAAGTCAGTTTCGCATGTAAAATTAACGAAAAATGATTACCCTTTCGAAGCAGACATCTTTTTGAAGTATATCTTGTAAATTTTGTTTATTTAAAATCTTAGTCCTTATCAAACTTTAGTATAAAATATGTCATAGTTAAAAGTCATATAAAACACTCCTCCTTTCTAGTGTACTAACCATAAGTATGGGTGGTAACACAAAAAATAAAGCAAGTGCGAATGATTGTATGACTTTTCCAGTCGAACTTAGGGTTAGTGATAATAAATTTGGTTAACTGCTCGAAAAATGAGAAGTAACCGAATTTGGAGAGTCATTATACGCTAAATATATATGCCCAACTTTCACATTGAATTAAAAAATAATTATTTCCTTTCTTTTTCAGTATGTTCAGTATCGCCTAAAAAAAGTAGAATCTTTTTTGAGAAAGGGATTTTAAATATAGATATATATATTTTTTTAATTTGACGAATTTATAAAGCGCTTTATGTATTTAATCCAAGGTTTTTGATAAACTGATTAAAAGATTTCAATCTATAGTTCAATACAATAAGGCATTAACTATTTAAAAGATGACCAGACAACCACAAACAAGACGGGCGTCAATAAAAATAATAAACTTAAAAACTTGGTAGGAGCGTTTTGAATCTTTTAATAATTCATTGTGAACTCTGAGATATCATATAGACTTTTAGCAAATAGATGCTAAAATACATTTGAACATTTCAAAAGATTCCCTAGGGAAATAAATGTAATATGTACCT
>NC_136517.1:30453362-30465862 GCF_053919585.1 Euprymna scolopes | reverse complement strand
GAGAGAGAGAGAGAGAGAGAGAGTTTTCATTCACTCTTCCTCTCACTTTATGCACTACTAGCTACCCGTACGATGTTCACTTCCAATCCATCTTTGCATTCACAAAGAGGAGACAATTACAAACGCGTCACGCAATCGCCTTTGCGAAGTCAACGCGAGCCACGTAGGTGCATATAAACGGTTATTAATTTCAACCTCGTTTGTCTATTTATGGTAATGTACAATGCTGAGGGCGAAGGCGACAAACGGTAGAAGTATAGGTGTGTGTGTGTGTAAGAGGATAAACGATTACCAGTGTCGAAATCGATACGCGGAACAGAGTTCGAATCTCGTCTGAGACAAGGTTTACGTTTTATCTCTAGTCTTAGTCGCTGGCCCGGGATTTTTATCCTAGGCCCCAAAATCAACAAAGATTAGATCATTCCTGTAATGATCTGATCCCCTATAATTTTGTCTTGGGAGTTTAGTTCTGTGCAGTTCTAGGAGGTCCACCGTCCCAGGCTTTGCCATCCCTCTTTGAGAAGGGGTTAGCTGATTGCTAATTGCCTGAGGCACCCTTACCAAGGAATTCCGATGGTGCTGTCCAGACACTTTTTGCGGGTTAGAGTTCCTTTTCCCAGGGGCTCTGACTTCTCGATCCCACTTTCCGATCCTGGTGTCTAAGTTATTTCAGTGGCAGAGAACTAAATTGTTTATATGGTTGTTAGTTGCACATAAAAGAAATAAGACTACAAGGAGGTAGAGCTAACAAGCGCACGTATTTATAGATAGTGTCGTCAGGGAATGCTCCTGGAAGGGTTGTAGAGAATTTTTCTGTTACCACGATTCTCACAATTCATGATGCCTCGAAGAGTTTAACCCTGGCACAGTCAGAATTGGTTGTATTCATATCAGTTGAGGAGATGTCCTAGACAGTCAGTCCGACACAATGTTGGCCATATTTACTTTAATACTGTCAAGAAGTGTAAATGCTAACTGAATTAAAGGAATAAATTGGAATTGGTCAACATCATTACATTTGGAATATAGGCTTTTGTCATGTATTCATTATATATATATATATATATATATATATATATATATATATATATATATATATATATATATATATATATATATAAGCACAATAAAGGGGTAAAAATTAAGTTTACAAGCCAATTGTTCCTGTAAATAAAAAAAGAATATATATATTAATATTTATATAGTAATCCCAGCCAAGGAAAAATAAAAAAAACTCAATACAACCAAAATAGGAAATAGAGCCGTTCATCAATTAACACAATAATGATTGTATATTATAATTTACTAATGATACTTAAAATGATCTATTAAGATTTCGTTAATCCGCAGAGTTTCAAAGAATGCGTCCTTTTCACCAGAGGAAAGATATCAGCTAAATACTATAGCGAAGCTACGAATTTGCTGATACTGGCATGAATTAAAACTGCATTGTATGAAAATTAATCATATACTAGTGGAGCCTGCGGAAATTCCATAGCGAACTCTTTCATATGTAATGTATTGATGTAGGAATTCTGTGGATGTTCATTATTGTATCACTTTTGTTAAAACAGCAAAAGTATCTATCTAAGCTAGATAGGATGCCCAATCTACAATATATGCATATGATTTGGGTGCATCAACTTGAATCTGAAAACAAAACTTATAAATCTATATATCTATAAAAGTGAACGTGTCTGTCTGTCTGTGTGTCTGTGTGTCTGTGTGTCTGTCTGTCTGTGTACATTTCCCTACGAATAACTCTGTCAATTTTTAGTCTATAGACTCGAAATTTGAAATACCGGGTACTGAGATTTGGGAAAATCGATGTGATGGGTGTCAGCCAGAAATTTGGCAGTTAAGGGGTCAAATTTCAACGATTTGACCTTTAAGAACTCTACCAAACTCCTCCGACAATTTTAGGTCTAGACACTTGAAATTTTAGATATATGTTCCTTGAACCTGGATCTAACTTAATAAAGTGATTTGAGCCCGAAACAATAAATTTTAAGGGGTCATAATAGGGGTCAAAGTTTTAAAAAAGTAACCATTTTTTTTGTTTTTTTTTTTTGCTTTTTTTGCACAGCATACACCTCCAAACACCCGAGCAAGGGGTCAAAGTTCAACGATTTGACCTTTGAGAATTCTACCAAACTCTTCCGCCAATTGTGGGTCTAAACACTTGAAATTTTAGATATAGGTCCCTTGGACATGGATATAACTTAATAACTTGATTTGAGTCCAAAACAATAAATGTTAAGGGGACATAATAGGGGTCGAAGTTTAAAAAACTTGACCGCTTTTTCTTTTTCTTTTTTTTTTCTCAACATACACCTCCAAACACCCGGGCAACGCCGGGCTGAAATGCTAGTAATATATATATATATATATATATATATATATATATATATATATATATATATATATTAGCAAGGACATACTCCATTCGGTCAGCGTTACCGACTAACGGTTTCGATTATATCCGCATGGTCTCAAATCATATATATATATATATATATATATATATATATATATATATATATATATATATATATATATAGTATTATTTAATACCTACAGACACTAGTGTTTCATCCTTTCGGGAATCATGAGTGCAAGGTGTCACGATTAACACAAGTCGATAGATTCGAACACGGCAACAGAATCTTTCCCTGGCTTCATTAGCAAGGACCTAATCCATTCCGCTACCGTTAATCTCGTTAACCGCGAGAAAAGGTGTTGAATTTTAAACATTTATTTTTTTAACATGCTTTTAAACGTCTTGTCAGAGTTATCTAATCATTATATGATATATATATATATATATATATATCATATATATATATATAAAGGGGGTTAGAACAGAGGAGAGTGTATTTTGATGTGATAGTAAAATTACTAATTTAATTAAAATACACGAAAAGAACAGTGCTCGTTGTAATGCAGATATATAATAAGCTCGATAGGTAAATATCCTAGAGCTACTTTAATATTTAGTAATGTGATTGATAATTTAAAATTCAAATTAGAATTAAAAACTAAAAATCTGTTTCATAAGATGGAACAACAACAACTATATATATATATATATATATATATATATATATATATATATATATATATATGTATGTATGTATATATATATATATATATAACTACTTAATTTACTCACATAAAATTGATATACGAAAGTATAAATTTATGCGTAAACTTTAAGTATTTACTTCAAGAGTGCTCAATACGTAGGTAGAGCAAGTTAGTAATTTATAAAATATATATGGCGATTAAGCTACACTGAATATTCCGCGTTTCATCCACTCTAGGACTCTCCAGACTTATGCGCGAATTCTGTGGTTGTTTATCGTTTTATATACTCATCTTCTATTGAGATTTTAGTTAGCCAATCAGCTTGCTAGTATCCACTGCGCCCTTCCTATCAGCCAATGGGCATGCATTTATCGCACAAAGGCCTATTTGACCTCTGGTTGACCTGTTCCTTTGTGTGTGCTCTATTTAGTTTCTTGCTCTGTTTTAAAACTAGGTTAGTGTTTTTTTTTAATATTTATTGTTAGTTTATATATAAATATATATATATATATATGTGTGTGTACATACATATATGCACACATATATACATGTATATACATACATATATGTGTGATCGTTTATTTATATTCATGTTTATTTAATTTATTTATTTGTTTATTTTCTATTGTTTTTGTTAGTTTTAAAACTATTTTGTATCGCTATCCTAGAGTAAATTTTATCTTGTGAACACAGTTGTTTGCTATTTCTCAGCGGTAGTCGAATGGAAAATAATAAGACAAGCTACCACGTGTAGGGACCTAGACGACCCATGTAGATTATGCCTTAATGAAAAATTTGCTATCCTGTACTTTAAAGAACCCCAACATCTATTAAACTGTAGAAGAGAAATAGAAAACAACTTAAACAAAACAAAGAAGCAATATTCGGCAAACCTTTATGCTAGAATTTGACCAAGGATTATTTCTACAACTTATCAAGGCCCGAAAGTCACTCGAGGATAAGGGTTACCGAATGTAAAATGGTAGTGCAGTAATCGTATACGGTGTAAATTATGGGGGAGGGATTTGATTATTTATGGGGACGGCTCAACAAGCACTAGTTTACATTGGATTTGAAGTCTACCATGTTGTATTCAACAGGGAAGCAAACTCTCTGAAAAAGCAGGTATTTCTGAGAAAGAAGCTATTTTCATGAAATCTGGGTTTAGATTTATAGGATTTAGATATATCAAGCACTCCCGCCGAAGCTTAATCAACTTTGTCCAGGGAATGGTAAATACTTTCGAAGATGACCGTTAAAATATCCGCAGTATAACTCGTTGTCTAAATAACATTCTATATAAAAGCCAAGTACGCCCAAAGATGGAATACTGCTGCCATATCTGGACAGGAGCTGCTAAAAACAGCCTATCCTGCCTTAACAGAGTACAAAATAGACTTCGTGGTTTAGTGGGGGATGCCATTTTCTCTTTTCTGCAACCTCTCTCCCACAGAAGAGACGTTGCAAGCCTATCTTTGTTTTATCGTTATTTCCATGGCAGGTGCTCGTCTGAGCTCCAATCTCTAGTCCCACCTCGCAAATCTTTTACGAAAAACACCCGTCTAGCTGAAACCACTGTCAAAAATTTCCCCCACTCTATATCTGTGCCTAAATCAAAACGTAGATTCCATGAACAAAACTTCTTTCTTAGAACTGCACGCCTGTGTAACTCTGTTCCTTCTGCCTGCTTCCCAGATGTCTTCAAGTCCAACTTAAACAAATTCCTGATGAACCGCCCCCTTAAGTAGACAGTTTTATTAAATCCTCACACTAACGTACTGTACATGCAATAACCCTTATCCCTGAGTGACTTCCGGGCCTTGATTAGTGGTGATCACCTTGTAAGAAAAACAACATTTTGATCAGAAGGAATTTTTGTCTTAACAAGCTAGTGAGCTATCGCGAGATTGATTAAAAAAAAATCTGAGCACTATATTATGCTTGATTAATTATTGAAAAATCTGAGCAAAAAGTGAGGTGTGGGCAAGTTCTTTCAACAAAATTCTGTAATACTTGTACCAGAGTGGCAATTTTCTAACTATAAAGGGAAGTAAGATTAAGCACTGCATTTCTTGTAAAGTTTGTAGAGGATAGGAGCCAGCTCAGCAGAGCATTTATGCAAGACTATAACACGAACAAGATGATGCTTTGAAAGTGTTAGTTTTGGAAACTTATACAGGAAAAGAAATTAAATTTTATTTGCAAGGAAAACAACTCTTACGTTTCTGATTTTTTTACATGAGGATTGGTTATTCGTATTATATGGATTCTTCGGACTACTGTTCTTATCTTTAGTGGCATTTTAACAACGTTCTTCAGGTGTATTTTGTCGAACTCAGGAATATTTCTGTCGAATTTAGACGAAATTTCGAACGAAACTCTTTATTTACTTCATGGGAGTAGTGTGTTCTTGCTCTGTCAGCCATGACTGGGTAGAGGTTCTAAGTAATTCGCAATTGTTTTTTTTTTTTTTTTTACAAATACACTTGAAAAATGCTGGAGGTTATATCGACTGCACCGCTGTGGAAATCAGACACAAGATGAGAACAGTAGTCCAAAGAATCCAAATGAGACGAAGACAACCCTTTTTTATATTTTTAATTAAAAAACAAATTAAGAAAACTATGAATTATCTCCCCTTATTATTTTGACTAATAATTGCTTCCATTTTAATAATCACATATAAAAGAAACTGTAGCGACTGTGATGAAACGGCACAAGACTATCGGATTGGATATTGACATTGGATATAGAGAGAACCGTGTTCGAATACTTGTGGGAAAGCTTTATGAATGGAATATGCTGACATATGATACAATGACGACCATGTTGTAATCTACAAAGAAGCAGTCCTGTGCTAATGTGCTACACAGACGAGAATAACTTTTCGTTGAAGCGTTTTTATTGGGAAGTCTGCCTGTCGCTTGGCACACGGAGGGAAGAAACGGCTTATTTTCGTCGTGGTACAGGAATGAGATGTCAATAACTTGATAATAGAATCGAGTTTAATATGCCAGCTTAAATGTTATTTAGGTCTACCTTTCAAAATCTCAAAAGATAACTTTATCTCTAAGATGACATTTCCGCGCATCATCTTATAAATATACGACGAAAGAAACAGCTTATTCAATCATTTTGCAGATGAACAGAATTCGAATCTAATTAACAAAAATGAATTCATCATGTTTATTCTTTTCATGGAATATTGGATATTAACATGCAAGTTTTATCTAAGTTTTTTTTCCGCGTCAAAGATAAAGAATTAATATTTGCTTATGGCGGTTTCTACACATGCGTAGTGGCAGGCTTGATAATATGCAAACCGACGAATCTCAAATGGTAATGAAAATGGAAGATAGAGAAATGCAGCTCTGGGAAAACTCATTGGCTTATCACTCACATGCAACATGAAGTGGAGCAAATACATTGAGAACATTGCCAAGGCTGCTGCAAAGAATATGATCTTTACACTGCTAGAAAATTACTCACACCAGAGAGTGTTCTACATCTTTGAAAAGCCACACTTCCCCCATGCATGGGGTATTGTTGCCACGTCTGGGTTGGAGTATCTACAATTAATCTCTCGCTCTTAGACAGAGTCCAAAAAGAGTTTCACATCTGATAAGCTCCTTGTCCCGTCGTTACAATGTCGTATCCCCGTGGCTGTTTTACAAGCATTTAATTAGAATGTACTCTGATGAACTCATATCACTTCTGTCCTCTTAACGTACATACTCCCGATTAATTTGACAAACAGCAAAATCCCACCCCATTCAGTGGTGAGATGCCTAGATGCCCGAAAAGCTTCTACTTTGATAGTGTCCTTTCTCAGATTGCTAGACTTTAGACGATAAATTATAATGTGTCATGACTAGGGCTAGTACAACAGCATATTCTTTTCATTGTTTTGACTCTCGAGTGTGTATCCGTTGATATCTTTATTGCTTTTATATAGAGTGGTGTGGTTCTCAGTTGATCAACTGTGTCTAACTGTGTCGGATATATACTCGAGAGTCCAAACAATGAAAAGAATATGCTGTTGTCACAGCCCTAGTCATGTATATGGCTGATCTAGGTCTTTACGTTCGAAGTTGCAATATGCCTTGCTTGGCGTCAAAATGATGTTAAACAACATGGACAAATGTTAGGTAACCGCAATAACTTTATTTTTTTTAATTGATTGAACCAATTCAGGTCTTCGATATTAGCTGGACGCGTTATTAGATGAATTCATACCGTTCTGGATATTTTTTTTACATAGGCATCACCACTTATCAAGGCCCAGGGGCCACTCGAGGATAAGGGTTAAAGAGTGTACAGTAGTCAATTGGACAATATAGTAATTGTCAGTAATGGAAATTCAGTAAATTTGTTAACTTAAGGGGAACGGCTTATCAAGAACTTGTTTACATTGGACTTGAAGACAACAATATTGTAGTCAGCTCTAAAGCAGGAAAACGGAAGACAGTTCTACAGGCGTGCAGTTCTAAGTAAGAAGTTTTGTTCATGGAATCTACGTTTAGGTTTAGGCACAGATAAAGAATGGGGAGAATTTTTGATAGTGCTTTCAGCTAGACGAGTGTTACTTGTGAAAGTTTGGCGAGGGGGGCCATAGATTGAAGCTCAGTCAAGCACTTGCCATGAAAATAACGATAAAGCAAAGACAAACTCACTACATCTCTTCTGTGAGATAGAGGTTGCAGGGGGGGGGGGAAGGACATCTCCTATGAGTCTTTTTTGAACTCTATCAAGGCAGAATAAGTCCTTTCTAGGAGCTCTTGCCCAGATGTGACAACAATACTCCATCCTTAAACGAACTTGTCTCTTATATAGATAGAGAATTGCATCAGCAGTGAGATATCTACTGCATCGATAGAAGATCCCACCATATTTTCCAGCGGCCTTGCCAACGGATTTGATGTACGTCCGTTGTGTAACATTCTAATTTTCGTTGATATATCATGGAGATTCTTGTAACTACGTATGAAATATCAACATCTCTTATAGTATTCATGTTGCATCCACTTATTTTGTAGAAGGTTTTTATTCTTGAAGCTCTTTGTATCTTCAATCGCTAATTTGTAGTGTTTGGTTTGGTTGTTTTATAGTGGATTTTATTGTTTTTATTCGCTGTCATGCAGAACATGAATGAATTTTGCAATGGGAGAGGGAAAAGGATTACAGTATTAATGTCTGGTATATTTTAAGTTAGGAAACCAGTCAGGAAGTGCGGGAGATAGAAAGATAAAGGAAAAATGGGAAGAAGGAAAAGTGGTGTTGTTTTTGTTTTTGGTTTTGCAGAACATAATTAAGTTTTGCAAAAGGAAGTAGAAAAATTTTTTTAAAAAATACATCAAATGTTAGGTGCGCTTTGTCTCAGAAAGCCAATATCTTTAGACAGCCTGATCTGGTAGCACCAGCAAAGTTTCATGGGAGTATGAAATTCACAAGCGATCGTCATTCGCTTGTATATCCTGATTAGGAGAGATAATGACGTCAGGTTTTTTTAAACTGTTGGAGAGAGGTGTCAATGTCCTACATACAGCGCCTGGTATTCCTAAATGATCACCCGACCAGGCTCAATGATCAGTGATCTAACGAGAACCAGTGTGTCAGCATGATTAGGTCATATATTGTTCCTGTAACAGAGTGCGGACGAGTGTTTTGCGGCAAATATGCAAATATCAAGCCATGTGCAGAATGACGTCACAATGAATTAGAAAAACAAAAAAGGCATCAATGTAAGGTGCGTTTCGTCTCAGGAAGCAAATATCTTCAGACGCCCTGATCTAGTAGCAGCAGGTATTATTTGTATTTCCCCCCCCCAGTCTACTTTTCTCAACAATGGGTGGTACCTTTAACAACTGTTTTTTTTTTTCGGGTGTATCTTTTTCAAATTCGGAAATCTTTCGGTCAAACACGGTAATCAGTACTATATGTCTAACGAAACCCTTCACTTAATCAATGGGGGGCAGCCTGCTCTCGTTTCATAAATCATGACTGGATAGTTGTATTTTAAGTGTCGCCCGCACCTAGGATTGAACCTTCAATCTCTAGAAAAGCGAAACTTTTACAACTGAATTTAACCTAGTACTTCATCCACTACGACACTGATTTAGAAATGTATCCATATTTTTTTTTTTTTTTTACACAGTGATCACCACTTATCAAGGCCCGGAAGCCACTCAGGGATAAGGGTTATTGCAAGTACATTACGTTAGTGTGGAGATTTGATGAAGTGTTTAATTAAGGGGGCGGTTCATTAGGAATTACTCTGTTTCCGCATTACAGGACATTCACAGTAAGAACTCATTCCCCTACCACATTGGAAAAAAATAGCTTTTCTTCTATCGTGTACCTGGCGATAGGCAGAATTTAAAAAAGGGCTTCTTTTGAGAACCTTTCCGTCTGTGTAACACATTACCAGAGAACTGCTGCATTGCAGATTACAACATGGTCATATATAATGTGATCATATTCAAGTCATGAACCCTTCCAACGTTGCAGATTACAACATTGTTGTCTTCATATCTGTCAATATATTCCTATCATCAACCGTTCTCACAAGTATTTGAATTTCGTTCACTTCAGCAATCATTATCAATCCTCTCAACATATTCATCATTTTCCTACTTATAACCATTTTCTCCACTTCGCAGTTATCCTTGAAAGGTTTTTTTCTTTGATAACTGGTGACCTATTACATTAAATACATATAATGAAATATTATTTATTGGATGTTTAGATGCATATATTATATTTTCATGCGCATATCAGTATGCATCTGTTATTCTGTAAAAGGAAATGGATTAAGAGCAGTCGACGACAAAGGTTCACTTGTCAATGACTTGGAGATGAAGAGAAGAATTCTTACGTCGATTCATTTATTTTTTTCTTCTTATGATGAGTATTTTGCAAAGAGTCATCAAATTCCATTTTTGGGGGCATGAGGTATGGCTTGACAGAGGATTGAACTGCAGTCTTCCTGCTTATTAGCAAACATTCTAACCATTATGCCTGTGTCTGCAGAAAATGACATGAGAAACGTTGGTATATTTTACATGTAACGTGTGTAACAGATCAACAATCAAAAACCAACAACAGCTGAAGTATATCTAGTGAAAATATTAGTTACAGCAGCCGTTACAGCACGTATGCAAATTAGGAAGCGTGCCGGAACTTGCGTCACAAGAAAAGGAGAAAAGAATAAAACACCACATGGTCGAGGACAGACGCAAAGTGCGCGCAGAGCAATATGGACGCGCGAGCACAGGAGCAAGAAAGGACTGGCGGAGGGACAGAAACATGTGAGCAAAAAGACTTTGGAAATATAATTAAATGCGTTGTTTTGGAGTTTGATGTCAGTGTGGGAACTGTACAGACAATTATTCGCGAGAAACTGAAGATTTGCGCGAAGTTTTTTTCCTCAAGGGTCCAGTTCAAATTTAAATCTTTTTCACAGAGTATTTGATCAAGTTGGGCATCAAGACAGTTCTCCGCCCTCCCTATTGTCCAGCCTTTGCTCCTTATGACTTAGTTAATCCTTAAGCTCAAAGAAAATCTTCAAGGTTATCGTTATTAATCAAATTGAGAAGATGAAAAAGGCTGTACCGAGGGTTATTGACACGACTTCCAGAAGTTGTTGGAATGGTACAAGTGCATTGCAGCCGGAGGAGATTACTTCAAAGTGGACTAGAGCCTCGTGCTTGTACTATGAACAAAAGTGCTCACAGGAAGAAAATTCTTGAAACTTATTAAAGGCACCTTGTTCTTCAAGGTAAAAGTTCATTTCAAGATAAGTGTGAAGTGGATAGATTCCAACCCAGAAAACAGCAGTGTTTTCCTTCTTGTCAGAAATACGTTTTATAAAATGTGACAAATAAGACCAGCAAGGGTTTCGAGTTTATGGAAAGTAAAGCAAAGCATACTTTCTGCTCTCCTCTAATCAAATATGGCGTCCAGCGGATGAATTCATATGTTTAATTGTGAATTCCATCGTTGAGGTCTAATATAAACATCCAAAATGACTTACAAAATAGTTAACAACGATTTTCCAGCAACTGATGACACGGTACCTCTCTTAATCAGGAACAGAATCATGAGAAAGTACTTGATAATCTCCCTCCGCCAGTCTTAAAGGTTATCTTATTTTGTTTACATCCTAAGGTAAGAGTTCACAAGCAAGGTGAACGAACGGTATTAAACGTGAACATTAATCTATTTCCATCACAGAATGTGTCAGTTCTTACACTTTGGTAAACCTCTTATGATATAACTAGCATGATTAGCCGGCGTTGCCTGGATGTGGAGAGGTGGTAAGACAATTGAGCAAGAAACCCCCCCCAAGGTACGTGTGCGAGCACAAAAGAAAGATTAGCTGCAGTAGCCAGGCTCGAATTTGTAACGCAAAAGAGGAATAAGAGGTGAGAAAAAGCAAACGCTTAGTCGTCGTGCCCAGGGCGCACTTGTGACGTCGCGTGCCTTTGAAATAATCTGTTTTAAACGGAGATTAAGATTAGAAGGCGTGAATGACTTTGCAAAAATGTCGATGCAAAAAACTGATCCTTCCTTGCAAAAAAAGACAAAAACAAAATAAAAATGGCCCATTGATCAGCACAGAATTATTATTTTTTAGCAATTTTTACATATTTGTCGTCCGAACGATTGATCTTTCAAACGATATCAATTTTATTAGGTTTCATTCTATGCGTTGAAAGCTTTTGGAAGGCAGAGAAACCCATGCACATATTTTGCCTTTTTTATACGAGGGGCGTGCAATAAGTAATACCCCTGACCAACGTTCAGTTATATGATCTAGCTGAAATTGTGCATGTACAAAGATTTATATCTCTACGGCTTATGTGGAAAATTATAGCTCTGAACTAATTGTGGTTTCTGTTTTATAGATGTTTGTACTGAGTCAGGTGTGAAATGGAGTCTGTTGAATGTCGGGCAGTGATCCAGTTTTGGTATTTGAAAGGACGCACACTACAGGAGACATTTAATGAAATAAAAGAAACTTATGGTGATAATGCCCTGTCATATGAACTTGTAAAACGCTGGCATCGTGAATTAAAACATGGCCGGAAGTCTGTGGAAATAGCTCCCAGACCTGGTCGCCCACCTTCTGCCATTGATGAGGCATTTATCCGTCAAGTTGAGGCTGCCCTTTTGGAAGATCGGCGCATTACTATACGCCAAATAGCCCAATATGTCAAGATTAGTACACGGTATGTAGAAACTATCATTCATGAACATTTGCATATGCATAAGGTGTTTGATAGATGGATTCCCAGGTTGCTCATACAATTCCAGAAGCGAGAACGCGTCGAGTGCTCGGGGATGAATTTGGAGATGTGCCAAGAAGATGAGTCAAAGTTTTTCAAAAGACTGATTACACAGGATGAAACCTG
>NC_136517.1:30350862-30450862 GCF_053919585.1 Euprymna scolopes | reverse complement strand
AGATATTCTCGTAAAAAGCAGACTACATTTATAACTTAAATATTGCAGTATTGAGAATTTTTTAAATTCAATTTATAACATTATATCTTCAATTATTAATGCTGCAATGTTTTAAGTTAGCAATTTATTATATTTTAATTAGAATATCTTGTCATTTGTTTTCTAGTTGCAACAACTAGTCCTTTACTTTTCCATGTTTAAGCTCAACCATATTATTTTTCATCCTCGCATCTGTGGATAACACTTTCTAAGAATCCGTTTCATGATGTCATCTGCCCATTTAAATCGGTTTAATAAAGACGTTTCATATCTATCTGCGTAGGTATACTTTGATAATTATGTTTCAGTTTGAAGAAATATGATATAATAAAATTATGGGGTGTTCGTTTGCGCCTGACCTCCATAGAATGGAAATATGTCACAACGTATAACAAGTTTTTTTTTAATATAGATCCAGAGAATATTGTGATAAGTGTTTCAGTGTGAACAGGTATGGTATAATAAATTATAGATTATTTTATTTTTACTTTCATAATATTTTGCTTTGGTTTTGATACCCCCAAATTCGAAGCTATCTCTTCCTTTTCATAACCTATCATACTTTCATAAATCAGAGTCCATTTTCTGTAGGCTGTTTTTGAACCCAGTCAACGACGGGTACTTTTGCTAGTATATATATATTTTGCTAGTATATACTATATATATATATATTATGTAAAACATACACACAAGTAATCTGATCCTTTTCGGGAAGGATATAGAAATAGAAATAGCATGCCCCCCCTCTCTCTCTCTCTCTCTCTCTCTCTCTCTCTCTCTCTCACACACACACACACTCTATCTCTTTCTCTTTCACTTTCTCTCTCTCTCTCTCTCTCTCTCTTATAATATATCTTCATATGTATTGTTTTCAATAAATATTAATGATAGTTTAGATATTTTTTATTTTAAAATTTTTATTTCATTATGTTTTATTTAAAAATATGTAGGTGAAATTACATAACTCTCAGAAAAAGTCTACACGGGTTCAAATGAAAGTCAGTAACTTAAGTTCGCATGCATAGATCATAATGTTATAATCATTAGATCACCATGGACGGATGTTATGACATTTAAAAATAAATGTTTAAATTTCAACGATATTTCTCGCTCTTGGGATTGGCCGTGGGGTTTGTTCCTTATAAATGGAGTTAGATATGACGTCGTGACCGGGTTCGAATCTCTCCACCGGAAGTAATCGTGCCATCCTGCACTAATGATTCCCGAAAATATGAAAACTAGTATCTGTAGATATTTAATATATATATATATATATATATATATATATATATATATATATATATATATATATCATTCACCTTTAAAATACTTTCATAGTTTTATATTTGTCAGAAGTGTATTTTTCATAGCTTAACATGTGATACGTTTAGACGGAAGCGTTTAAGTTATTTGCATTCTAATGCAATATATATATATGTATATATATATATATATATATATATATATATATATATATATATATATATATATATATGTATATAGTATAAATATATTTATTCATAACTGAGAGTTTAACCCCGACAGTTCTGACTACAGTTCGCATTTTATGTCGGATTGGGAAATTAACGTAAATTATAACACTTTTTTTTTTTTTTTTTTTTTTTTTACCAAATAAAATAGCGGTTTTCGTCTATTATAGGCACCGCCAAAAATGGCCGCAAAATCAAGTTGTTGTTGTTTTTTAAAACGAAATTACATTTATTAAAATCCATTATTTCTGAGTAACTTTTTTTTTCCAGAAAGATAAAACCCTGAATTTTATCATATAGAAAACAGAATAATGTAAAACTTTTTCTACTATTTTTAATTCAATTTTAAATGTTAAATTTTCCCAAAAAGTTAACAATTAACATTTTTTGGCTTGCACAAAAAACGTACTTAAATATTTAAAAAAAAGGGTTTTTGAAATAATTAATTAATTTATTTATTATCTAACTAAGATTTAGGATGATTTTCTAAGAGAATATGCAAAAATATTATAATATAAGTACCTGAATTTCAAATAATTCCACTTATTCATATAGGTAACCAAATATTTCGCGTTGACGTAGAGTTCAGATCGAGTCTGTTTACGTTTTCTTTTGATGATAAAAAAACTATGGAAGACCAAACAGGCCAAAAAAAACTTATTTTTCAGTGACGAAAATTTCAATGTATTATTAAGCTGAGGCTGGCCAGTACCAGATGGGTGACCATTTGTATGCGTTTGGTTTTTAATGTGTATGTGTGTGGGGGGCAGGCTCCCCAAAATGGGGGGGGGGCAATTTAAAGCTGAATAAAAAAAAATTATTTCAGTGCGTTTGGTCCACCGTAGTCGAAAGGCGGCAAACGTTTTCAAACGGGATCGAAAAAAATGATGCTATTTTTAACACAAAGGGCACAATATTTATCGAATTTTTTTTTTTGGTATCGATTATTCAAAGCATGCCCTGTTTAATAATGGTCATGCATTATTCGGCTCGCTAAAAAAAAATTGTTAATTTATTTATCAAAAATTTTAAAATAGCTTTTTTCGTATAAATATAAAAAAATTTTTTTTGTTGTTTTGCTTAACATAAATTAATTATTTTACTTAACATATTCACCGAATTTCACACTTCAAAACTCAAAAGCGGGATAATTAAACACAATCGAAGTTCTGATATTCAGACGTCAAAATAAGGTATGCAAACAATTTTTTTTTTTTTTTTTTTTTTTTTTAATCTATAATTCTGTCCCTTACAACAACACAATATGTTGATTTCAGTTTCAGATGATTATTTTAAGCATATTTGTTCCCACTTCAAAACAAGGGGGGGTTTTGTAAGCAAAAAAATATATATATATATAAATATCGTTTATGAAAAATAAGTACACTGTTATAAAGTTCATTCTTCTCCTAATAATCGCTGAAAATTTCGTATTGATCGGATAATTACCTGATTTTTGGTAGATTTTTAAAAAGACGGTCCGTCAAAAAGTACTGACCTGCCCCCCCAGTTTTGGCGGTGCCTAGTCTATTAGTTCTATTTTCCATCTTTTCCAACTTCCGAATAACAGTCTTCACTTCTGGCGGGAACTAGCTGATGAAATCACCATATTTATCATTAGTCCGAGTACTTTCCAATCCTTCAGGATTCATCGACAGGGATAAAATTATCTAACTGTTTTGAAGTAAATAAAACTTATATGCATGTCGAAATTCTTGCGTTAATGTGTGTGAACCTACATCTTCAAACAGATGAGCTTTGTTCTGTTCAGTGTTTGACATTTTATTGAGACGTGTGAAAAATTGCGATAAATATATTTTGGTGCCAATATCTTTTATCACAAACACTTTAATGTCTTTACCTGCACATAATTTATATATATATATATATATATATATATATATATATATATATATATATATATATATATATATATATATATATATATATATTATATGTATATATATATACATTATATATATGTATATATATATAGATTATTATATATAATATATATATGTGTGTGTATATATATATCTATATATCTATATATGTATATGTCTATATGCACGTATATGTATACATGTATATATATATATATATATGTATGTGTGTGTGTGTGTGTCTGTGTGAGACTGTGTTTGAGCGCACGTGTGTAGTTGACAGACGGCCTATTTTGCTGATCAAGCCCAGAGAGAAAATTGATCGTCTATTTGGGAGTAGACGCCCATAACAATTAGGTCATCAGTCACCTTGTTTGGGTGGACGAAATCTCAATTTTTCTATAAAAACTCTGTAATTGCCGTAGAGTTCTCAATTTGTTTATTTAAAGAGCTTTTAATTTACGATTGATGGCCGTTTTCGATTTGATTGGCAGTAGTTCTTTGCAAAAGAAAACGCAATTATATTCATAAAAACAGTTTATATATATATATATATATATATATATATATATATATATATATATATATATATATGAAGTGATTTAAAAACAGCAACTTTACAGATATATGTTCATCAACGTTTTGTCTTTATTTCAGGACTTCCCTAAAAAGTATTAAATTGAAGAATATAAACTACCAGTACAATATTTCAAAATATACTTTTTATTAAAAGTGTGTCCTTTTTTTTTAAATTCGGAATTAAAAAAAGGCATTGGTATTTCAAATGTATATAGCGTTTTGGAGTGAGTGATATATTTTTTAACCTCATATAGTCGTTAAGATATCTAAAAAAAGATATGATGCAATGTTAGGCAAGCGTGGCATACAGGAGCAGATACTATATTTTTTATCATATTTTACATGAGAGTCCCCACTCATTAAGGCTTGAAAGCCACCTGAGGATAAGGGTTAATGTGGCTAAGGTGGTCGGCGAAAAAAAAAGCGTAATTACTTTTAACAGTCGAAATTGGTTATAAATTGAACTTGTTTACATGAAAGTTTAAAACCACCATGTTTTAGTCAGTTGGAAAGCAGTCCCACGATATAGGTCCACACAAGCGAGCCATTTTCGAAAAGAAACTTAATGAAACTCGCATTAAGCTTTAGGCACAGAGCGTGTTCGTAGTTGGACTCTTTCATTCTGTTTATGATTAATAAAAAAAGACAGCAAATTTACCATTTTATATATATATATATATATATATATATATATATATATATATATATATATATATATATATATATATATATATATATATATATATATATATAAGATTTATGGAAGATTTATTTCAGTCCTTCGTTGGGGAATCATTTTGTCAGCAAGTCATTTAATCTGAAATCGCTGAATCAACTTGCTTTCTCGAATTGATAATAATCCTAAGTTTTCAGGGTTCATCAGCTGTTTACCATGAAATACTTTTTCGGGTATATAATACTAAAACAGTATATTAGATCATGGCTCTCCAGCAGTGTAGGTCCCGATTCTGATACAATCACCGATTCTTATACAATTACCGATATATTTCCCATTTCTGATACAATTTCCGGTTCCGGTTCCGATTACCATGAAAGCAAATGTGCATATATATTTTTTAACGTAAAAATACATTTGTGGGGGTTGGTTATCAATAAATGTAAGTATTACTTGTAGTCTAAAATAAATAAATATTTATTATTATTATTATTATTATTGTTGTTGTTGTTGTTGTTGTTATTATTGTTATTATAGGCTGATATGGAGCTTTCACACAAGTTAACAAACGATCTGATTGGAAACCTGTGGTGTTCTCTGGGAGCTGGGTGACAACAAGTCTCCCCAGGTGTCCACTACACTTCACCACTTCCGATAACATTTACAAATAAATTTGCATTATCGCAATAGGTGCTTGCCATTGATTTCTCGTTAGCAGCTGCTGTTGGTCTTTGTTGGAATTGGAGTTGCAATAAGCCTCTCCAAGGTCCCAGTTCTCTTCGCACTTATTCGGCTGAAGTCTGCTCAGTTTATCGGTCTTTCCTTCCTCGTAGACTCTACTTGAGTATTTGGTCTTTTTTTTTGGGGGGGGGGGAGGGGAGCAGTGATGTGACAATAAGGGATGGGGTAAGTTTGGGTTAGAGAACTTATAGATATACGGTTTACATGTTCTTGGTTCCATGTAGTGTTTCAGGTTTTGCCTTTGCAGCAGTTTGTCTGGCTCGCATTTGTTGCTCCTGCGTGTTAGTTTCCACATTCGCGGGTTGTTTTTGTTGTTGTTGTTGTTATTATTATTATTATTATTATTATTATTATTATTATTATTATTATTATAATAATGATAATAATGATGATGATGATGATGATGATAATAATAATAATAATAATAATAATAATAATAATAATAATAATAACAACAACAACAACCACTAGTGGAAGATTTTATTTTAAACAATATAAAATAAAAGATAATTAAAGAAACTGTTCTTGGCATCGAAAAAGTAAGGAAAAAAATTTTCGATTCCGGTACTGATTTTGATATCCTTAAATTCCTGATTTTTCCGATTCCCAATTTCGATCCCAATTAATCACCCAATCACTTATATATATATATATATATATATATATATATATATATATATATATATATATATATATATATATATATATATATAGTGAAATAAATAATCCAAGATGGCAAAACTAAAGTATATTATAAATATTGAAGTGTAAATATTTATAAATTAATCTCAACCACATGTAAAAGCTCGACAAAACCAAATAGGAAATAGTTTATAATAAGAACAAGTACTTAATAAAACATGTTAAAAAACACTTTGAGAAAGAGTTAAAAACATATTTTATTTTAAAAAGTGAACACAAAATAAGTCGATACTCCTAGGACTATCCGCCTTTTTTGTGCTTCCTTTTTAAAATTAAATATGTTTTAAACTCTTTTTCAAAGTGATTTTTAACATGTTTTATTAACTACTTGTTCCTATTATAAACTATATATATATATATATATATATATATATATATATATATATATATATATATATATATATATAATAAAACATCCATCATCAGAGAATGAAAAAAAAATGGTTTCGAAACAACATAACAGCAAGAGCCGTGGAACTTTCTTGTATTTATGAGAGACTTTTTTTGTTATACGAAATTAATGAAAAAAAAAAAAGCCAAGTTTTCAAAGAAATTAATAATTTATTAACAAAACGTTTTCATCTTAACGTGGTTCCAAAAACAGTTTGTCTCTTTATTCAATAATTTATATTTTCTAAGGATTCTTTGGTAATTCTCAAATAACTTATATATTTTTATTGCCTGTCTCGCATTTTAACCTTTCCATGGATCTATTATTCACTAGGGTACCAACCCGCAATAAAAACACCCCGAACAATTATGATTCAAACATCAACATAAATTCAATCGTTTGTCTACAAAGACGACCGTGATGGGTTACTTAATGGCTTTGTTAAGTGTTGCATGTCGCTAAAAAAAAAAAAAAACATCTGGTAGTAGTGGCTGTAACAAAGCGACCGGGAGCAATACTTGGTACGGAGCACTTGTTAATGGACGAACTCAAATGAATCGATTCCACTTGTAACTTTCTGTGCGTGTGTTTGACAGGTATAGTCAGCCGCTAAATTCATTTAGTTATGTAGTTTGGCGATTATTTTCTCATCATCATCATCATCATCATCATCATCATCATCATCATCTGTCAAACTTCTTTGTGGTGGGAAATTTTTGTTCATTATTACATGAGATGTTTACAGATGTCGCTATTGTGTGTGCTTTTGAAAAAAAAAATGAATAAATAGATATTTGACGTTTCTGAATTTTTTAGACGAGGATTATTTTTCGTATTATTTGGAATCATCTGGCCACTGTTCTCATCCTGAGTGTGAATTTCTCAACTTTTCGTTCGATGTAATCTCCGACCTTTTTCAGGTGTATATTGTCGAATGCGGAAATGTTCCTGTCGAATTCGGGAATTTGTTCGCAAGGATCCGTGGCGCAGTGGTTAGAGTACATGAACATATCAATTGTAAAAATGATACTCTCCTGAAGGCTGAAGGTTCAATTCTCAGTGTAGGCAACCGAAAAATACAACTGCGAGTTACTTAAGACCTGTATCTAGTCATGGCTGACGCAACAAGAGCATGCTACCAAGAACATGCTACGTGAAGTAATTAAAGCATTCCGTTCAAAATTCCGTACAAATTCTCGAGTTCAACAGAGACATTCCCGAGTTCGACAAACTACACCTAAAGAAGGTTGGAGATTACATCGACTGAAACGTTATGAAAATCACACTAAATATGAGAACGGTAGTCCGAAAAATTCAAATAATACGAGTGTTGGATTTGGATATCTAGCTAGGAGCAAAGTTCGGTTCTTGTTCTGGTACAATGCTTCATAGTTTTGGGTCAGTAAAGGAGAAGTCCTTCTAGAATTAATCCATTTTAATTTTTACTCCCAATCAAAAATGCTCTTTTCTGGGAAGCTGGATGTTCCTCGCGTTAAAACATACGCTTTAGCTATCTCTACCCTCGTTAGGAGGCAAATAGGGACTATTCTTAACGTTTTTTTGCTAGGAGCAATGTATAGTATCTGTTCTGATGGCACACTTAATTTTATATACTTTGTCAATAAAGAAGTTCTTCTTATGGATCAGTAGACTGAGGTGTGATCCTCGATCAAGTCATATAAATACTTTAAAAAATAGTACTTGATGCTCCTTGCTGTGGAGTATTGTTGCCATAGTTGGGCTGGTGCATATATCACTAGTCTCTCACTCCTGGGCAGGGTTCAAAAAAGAGTCGCCAACCTAATTGGTCCTGAACTATCAACTAAACTCCAAGCTCTGTCCCATGACCGAAACGTGGTATCCTTGTGCCTGTTTTACAAGTATTTAAATTGCAAGTACTCTGAAGAACCCCGAGCACTAGTATCTCCTCGACGACAACACATTCGATAAACTCGACAAGCAGCAGATTCTCGCCTCTACACTGTAGATCCCTGGATGACGTAACGTTTTGTACTGAAATAGATTTTTATCTTGGACCTCTGGATTTTAGAATTCGTCTCAGGCGCTTGCTTCCCTGTCTGTACTGACATGCAGAAATTCAAGTGTTGTGTGAACAGACATCTCTTTGCGCAACTCCCTAAATAGTATCCCTGCAAATCTGGTTCCAAATATTAGCCCCTCACGACAAAGTGGTACTGTGCCTTGTTTGGGGGTGAAACGTTAATAAAAAATTATAATGGGAAGATCAAGAGCAAGTGAAGTAATCCTGGAAATTGAATGGTTCCCTTCTTAGATTTTGGTTCATCAGACATGGAAAAAAAAAGAAAAGGGAGCCTTCCAGTCGCCGTTGAATATAGTCAACCAGTTAGCTTTTTAGACTGAGTCAATTTGTATTCTTGTTCGAATTCAGAGTGCCCTTTTTGAGAAGCAGAAATTTACTTACGTTAAAAGCTGACCCTGTGTCTCATTTTGACTTGTTGGAAAAGCATGTAAGTAACGACAACATAAGATATGTTGGGTTAGTTAACAATTTGTAAATATCGTGCTTAGAAGGGAATGTGATTGCATCGAAAATGAATAAATTGTTGTCATAGTTTTACTGGCAGATTTCAAGCTATTAATCAAGGGGGCATTGATATGCGGTTCAGAACTCATTAGCTAGACATTCTTTTTTTTTACGCGTTTTAAAATGTTATACTTCGGTTTGAAATGTTGAGGGCGGTAGCTAAAAAGAAGGCTTGTTTTTTTTTAGAGAAAAACAGACTGCACACAGATTTGATAATACGAGCGCGCAGAAGGCGACTTTGTAACCCGATACTTTTCGGTGGGGTGGGGATACAACTGAGAAACTTCCTCAATATTTGTCGCAGTACATTTGATAAATATTGGGCAAGGTAACTTTGTATCCTTCCTAGGTTAAAAAAAAAAACTTCTAATTTTTGTGCAAATACAGAGTTCAGATTTGAACAGGTAGCTGTGTAACATAGCCGATGCTGCGCTTATATCAACATCAGCCACATGACTCATATACAAATGATCGAGCCAACGCGTGAGGTGACGTCACAGCGACGGAAGTGAAGGGAAAGAGAAAAAACACGCGTGGATGGCAGGAACAGTAAACACACGTAGGTGGCAGAGGGCCGGGAAAACCACATGCCGATGCAGGATGAGCTGTGATCTGTGGGGGCAAGACACTTTAAGCCTATGTCGAGGCGGCAGGGTTTTGTTAACTACAGCAGTGAACTTTTAAAAATAAGATGCAATGCGTTGGTGAAACGAACCGAAAATAAATGCTTTTTTTTTTTTACACAGTGGTCACCACTTATCAAGGCCCGGAAGCCGCTCAAGGATAAGGGTTATTGCAAGTACATTACGTTAGTGTGGAGATTTGATGAAGTGCTTACTTAAGGGGGCTGTTCATTCGGAATTTGTTAACGTTAGAATTGAACATATCCAAGTTGTAGTCCGGTGGGAAGCAGGCAGACGGAACAGAGTTCCACAGGCGTGCAGTTCTAAGAAAGAAGCTTTATTCATGGAATCCACGTTTTGATTTAGGCACAGATAAAGAGTGGGGGAATTTTTTCACAATGGATTCGGCTAGACGGGTGTTTTTCATGAAAAAATTAGCGAGGGGGGACCAAAGATTGGAGTTCAGACGAGCACCTGCCATGGAAATAACGATAAAACAAGGAAAGGCTCGCAACGTCTCTTCTGTGGGAGAGAGGTTGCAAGGTAGAGAAAAGGGTATCCACCACTAAACCACGAAGTCTATTTTGTACTCTGTCAAGGCAGGATAGGCTGTTTTTAGCAGCTCCTGCCCAGATATGGCAGCAGTATTCCATGCCTTTTATTACAATTGAAAAAAAATGCTGAATTAAATTTCTTCCTTTTCTTTTCATTCCTTGCGACTGTCTCAGATATAACGTGTTGGGCCCGAGCAACAATAACGACTGTGCTGGGTCACTTAATAAGTTTTCAAGAAGTTGTGTGCCGCTAAACAAAAACAAGCAAAATGACCGCGTGACCCGTGGCGGCGAGAAACTTTTAAGCATGTGTCGAGGCGGCAGGGTTTAAATGTAACGAGACTGTTGAAGAAGATTAATGAAAACTTTACTGCTGGATTTGAGTTTATTTTGTTCCAATGGCAAAGCAAGAAAATATGGCCATACTGCCGCACTTTCACTTAATGTTTAGTATGTTTCGTATTTATAGGTTCACGTTTGAAATCAACATATCGTCACTTAACCGTTGTTTTCGGTCGAATAATACTTATCAAGTCAGATCTTTATTTGATCAGTCGCGTTTTTATTTCATCAACATACTGAATTGAGGTTTCTTAATTGTTTTAAAACACTAGTTTATCTTATGTCTCACTAATTCATAAACTAATAATCCGATTCGACTTAACTTTTTACACATGTACTTAAATAAAAGTAGCTCATAACAATGACAGCATTTTTAGTAGCGGCGCCAAATTATGTGTCAGGCCTGGGACATAATGAGTGTTGTGTTACAATTAGTATCGGGAGGATTAATCGGACTTTAGTATTAGAAAAATCGAAACTGTTGGGTATATCGGAATCGCAAAAATATTAATTAACCTGATTTCCGATTCCGAAATCGATTTTTTCTTTCATGTATTGAAATTGTTTTTTTTGTTTTTTTTTGTTTTGTTTTTTTAATTAAAAATGTAATTTCCATTGCCGGTAGTAATGATAAACCAGTAGGACTAAAATTCCTATGTTGTAGAAATATAATTTAAGTAAAAATGACACCGGAAATATGCCACGGTAAGATGATATACGGAAATAGCATAAGTTGATAAATAGGAAAAATGGCAGAAGCTGAACTATAGACGGATATCCCAAACTGAGTTTATCAAACTCTTAGATACAATATTTAAAGGCAAAGGCATTAAGAAGTTTATTAAATTAAAACGAACATATTTACATTGAAACTTATATGTACTTGTAGTGGCTATCATCCTGGTTAGATTGTGGCAGATTCCTCCTGAGCGCGACCCAGCTCACAGTTCAGTTTTGACGATCGTAGGAAATGACTAACCACTCTCGATTTCATTATTTGTGGCCCCAATAGTATCATCAGGTCGTCTTTAATTGTTGCTGTTCAAGTCTTCAGCTTCTCATCGACACATTTGTCCCAGCCAAGCAGAGGGGGGGGGCATTGCGAGTAGACAAAAAAGATCATAAAATTAATTTTACCTGAATTTACATTTAAAAGTAAGTGATGACTCTTCCCTATTCATGAAAAATGATAAAATGATACTTTTTAGGCGCTTGGGCGATTGGCCAATTTGAAGAATCAGAAACGGAATCAGACATCGATATGGGTATCGGAATCGAGAATTCAAAACCGAATCAGTAGTTGTATCGCATTTGCGACAAATATTGTAATCGTCCATTTTTAGGTAAACGCCGGCCAACGCCGAGTAGGAAGCAATTAATCAGTTATCTGTTGTTTTTACATATCTATCTATCTATCTATCTATCTATCTAATTATTTATCTGTCTAGTGGAGTAAATAACAGACTGAATCGTAGGAAACGATCAGTTGAGCAAGCATGCAGGTGCAAAAAAGGCCAAAGGATCATGTATGACATATATTAAACTATGTGACCGATCAGTTTGCACCGGAAAAATCCGAATAGGGATCAGGCGTGATGTGTTAGGTGTTCCGATTTGAATAAGCCGGGTTAATTTTACTGAGTTGGATTTAGGACGCGAAACAAGCAAGATGGGTTAAATAGGTCGCCCCATAAGGAGAGGACGGTTTCCAAATAAACCACAAGCCAACACTCACTCCGGTACTGCTGTGACGAAATGCATGAGAGTATATATATATTTGGAGCTTTTCTTTGAAACAGGACTCAGTTCCTAAAGACGTTGGCTAATCCCCCAAAATCGTGCAGCAGAAACAGGAATGCCGTCATGTTACATGTATTATAAATGTACTGTGAATTATATGTAATACACACACGCACCCACGAGCACTGGACGAGTCACGAGCCGTTAAAATAGACTTTAAAGGATCTGAGGGCATTAGTCTGTCAAATAAGCAGTTTGAATGCACAGTAAATACACAATTAGATGACACATACATATTATAACACCATCACTAGTTATTATCTTGAGAAAGGGTATTTAACACTGATTTATAACATTGCATTCTTTATACATACGTGCTGTCGTTCTTGTTGGTAGTTGTTGATCGTCTGTTATTACAAAACCATCCAGGCGCCAATGTTCGGATTTTCATAAGATTTAAAAAACAAACAAACAAACAAACAAACAAACAGAGAGAATAATTACAAAGACGTTTTGTTTTTGTATGCGTAAGATAGAAGGAGAGAGAGAGAGAGGGGGGAGAGAGATGGTGGGTCGGATGTCGTGCCTAGCTACGTCAGGCCCACATAGCACGCTACATTCTCTACCACATAGGGAAAAGCCGATGGACACGCATTCTCAGTTTGAAATCTCACCGACTAAGAGCGAGAAGAAAACTTCCCACGGAAATCAGGTGGGTTAGTGACTTCCTCCTGCCGTCATTCTCTGGCCTTGGCCGTTAAATTTTCAAGCTCAAATAATGCCCTCATTTGGTAACAAAATATGATGTCTCTCACTTTTCCGTGGGTGGAGGGGTGCAGCTGAAAAGCTTTTCCAATATTCCTCGCATACACCTGATAAACATTGTGGAAATTACCTTGCATACGACTGAGGAGATTTGTAATTTTTTCCCCAATTAAAATTGTCATTTTTTTAAAAATGTATTTTGCCGTGGCGAGGCAAGGAAATAAAGCATATATTATCTCTCTTTTTTTTTTCCTTTTCCATGACCCTAAAAGATAATTCATATTTTGTTTAGCTTAAACAAGGCATAATATGACTGAAACCTAAGAGATAATAATACTGTGACTTGGGGCCACCTGTATGGAGAGTTAGGCACTAAAACATACATGTCTTCATATTATGTTGGTGCAAAAATAATGTCGTTTTTTTGCCGTTCAACTAGATATATAAAACGACATTTTTTTTACACCAACCTAATAATATGAAAAAGCAGTTCTTCAGGGCAGTGGTAGAGTCTGTCCTTGTTTACGGTGCTACAACCTGGACACTCACCAAAAGATTGGAAAGAAAACAAGACGGCACATATCCCGTATGCTAAGAACAATATTAAATAAATCTTGGCAAAATCATCCCACGAAGCAGCAATTTTATGGCAATCTACTTGCCATATCTAATACCATCAGAGAAAGACGCCTACGATTTGCCGGTCATTGTCTGAGGAGCAAGCATGAATTGGTGAGTGATGTATTGCTATGGACTCCACGACACGGACGCGCAAGCAGAGGACGACCTAGATCCACGTACATCCAACAAATAGCACACGACCGCAACTGCGAACCTGAAGATCTGAGGCAACTGATGGAAGACAGGAAACTCTAGAGAGGAAGAGCCACATTGGTCCGGGCAAGAAGCCCGTCATGATGATGATGATGATGATGATGATGATGAATATGATCGGAGAAACAGAAAGAAATAACTGAATTCCAGAGGCAAGTTATTTGAGAAAAAAATATCAGGGTAGATAGAGTCTCTCCAAAGCATAGGTCATTCATAGTCGTTTGATTGGAAGATACCAGTCGACGATCTATTTTCGACAATCAGTTCAACAATAAACTGGGCCATTTCCGTGATATTTTATCTGTCGGGCTGAGGTATTGTTACATATGAAACAAGTAAAATATTTCAAAATGTTAACTCTGTACGCAAATTTATCCCCGGGACGTTATTTTCTGTCACTCACTCGGACATTAAATTGTAAAGCTTCAAATGATACGAACACCGGTTTGTTGTTGACTTTAAAAAAATCAGCTATGTAGTGTCTCGATTGATTCTATCGAATGTATATATAGTTGCGGGACCTGTGGAAAGTCCTCGGCAGCATTTTTCATATGTATATTGCTGCTGGGTATTCTGTGGACGTTCAGTGTAAATGGAAACCCAGCAATATTATTGTAGCCCTTTTGTTCAAACTGTAAAAGTATTTACGTAAGTAATATGGTTAATATAGCGTCGGAAGGACTCTGGTTGTTACGATGTATCGGCAATATCATTATAGGACTTTGTGACATATTTCTATTGCATGGACGCCCGGTGCGAACGGAAACCCCACAATATGATTATATCATTTTTAGACAGAACAGATACTACCCTTCGATCCTAATCTGAAGACCAAGAAGGTATATTTTAGTTTCAACTACGGCCCAAAAGCGAAATCATGTTTTATAATCTTTTTTTTCATACTGCGTCTTCGGTGATCGGGAGATCCTATTTAGTAAAAAGGAGGACAGAAGGTGATAACGAACATTACATTAGCGGATCTATATACGAATTTAATGTTTGGAGTACGTTATCACTTTCTATACTCTTTTTTTAATAAATAGGATCTCCCGATCGAATAATTTAAAATCTGGAAACCGTGACAATGTCTAAATATATATATATATATATATATATATATATATATATATATATATATTTAAAACATTAACATTATATATATATATATATATATATATATATATATATATATATATCTGAAAACCGTGACCAATGAGCCGATTAGTAGAACTGCCGACTATTAACGCGATTGTTGTAGGTTCCACGGCTAAGGAATGGTGCTAGTCTAGTCGCAGTGATGAGTTGTGATACAACGAAGCAGTACTGTGCGTGGATGAATATATATATATATATATATATATTAGTAGTAGTAGTAGTATTCTTTCAAAGTGTAAATTATTAAAGCAAAACTTATCAAGATGAGAAAAGCTCAACAGTATAAGGAGGAGAAAACAAAAATATTAAACGGAAGATGAGGAAAAAGTTATGCATAACTTTATTACATCATCAGAACAATGAAAAAAAGGCGAGGAAGAATTAAGAAACGCCTTTTTTTAGGCGATATCATTTCGAAGCTAAATGCTTTTCATCAGAAAGAGGAGAAGGGCCAGAATTATACAAAATGCAAATATAGAAAAGAAAACTAGCTTAATGACATTTAGATATAAAATTAGAATGAAGGAATAGGAAAAATGATGAATAGTAAGTAAAAGTAGGTACGACATAGAAGGGTGAAGTGGAAGGGTAGTATATATGTAGGTAATGACACAAAAATATATAAACCACTAAAAAATATGAAGACTATTAAAGCCGAGCTAACAATAAAAGAAAAACAATAGGGAAGATAAAAGAGAAAGTGGAGGAGGAAAGAGAGAAGATAGAAACAGTAAATAGGAGACAAGGAAATACATCTATATATATATATAAAAGCGAAAATGTGTGTTTGTATGTATGTATGTGCGGTTGTGTGTCCGGTAAAAACTTTCGACAGACAGAACAAGAATTCATAAACTGGTATCATATTGAAGGTCCATCCTTTGTCCGAAAAATATCGAAAAATTGGCCAAAAACGTTCATTTTTTCACCCCTAAATCGACAATTTTCTACAGGGGGGGGTGTCAACAAAAACTATCCTCTCATGACGACGAACGGTTCTACGCATGCGTCGGATGACGTTATGACCTAGTTGAAGAACGGACTTAATTTCATGTACGTCGCGTTAGCTCAGTTGGTTAGCGCGTTGGGTTTCGAATCGTGGTGTGAGATGTCTTCTTTTTTTCTTCGATTTTTTAAATTTAGATATTTAACCAGTGTTATTTAAGCCATTTTTCACGTAACGTTCGTTTTTCTCTTTTTTTTTTTTTTTTTTCCTTCGCTTATTTTTAGGTTTTCATTAACACCCGCGACCGACCACACACACCCAAAAACACCCGGGTACCAACCGATTTTTTAAATTTTAATATCGAACCAGGCTTATTTAAGACATTTTTCACATGTTTTCTTTTGTTTTAACGTTCGTTTTTCTGTTTTCTTTTTGTCTTTTCGATTTTTACATTTAACATCGTTCGTTTGCCTTACGTTAGTTTTTTTGTGTTTCTTTTCTTCGATGTTTTGATTCCCCCCCTCACCGCCCGGGTTCATTTTTCTGTTTTCTTTTTTTACTTCGCTTATTCTTACGTTTTCATTAGCAACTACACACACCTACAAACACTCGGGCAACGCCGGGTACCCCCCCCCCGCTAGTGTATCTATAAAAGTGAAATTGTCTCTGTGTGTATGTATGTCTGTATGGCTGTGTTTGTGTGTGTGTGTGTGTGCGTACATTTCCCTACCAAACTACTTTGTCAATTTTCAGCCGACACACTCGAAATTTGACATAAGGGGTATTGAGATTTGGGAAAATCTTTAAAATTGATTTTCGGCTAGAAATTTGGCTTTAAAGTGTCAGTGTTCAACGAGGTTACCTTTGAAATCTCTACCAAACTTAAGCTACACAGAATATTCCGCGTTTCATCCACGCTAGGATTCATCAGCCTGTAACTTACTACCTAGCTCTATCTACGTATTGAACACTGTTGAAGTAAATACTTAAAGTTTACGCATAAATTTATGCTTTCGTATATTAATTTTATGTGATTAAATAAAGTAATCCTATATATATATATATATATATATATATATATATATATATATATATATATATATATATATATATATATATATTCTAACAAAGTATTTTTCCGTGCATTCTTTTTCTTTTTCATTTCTTTAGTCTGGATTATAACCTCCTTTCCTTCCCGCTTTCCAATTGATAAAGTTATAAGTACTGCTGGTTGGGAGATTCGAACCCAATTACAAACCACCTATTTGATTTATATGTATATATGTATATATATATATATATATATATATATATATATATATATATATATATGTATATTTATTGATTTATATATATTGATTTATATGTATATATATATGTGTATATATGTGTGTGTTTGTGCATGTGTATATACATATATATACATATATATATATTATATATATAAAGTAATATAGGTTTATATGTTCATAAATGTGTACGTGAAAATTATTTCTTACATTAATGAATCAATCGTTATGACTTTTGAAACAATGTTGTTAATCATTCTCTGAAAGTTGTGTTTCCTTTTGCCGATTTTTAATCATGTAATGTTTTTTGTTGTTTTTAAATGAGAATACGGTTTTGCGTTATAAGATCTTTATTTCAATCTTTGAAACAAGACATTAATGCGGTGGAATGACGTTCAGTTCGGTGAAGTAATTTCATCTCTCTTGAATCGCGTGCTTTTCTAACGTATGCCTTATCTATATACCTATAATGTTCTGACATTAGTATTAAAAGCCTACTTGACAAATTTACTTAAGTGTAGTATCAAAACAGATACTACACTCGGATCTTATTCCGAAGGCCAGATCCTACTTGTTCTATCAAAAAAAAAAATATATACTTAAAACAAACTTCTTATTTGATGATCGGTTACGTTAAAGGGCACACACGCACACACACACGCACACACACATACATATAATATATATACACACACACACACACATATATATATATATATATATGTACTAGCAAAAGTAGCCGTCGTTGACTGGGTTCAAAAACAACCTACAGAAAATGGACTCTGATTTATGGAAGTATGATACGTTATGAAAAGGAAGGGGTTTAAATTTGGGTCGAATTTAGAGGTATCAAAACCAAAGCAAAATATGATGAAAGTAAAAATAAAATAGATAAACTCCATAATTTATTATACCATACCTGTTCACACTGAAACACTTATCACAATATTCTGTTGATCTATATTTAAAAAAAAAACCTTGTTAAACTTTGTGACATATTTCCATTCTATGGAGGTCAGGTGCGAACGAACACCCCATAATTTTATTATACCATATTTATTCAAACTGAAACATAATTATCAAAGTATACTTACGCAGATAGATATGAAAAGTCTTTACTAAAGTTTGTGCCTATTTCCATTCTACGGAGGCCAGACGCGAACGCAGACCTCACAATTTTATTATACCATCCCTATTTAAGTTAAAACATACTTATCAAAGTATTCTTATGTACATCTATATTAAAACCACTTGTAAACGTTTTTTTTTTAATTTTTCAATTTTTTATTTCCATACTTTGTGGACCAGGCGCGAATGCAGACCCCCACGATTTTAATGAACCACGGTTCTGCCTGATCAAACATACCCATTCCTGTGTTTCGATACATCATCTATCATTATATGTAATCAGTTTTTAAAAATAGTCAACCATATATGAGCCTATTCGTGACCACACACACACACACACACACACGCACACACATTCAGCTTTATATATATATATATATATATATATATATATATATATATATATATATATATATATATATATATATATAAGATCCCCCCCAAAAAAACGGGCCTGAACTCTAATTAGGCCCCGTTTCTTAGTGTTTTGTTCGAATGAAATAAAACTTTGGTCATAACTAGTTTATTATATTCAAAACATCACATCAAAACACTAGGGTCCTGGACCTTTTTTCTCCGTTGACTGTAAAATGCTCAGAAAAACAATTGAATGTCCTCTGTTGTTTTGGGGGCACCCTATATATATATATATATATATATATATATATATATATATATATATATATATATATATATATATATATATATATATATATATATATATATATATATATAACTTGAGTTCTTTCAGCTATAATCGAAACCGAAAGAAAAACTTATGAAAAATTATCGGTATAATTATTTATATACAAAAATAGATGACTAAAGCGCCATCAGCTATAATCGAAACCAAAACCAAGATTTATGAAGAATTCTTGGAAAAATTATTATTATAAGAAATGGAAGTCCATAACAATCGGATTTAAGAGTGACACGGGAAATAAATAAATAACACACGCACTATCGTAGTAATATATAGATAAAATTATTTATAAAAACTAGATTAATTGAGTGCCATCAGCTATAATCGCAACCGAAATCAAAACTTATGAAGTTGGAAAATTATTTATAAAAAAGTAAATGTCTTGAGTGCTATCAACTACAGAAGAAACTGAAACCAAAACATTTTGATCGCGAGTAAAGGCGGTGTCGAAAATGTGATTTTTTTTTTCATCTACTTGACAATTCATTTATAGGTTTTGAAAAACAAGAAAAAAATTATATGAGCAAAAAACTATGACCATTTTCTTGTAGAACAGAAGATGTACTTCCTAATGATATATAACACTTTATCAAATATCAAAACATGTTTTAGAACAATTTTTTTATTAAACGGCGGAAACTTACGCAACAACCTGATAGATGAATAATCATAACTCTTTCTATTTAACTCATATATTGAAAATTAGAGTGCAAAGAATTAAAAAAAAAATAACATAGATAAGGACATCAATTTAAGGTGGTCCAACACGAGACTTACTTTGCTCTATCTTGTATATTAAGCAATCCTGTATCTTGTATATCGAGGTATTTCATTTGACTGGGATTATCTTATATAAAAATATTTCCTCTCAACAATATTTTATAAGACTGTGAGCCATAAGATTGATTCATCTGTGGTTTAACACATCTCATTGTTCGGATATATATATATATATATATATATATATATATATATATATATATATATATAATTATATTTTTACTATAATAATTAAATACCTACAGACACTAGTGTTTCATCCTTTCGGGAATCTTCAGTGCAGGGTGTCACGATTAATACCAGTCGAACGATTCGAACCCCGCATCACGAGACATCTCAGGCTCGATTAGCGAAGACCTAATCCATTCGGCTACCATTAACCGCGTGAAATAACGTAGAATTTAAACATTTTTAATTTTAAATGTTCATCTACGTCAGTCAGACAGTGATCTAATCGTTATACGATGATTTATGGATAAGAGCTAAATTGACCGACTTTAACCCAACTGAAAGTGCTCAACTATAAGAAACGAATTTCTAAAAGGGGCTGACATATATATATATATATATATATATATATATATATATATATATATATATATATATATATATATTTCTGTAGTAATATATTTTCTTATAATATATGTCAATCTTTATTTAAGAAGCTCAATGTAATTACAAAGCAATATAGAGAATAAATGACAAAAAAGTTAAAAGTGATTGATATAATAATATAATTGATGTTCCACTACGAAACAGATACTGTCAAGAATTATATAAGTCAACTGAATTAAGGGAATAAATTATAAGATGGTCACATCATGAATTTTGGAATATAACTTTTTGTCATTTACTCTCTCTCTCTCTCTCTCTCTATCTATCTATCTATCTATCTATCTATCTATATATATATATATATATATATATATATATATATATATATATATATATAAGTGAAAGTGTCCGTCTGTATGTCTGTGTGTCTGTGTATATTTCCCTACGCAATAACTCTGTCAATTTTCACTCTACAGACTCGAAATTTGATATACAGTGTACTGAGATTGCGACAAATCTGTGTAATCCGTTTTTGGACAGAACGTTAGCTGTTAAGGGGTCAAAGTTCAACGATTTGATCTTTGAGAACTCTACCAAACTCCTCTGCCAATTTTCGGTTTAAACACTTGAAATATTAAATATAGGTTCTTTGGACATGATTTGAGCCAAAAATAATAAATATTAAGGAGTCATAATAGGGGTCAAATTTTATAAAAACTGACCGCTTTTTTCCTTTCTTTTCTTTTTTTTGCTCAATATACACCTCCAAACACTCGGGCAACGCTGGGCTGAAATCCTAGTATTTATATATATATATATATATATATATATATATATATATATATATATATATATATATATATATATATATATGTGTGTGTGTGTGTGTGTGTGTGTGTGTGTGTGTGTGAGAGAGGAAGACATAAAGAGGGAGGGAGAAGACAAGAAAGACGCGCGCATTGTTTCGCGGTATATATTACGTTTTACAACTTCCGATAACACAGCTGTACATTCTTGAATCGAGTTTTATTTCTTGGAACAAGAAGATGAAAGGAAATACGAACATATGGGGAATGTGTAAGCGGACTTAAGCGAATTGAAAACGGGAAGGGAAAGACAATGTTATAATAATGGATAAAGAAATCAAGAAAAAAATAATGCACAGAAAAATACCTTAGTTAGTATATATATATATATATATATATATATATATATATATATATATATATATATATATATATATATAGTAGCATTTCAGCCCGGCGTTGCCTGGATGTTTGGTTGTGTGTTGAGCAAAAAAAAAAAAGAAAAAAAAAAGAAAGTGGTAGAATGACGACAGGCTCGAACCCGTACCGCGAAGGAGGAAAAGAACAGGGGGGAAAACACGACGTCTTTGCTGTTTCGCCCAACGCCAAACCGGAAGTGACGTAGGTTTAAATTAAGGCTAGACAATCGAAAAGAGGGGATGATTTTCGAAACTATCGGCGAAAAAAGCGACTCCTCCCTGTTTAAAAGTGTCCAATTGAGTGTGAAGAAATTAATGCTTTTAGCCACTTTTTCGGTTTTTGTCGTCTGAAGGGTCGAGCTTCAAAACGATACTGATCTTGTGAAAATCCGCCACTTTTGTCGAAAGTTTTAGGCAGACATGCAAACATACATACATTTATATATTGGTAGCTCAAATTTTCGACCCAAAGCGATTAAAAAGCTTGCCCTATCTCTGAGTACCCTTTATATAAAATTTCAAATGTTTAGACCAGAAATTGTCTGAGTAATTTGGTAGAGACCGCAGAGGTCAATTTATTTTTAACTTTGACCCTTACTATGGCCCATTAACATCTATTGTTTATGACTCAAAACAAATTATTAACTTAGATCCATGTCCAAGAAGTATATACCTAAAATGTCAAGTGTTTATACCGAAAATTAGCGGAGGAGTTTGATAGAGTTCTGAAAGGTCAAATCGTTGAACTTTGACCTCTTAACAGCCAAATTTCTGGCCGAAAACTTATTACAAAGATTTTCCTAAATCTTAGTACAGACAGTCAGAACGACGCGTTCACTTATATATATATATAAAATGAAATTATCTGTCTGTCTATGTGTAAACATTTCCCTACCAAATTACCAAATTTTTATATAAGGGTTATTGCGATTTGGGAAAATGTTTTAATCGGTTTCCGGCCAGAAATTTGTCTGCTAAGTGGTCAATGTTCAACGATTTCAGCTGTGAAAACTCTACCAAACTTATCCGCCAATTTTGGGTCTAAACGCTTGGAATTTTACATGTAGGTTCCTTGGACATGGATCAAACTTTTTAATTTGATTTGAGCCCAAAACAATAAATATGAAGGAATCAAAAATGTTAAAAATAAATTGTTAGGGGTAAAAATGTTAAAACTAAATTGTTAAGGGGTCAAAAAGTTAAAAATAAATTGACCTCTTATCAAATTTTTGGTCTAGACATTCGACATTTTATATAAAGCATAGTCAGACATACGGCAAGTTTTTTAATCGGTTTTTGACAGAAAATGGGGTTGTCAAGGGGTTAAACTTGAAAAGATTTGGCCTTTGCGGCCTCGAGAACACTATTCAGCCAATTTTAGGTCTAAACATTTGAAATTCTACATAAAGGGTATTCAGACATGCAGCAAGCTTTTAAATCCGTTCAGGACGAAAATTTGGGTGGCAGGAGGTTAAAGTTGAAAGAGTGGACCATTTCAGATTCTACCAAACTCCTCCGGCTATTTTGGGGCTAAGGACTTGAAATATTAGATGTAGGTTACCTGGACATGAGTCAAACTATTTAGTATATATATATATATATATATATATATATATATATATATATATATATATATATATATATATATATATATGGACATAAAGTTATGAACAGTGCAGAAGGCCTGACTGAAGTGTAGTATATATATATATATATATATATATATATATATATATATATATATATATATATATAGAGAGAGAGAGAGAGAGAGAGAGGGAGGGAAGAGAGACAAATAAAAAGGAACAAACCGTATTATGTGTTCATCAACATTTCGTCTTTATTTTGAGAATTCCTCTGGATGAAATAAAGACGAAACGTTGATGAACACTTAATACGGTTTGTTCCTTTTCATTTCTCTATTTTGTCGTAATACTATTTCCATATTTCTAATCATATATACAGTTGTGCCCGATATTATTCATACCCCCCTTGAAAATTGAGTTTATTAGGTGTAACTTTTGTAAGAATTTATTGTTTACGTCCATATTGATACATATTCTTAATAAACCTCTTCTGATCATTTTCGTCATTTTAAAATCTCGGGATACTTGTAATAAAAGAAATATACAGCTATTTATAAAATCTGCAATGTTCAAAAATAATCATACCCCCTTATTTTTTCAGTATTAATCGAGTTTCTGACTGTTTGTTTTCTGTTTGATTCTTATTTTGAATGCTTTTATACAACCTTTGATTAATTTCATTTCGTTTTTTGCATTTTTCAGAAATTAAAATGATATCAACTGAAAACCAATAAAATAATAAAAATTATTAGAATGGGGAAGAAAAAAGAGCTTAGTAATGATCTTAGGACTAAAATTGTGAATTCACATAATGATGGTTTAGGTTACAAGTCAATTTTCAAGAAATTTGAGGTCCCTACAGCAACAGTACAGAGCATCATCAAAAAATTCCAGAGCCACCACACAACAAACAACTTGATTGGTAGAGGAAGAAAAAGGAAACTGTCTGCTAGAGCCACCAGGAATATTGTAAGAAGTGTTAATACAAATCCAACCACCACTAATAAGGACATTTTAGAAAATCTGGAGTCTTCTGGCATAAAAATATCAAGGCAAACATTGCAAAGGACTCTGCATGAAAATGGTCTGAAAGGAAGAAGACCAAGAAGGACTCCATTGCACACCGGAAAACACCTTGCAGCACGTCTAAAGTTTGCTAGGACCCATGTGAATTCTCCAGAGTCCGTTTTCTCAAGTATTTTGTGGACTGACGAAACAAAAATTGAATTGTTTGGCCATATGGATGCTTCTTACGTTTGAAGGAAGAAAGGAGAAGCTTACAACCCAAAGAACACCATACCCACGGTGAAACATGGTGGTGGTAGCCTAATGTTTTGGGGCTCCTTTTCGGCTAGTGGTCCAGGTAGTTTGGTCAAGATAGATGGAACCATGAAGAAGGAGCAATATTTGGAGATACTCAAGAAAAACATTAGACAGGATGCGGAGAAGCTCCATTTAGGACCAAACTGGGTCCTTCAACAGGATAATGATCCAAAACATACTGCCAAAATAGTCAAGAAATGGTTTGAGGATAATCAAATTAATGTTTTGAAATGGCCTAGCCAGAGTCCCGACCTGAACCCTATCGAAAACCTCTGGCACATATTGAAAACTGAGGTTAAAAAGCGGAAACCTAGAAATTTGAGGGATTTGGAGAACTACTGCATTGAAGAATGGTCAAAAATCAGTGTTGATGCTTGTAAAAACCTTGTTGATAAATATCCCAAACGGTTACAGGCAGTTATTAAGAATAAAGGGCATGCTATTGACTATTAGTAAGAGAGGTATGAATAATTTTGAACTAGTGCCATTATTGTTTTTCTTTGTATAATGTTTCAAACTTGCATAATTTATTTATTTGTTGAGTTTAAATTAAATGCTTATGCTTGATTTATTGTTTGAAATCCCTTTAATATTGTCTACCTTCTGGTTTGAGCAATATTCTTATAGAAATCTCAAAGATCCGAGGGGTATGAATAATATCGGGCACAAGTGTATATATATATATATATATATTTATATATATATATATATATATATAGAGAGAGAGAGAGAGAGAGAGAGAGAGAAAGGGAGAGGGAAAGAGAGAAACAGACAGACAGACAGACAGACAGACGAGAAACAACATGTGCAAAATATAGCATTAGATTGAAAGGAAGAAGAGAATAGATAGCCTGAGGGAATACCGTTCTTAAAAGAGGATAATATATACAGAGAGAGAGAGAGAGAGAGAGAGAGAGAGTAAGAGAGAGAGAGAAAGAGAGAGAAGGGGGGAAAAGAGACAAGAAAATAAGAACATACATGCATACATACATAGAATAGAGATAGATAGATAGATAGATAGATGAAGTGAAAGAATGCGTATGAGATAGATTGATAGGTTGAAAGTATGTGAAGTTGTGTTTATGGGTGAAATAGATGTATTTAGAGTGTATGTCTGAGAGAGCTTTTGTTATACAGCATATCAATCTTTTTCAGGTTATTACATGCCGAATCGGATTATTTTCGTATTAGTTTTTTTTATGTTCCAAGTTTTTCAGATATTTATTCATGATATTTAATTTGGTTGTTCTGTAAAGAAAAAAATTGCTGTTTTTGTTTTTCGCTATATAAAACATGATTGACTTTTACAAAGATAAAGGGAGGAGAAAACATCAATTTTGTGCCCATTTAACCCAGGAAGCCAATATCTCCAGACAGCATGATCTATTAGTATTCAAGATAGTGTACAAATTTGAGACCACTTGTATCTCCTGGACGTAAATATCCCCGACAAACCCGACAATCAGCCAAATCCCACCTCTTCACAGTAGAGATTCCTACGTCTACTCCAATAGTTTTTTCCCCAGAACTGCTAGACTTTGGAATTCCCTTCCGGGATCCTGCTTTCCCAACTGTACTGACATGCAGAAGTTCAAGTGTAATGTGAACAGACGTCTTGCTACTCATCTCTCTTCATAATGCCCCTGCAACTTATGTCTCCGATAGTAGCCCCCTGCTTCAAAGTGGCACTGTGTCTTGTTTGAGATTAAAATTGAATTAAAAATATAAAGGAAGAAAACATGTCGCCAATGAATTGCATACGAACGCTAAAAAGCAAGTGGTTCTAATTGCTACACTCTTTCTGTCACTGTTACGTTTATATTTACTTTATTTTCCATAACATAAGATTTTCTCACAGGACCATTCATAATGTTCCTGCAACATATGTCCCCGATAGTAGCCCCCTTCTTCAAAGTGGCACTGTGCCTTGTTTGGAATGAAAATTGAATTAAAAAAAAAAAGATCGTAAAATACAAAAGAAGAAAATGAAGATCAAGGTGTAATCTCTGTTAGGGATGAGGAGAGTTAGTACGGATACTCCCGTCGATGTCAACACATGAAGTCCGCTACAACGAGAAAGTTGTCCAGAAGTCAACACAGATGATTTGCTAATCGTGGTAAAGGCTTTTTAGTTTAACTGCTAATCTCAGTCGGTGCAATGGCTGCCACATGAAAAAGCAGACATAGACCTCACGTTTTGCATTAGAGTTTCCGTTCTCCTAGATGCATGTCTTAACGAAGACTGAGAGTGCATCTCTGCCAATGGATTAAAAGTTTCCCGAGATACCAATGGAAGTTTCTACGTCTTGGCGCGGTACATAGAGCGCCTGGTATTCCCAAATGGTCACAGATCTAGTAGTGACCTTACTCATCGTTGCTTAACTCAGGTGATCTGACGAGAACCGCTTTGTCAATGTGATTATCAAAAAGTAGGTACAGAAAAATAAAAAAAAGGAAAGCGATAGCCTTCTACTCGAATAGCTTTTTTCTCTCAGACTGCTCCACTTTGGAGTTCCCTCTCGGGTCCCTGCTCGCCTGACTGTACTGATATGCAGAAATCCAAGTGTAATATAAACATACATCTCGCTGCCCAACTCCCTAAATAGTATCACTCCTGTGATTCTGTGCCTTGTTTGGGGTAAAATGACAATAAATCAAAAACAAAGATAGATAGATAGAGAGAGAGAGAGAGAGAGAGAGAGAGAGAGAGAGAGAGAGAACAGAGAGAGAGAGAGAGAGAACAGAGAGAGAGAGAGAGAGAGAGAGAGAGACAGACAGAGAGCAGAATAAATAACAGAAAAAAGAAGTATGGCATTTGTCAGAATGGCAGAGTAAGAGGAGATATGAGACGGAAAAAAGAAAGAATGTTCTGACTAATAACACAAAAGAGGAAAATATACAGAAAAAAAAAAAGAACATTAAAGAGGAATGCCTTCTTTTTTTTTCTTCTTTTTTTCGAAATGGGAAAGGAAAATATGGCGACCATGTGGTCTAAGCCGCCATTCGATTGCCATCACGCTTGCTTTTCGGCAGCTGGCTATCAGAGTCGACTGCTCGACGTGACTTACGAGGCAGCTTCGTTGTAGGCCCGACGCGGCTGCGGGGCTGGGTCGGGTTCGATGAGTTAATGCGTCAATGGAGAGCGAGTTGGGCGAAGTTGGCATAGGGAGGGGATAGGCAAACGAATAAAAACAAGTTACCCTGTTGTAACGATGCAATCTTTCTAGCATTAAGGTGCAACAATTATGAAGCATGAGATCCTCCATCATCATCATCATCATCATCATCATCATCATCATCATCATCATCTTCATGATCATTACGAGGTTGTTTTTTTTTTACCGTAATCTAAAAAAAATTATTTTAAAAATTAAATCTCTACAGTTAAATATTGAGAGATTTTATGAAAAATTGGAATCGGAGTCGGTAATTGTATTGGAATCGGGAAAAATAGGGCAATTGTCCCATCATCAATATACACTATCAGAAATATGTCTCATCCGATTGCATAGTTTTGGTCAACTGGGAGTATTACATCATGGTGAACACTGTTTTTTTTTTATCTCGGTGAAAGATTTTTTCCTAAAAAGTCTTATCGAAGCTGAAATGCCATTCGAGGATAAAGGTTAATGAATTTATCAGATGGACAGTAAGACAACACCGTGGGGTATCGGACTAAATTTGACTATTCAAGAGGGCGGCTCAACAGGAATTTGTTAACATTAGACTTGAAAACGAACATGTTTTAGTCAGCTACGAGGCAGCCCTGTGTAATTGTGTTCGGCAGACGGGTAGCTCTTTATAACAAACTTTGCTCATGGAAGATCCGTTTAATTTTACGTACACATAAAAAATAAAGAAAATATTTACAGCGGTTGTAGCTAGACTAGTTTTGTTGTGAATATTTTAGAAGAGTTACAATAGATTGGGGCTGACTAGAGCACCTACAAAAGGAGAAGATAATGCTGAGAAGCCACGTTTTATTTTTGCCACAGACGGGTAGCTCTTGGTAAAAAACTTCGATCATGGAAATTCCGTTTAGCTTTACGTACAGAAAAGAAGAAAGGAAAATTATCTGTAGTGGTTATAGATGGACGAGTTTTGTTGTAGATGGTTTACAAGTGTTACAATTGATTAGAACTTATTTGAGCACTTGCCAAAAGAGAAGATAATACTGAGAAGTTTGTATCGTTGCTTTGGTTCCGTTATGATGAGCTGTGCATTAACACTGTATAGGAACTATTTGCTAGTATAGAAATCGATCGGGACAAAACGTGAAGCCACTTGATGTAAGGAGCTAAGAAGAACAAAAGATGGTTATCGCAAAACAAGGGATTCCTATTGAGATTAGTCTTGAAAAAGCCGGTGCTGTAGATATGAGGAAATCGGTCAAGAAGGAAGAAAATACGGTTGGCATGATTAATCAAGATCGGAATCGGTAATAGGAAAGAATCTATAGACTATTCCCCCCACCCCACTCACATGTGTATTTTCACGTTTTAGAAAATATCTGTACATTTAACATGCGTTTTTATGATTATTGCCGGAAAAAATAATATCTCCATAATGAGATATTTAGAGATTTATAGAAAATCAGAATCGGAATCGGTAATTGTAACAGCAATTTTTTTCTTTACAAAACAACCAAATTAAATATCATGAATTGTATCGGAATCGGGAATTTAGTACAGAATTGGTTATCGTATCGCAATCGGAAATTTAGTACAGAATTGGCAACTGCATCGCAATCGGTAAAAATATTAGATTCGTCCCATCACTAGATGAAAGTTTCACAAACTTGTAGATCTTGGAAAGAAGCTACCAGAATAGGAAGCTGTATTACAATGAAATATCAAAAAAAAAAAAGCAATTTTGATGGAGACCACTGGACCATCGTCAAATGAGCTGGAACAAAAGAAGCAGGTATAATTACATTATTCTGAAGCATGCGATAATTGTACTTAGCAATCTCTTTTATCAGAGAGAAGCCGGCGTCGGTGACTGCGTAACTGGTGCTTCCCTAGAAAACCACTTTCATCGCACAGAGGTATTTTCAGAGCATGTACATCGTCTCTAAAGACGAATTGTAAAACAGTAAGGCTTCCTGTAATGAAAGCAAATTAATCTTCTTCGTTCGAATGGAATCCGTTCAGAAAGCCAATGAATAACACTGACGCCATTTTTTTTTTGCTTCGAATTTAGCATTATCGGCGAAATTGATCTTAATTCAAATGAATTTCTATAAGTCATCAAAGTATGAACGGCCATGTTTTTCTTTTTTTGTCAGACACTTTTTCCCCCTCATATGCTGAGATATGTCCGCTAATCCCTATGAGAGAAAATGTCTGGCGGGCTGTCACGACAGTTGGAAATGACGGCATTTCCTACCTTCTCATCGAAAGAAGATGTCACACAAGCTCCAAAATCAGTGTGCCATGATGTGTTGGGAAATATGCAGGAATGAGAAAAAAGTTTTACAAAAGACAGCGGAAATGGTTTATCGGCAGAAGATTGGACAGGAAGTTGTTCATAAAGGCACACATAAGGAAGCTGACGTGGGATTGTTGCTCAAGTTGTGGCAGGGAACTAGAACAAAAATATCGTTAAGTTATTTAACGGGGTGTTTAAGATACAGCGGTGGGGTTCGGGGCAGTAAGGAACAATTGCAGACAGTATTGCGTTTGCGACGGTTGACGACAATGAGAGTTGAGGATAGTTCCGATTTAAAACACAGGTGAACGCAAGTTTTGGATCGTAGAATATAAGGTAATGAAATGATCAACGACAAAGAGCCTTGAACAACATTTTCCTTTTACAAAAGCCCGGAGGAGAAGGGTTACAGAGTGTACAATAGTCAATGGGAAAATGTCGTAGTAATCGTTAAGTGGAAATTTGGGAAATTGGATTACTTAAGGGGACGGCTCATCAAGAATTTGTTTACGTTGTACTTGAAAACGGCCATATTGTAATTATTTGGAAAGTAGGAAAATGGAACAGAGTTCCACTGGCGTGCAGTTCTAAGAAAGAAACTTTGTTCATGGAAAACGTTTAGGTTTAGGTATAGATAAAAAGTGGGGGAAAATATTGATAGGGTTTCAGCTAAACTAGTGTCTTTCGTGAAAATCATACCATGGGGGAACCATAGATTGGAGCTTAGACGAGCACTTGACAGGAAAATGACGAGAAAGCAGAGAGAGACTGTGAGAAAGAGGTTGCAGAAAAAAATGAAAGGTCATACCCCACTTTTCCCTCGATGGTGTCACGCACACATCCACAACTTAACTGATATCCACTGAATATGCTTTCAATTTTTTTTTTTTGTTTTTTTAGCTGTTTTATCTTATTTTTTTACTTGTGAATCATTGTGCACCTCTTGGCATCCACCAATGGTAAAATACGACTATTGGGCCAGAAGAGGAGATGATGGAGAAGAGGACAAAATAAACAACGTTGAGGTAGGCAGTTGTTGAGCAGTGTACCACGTGGTTGTACACTTGGACTTTTTAAAGTAAGGTAAACTATATCCCTCATTCTCCAAGCCAGCACTCTAAATTGGGACAAAATAACAGTTTCCATCCGTCCACGACGGATATAACACTTTGGTCTCATCAATAGTTATAACATGTATTTCTAAGGATAGTGTTCTGATGCATTTGTCCCTCCTAAACGAAAACATACATGATGCATCCGACTAATAACTAAATCATACAACTTTACTCTAAATGCTGCAAGATTTCAAAATATTTTCTAAATTGGATATTTACTTTCTTTTTCATCGCAGTAAAATATCACACAAGGCCGGACGGCCAGGAGAATCAAATCGCCGCCCTTAAAAAAGGTACACTTTAGCACAGAGCTTTTTTACAGTGGGCTCCACAGAGCCCTGGAGCTCCATGAGTGAGAGGACCAAATGCCTTACATGAAAAAGTCACTAGCTTCAGACATTTAATTATAGATATTTTTTTTACTAGGAAAGAGATATGATAGATTACTATAGGTGTAAAGCGTTTCAGGTTTATTCATGAAAAGTAAATGAAAAAATAACAACAAATACATGAAAAAATAGTTGATTAATCAAAAAGAAAAAAAATGCAAACATAATCATTAGTTAGTGTTAAAATTTGAAATTAATGTTTTTCATATTTATTTTAGAAATTATCTGGTTAGTGTCCCGTGAAAAACCTTTGTCCTACTCAGGGGCCCCATGATGCTGTGAAGTTTGGCAAACCCTGCTCTCACCTATTAATATTGCCTTGTCAGGCCACCCTACATTCTCTGATGGCAGTGTCCCAGATAAGGAAGTAATAAATGCATTCTACACCAAAGAGGAGAGGCAAGTATGTATAATATATGTATATATATATATATATATATATATATATATATATATATATATATAGTCATCCACATACAGTACTGTTTCGCTGTTTCACAGCTCATCAGTGCGGCTAGACAGGCAACTACCTCAAGCCAGGATTGAAACCCGACCGTTTATACGGCAGTCAAGGCTTCTAACCATTACGCTATTGGCGGCTGCTTGAACGAGTAGTGAGTTTAACGATGTTTTCATATCGTCCGAAATACCTCCGCTCGATTTGTTTACACAAAGAGCGTCGCTTATATGCTAATGGTAATTCGTTTTTCACTTCTCAATATGCTCAACTCAAGGTGAGGAGCATTATAGTCATCCACATACAGTACTGTTTCGCTGTTTCACAGCTCATCAGTGCGGCTAGACAGGCAACTACCTCAAGCCAGGATTGAAATACAGTGTATCACAAAAGTGAGTAGACCCTTCAGATTCAAACATTTCAGTATATCTTTCATCTTAATATTATGTTACTTAGCATCTACTCTCCTCTTCTGATGAGAAGCATTAGGCTTCGAAATACCGTGGTATAAAGAGTACTTAGTTACCCTACACCCCCAATTAGTGTATAACCCTTTATTGAATAAATAAATAAATTTATATAAAGGAATATTAGGTAAAGCAATGCTAAATTGAACCTCATAGGTGACTGAATAATCAGGAAACGTATATCTCATTCCCAGATTCCCAGGTAAATATTAAATTCCCAGGTAAATATTAAATTCCCAGGTAAATATTAAATTCCCAGATAAAATAGTCCTCAGACATATCCCACATGTCTTGGACTGAAGACGTTTCTTTCCTTTCCCTTCTTATTTTCATCTATAAGGAATTGATTATTTAATAAACATTTATGTAACTTTTTATCAACCGTATTTTACGTCTGGATTACACCGGACGGTCTGTTAATATATTATCTAATGGAGTCAAAGGGGGACTCATAGCTGGGTTTGAAGCTCCCGACCGGCAGAAATTGTCACCTACAGTGATGATTGCGTAAGTATAAAATACTAGTGTCTGTAGGTATAAAATGAATAATTATAATTTAATTATAATATATATATTGAAAATAATATAATGGGTTTTATTTACTAAAAATAGAATAAGTATTCGAGACACAAGGTTTCGTATTATTTTTATTATTTTGACAACTATTCTTATCTTGGTTATTTTTCCCATAACGTTTCGGCTTATATATCGCCGACCTTCTCTAGGTGTATGATAACAATAGCGCTTATTGATGCATGGTGGAAAGAATGAGTCTGTTCTTTTTTTTTCAGCGACCATAGTTGTTAGAATTCAAAATGTGCGCTGCGTTTATGACATCACAAGAACGTCGATTCGTTTCCATTTTCGTAATAATTCGATATAATGTTTCAGATTTTTGGAGATAAGGATTGATAGTATGTATTATTATAACTGTTACACTACTGCGCTCACCTTGGTCCAATTTTCATTGCGTTTAAGCCAACTGTAACCTGAAGGTCAGTTATATCTTGAGGCTAATTCTCGTAAGACGAAATTAAATAACTCTGTTCGGGGAATGGATTTCACCCGTCATGGGATTATGTGATTATTCGTTCGTATTATTTCCTATTTACAATGCCTCCCTCGGGACAGAGTTAGACACCAGGGTCGTTTTTTAACGTGGAGAAAAGGAACAAAAATAAAAATTGTCTCAGTCGTGAAGAGGTTCTCCTCCACTGACAAAGAACAAGAAATTGAAGTGTGGCATCTGAAGAACAGATATTACATTTAATCTTGACACCAAGGCCAAATCCATATTATTTGTATTATTCCAACTATTATTGAGTGGATCAATGTGCGCTGCTGTCCAACCGAAGACCTACATTTTTTTAAAAAATATATAGGAGTAATCCGACCCGCTACGAAGGAATAATGCATATAAATTTATCGCTGACAAGTAGTTCGAAAGATACAACATAATTCAGTATTCCATGTTTTCCTGTATTAGTTTTGCCTGACAGCCATATTATTTTAGCTTTAGCAGCTAAGAGAAACTACAGGTTATGCGCATGTGCAAACGGAAAGAAAAAAAAGAATAGAAAACTTTCTGAATACGAAAAGAAGCGAAAAATTGGAGTTGGAGGTTGGGGATGTATGTTCTAGAAACGGTTCTTAACATTGTGAGGTTAGGGGGTGTTTATTCCGAAAACGGTTCTTAACATGGAAAGGTTGGGGGGTAATATCCCTAAAAAGCAACTCTTTGCAGATAAGTCTGCTTTTTAAAAAATTAATTTAAAAAAAAAGTAAGAGCAGCTGATTGAATTTTCCCTTTTTTAGGGAGACATTCTTCAATTACTAGTATTCAGTAAAAGTAGTTTCCATTTAGGAAAAAAAGCCTTCGCCATGATTCAGTAAAATTCGTCTGCTACAAAACTCGAGCAGCGTTTGGGCACGCCCCATGAATAATTTTCTTTCGTTAACGAACATGGCGGACAATGAAAAGTACTAGATAATAACATTGCACATCGAATGCGCTATTACTAAAAAAAACAAAAAACAAAAACAAAACTACTTGTCGACGATAAATATAATTTTTTTTAATTACATTTTCACCACAAACAAGGAACATTGCCATTTTGATGTAGGGACTACTATCAGGGACCTAAGTTACAGGGACACTATGTGGGGAGTTGGGCAGCAAGATGTCGGTTCACGTTACACTTGAACTTCTGCATGTCAGTACAGTTGGGAAAGCAGGAACCCGGAAGGGAATTCCAAAGTCTAGAGGTTCTGGGGAAGAAACTACTGGAGTAGAAGGCTCTCTTACATCTAGTGATCTAAACTGTGAAGGGGTGGGATTTTGCTGCTTGTCAGGTTTGTCGGGGTATTTACGTTGAGGGGGTACAAGTGCTTGCAGTTCTTCGGAGCATTCACCGTTAAAGTACTTGTAGAACAGGCAGAGAGATGCTACATTTGGTCGATGGGACAGAGGCTGAAGCTTAGATGACAGTTCACCAGCAAATATGACAACAATACTCCATACCTGGGCGAATGGTGGCCTTATAGAGGTACAGGATACTTTCGGGCGTTAGTAGCTTTCTAGCACGGGAGAGAGAACCTACCTTTTTCGCAGCGATCCTGGCAATGCTCTCAACGTAATTTTTCCAACTCATGTTTCCTGTGAACGTTAGGCCGAGGAATTTAGCAGATGTACTTTTAAAGAAAGAGTCTTTGACGATTGCTATTGGTGGTAGCAGATCAGATTACACATATATATCGTTAAAAGCCAACATTCTAAAGGACACATTGGTCGTTGAGTGTTAGTTTAGTTTCAGTCGATGTAACCTCCAGCCTCCATTTTGTGTATCTTGTTGAACTCTAGTATCGTTCTGTCTAACTTGCGGATCTGCACTGAATTTCGAACAGAACCCCTGTATTTAACCCATGTGGGTAGCGTGCTCTCCTCCGTCAGCCATGACAGTGTAGAAGTCCTAAGTAATTCGCAATTGTATTTTTTAGGATGCTAACCTTCAACCTCCAAAAGCGTGTACCTTACAACTGAATTTTATCAAGTACCTTATCGACTACACTATGGATCCTTGCGAACAATTCTAATAGGAAATAAAATAGCGAATTATTAAAATAAAGAGAAGCATTCGAAATTCTGTGCGGACACCCGAGTTCAGTAGAAAGATTCCCGCGTTCTACAAGATTAACCTGATGAAGGTCGGAGGTTACATTGTGAAAATAACACGCAAGATGAGAACAATAGTCCAAATTTATCCAAATAATAAGAATTACCAATTTTCGTCATCTAAAAAGATTCAGAAAATAGCAGTAGTGATGTTTTATGTTGGTTTTAAAGCAAAATTACTTTCGCTTTCCGCCTCTAGATTGCTTTCTTTGTTGTTGGTTTTTCGCCGCGGTGTGACCAAATGATCGCTGACCACCAACACCCACGACCGAATCGGGCGCTGTCTGTCCGAAATACTGTCAGTTAAATCGTGCATTGCTATCGGCGAAGACATCTGGGCCATTGAACAACCCACATCGCATCTCTAATGGGGCTTCAAATCAAGCAATGCGTATAAACCGGAAAAACGTGTCATCAATATCATCGTTCGATTCCATAGTGGTAAAGAGTCGGCGCCATCATGAAAGCGAAGGGGATATTTCAGGTCTCCCCGATTTAAAACCGTAGCCACAGGAGAATAATCCAGTAAGTATTAATGATAATAGTGGGATGTTACCTAGATCTCGTATCAATCGACTTGCTTCACAGCTCTCGGGGGAGTCGAAATCTAATGAAACGGGAAGCACTCGGAAAGCGCATACCTCCTCAACATCTCACTGATACACGCTACTTGACTAGCCAACGTGATTAATCGACTCACAGCGCGTTTCAGTTTTTGCCCAATCGTCTCCCTTAGAGGGCAGAGTTAGGCAGTATGTCGCTTCTTAATGTGAAGAGAATTCAGCTAATATTAATTCGGTGTTCATCCGTCAGAACGACGGTGACCATCTGTTCATCCTGAAGGTATGATGAATAACACGTACTTAATTGTTAAGCAATGGTTGCGCAATATCTAACCCGACGACTCTCCTGAGTGAGCACTGCTTGATTCCAGTGGCATGGAGAAGTTCAGGATGAACGGAAACAATTTTGAGGTAGGCGAAAAGCACATACAACGCATAGTACCCTCAATATGTCTCCCATTTTAGTACTGATCAGGTTCACAGATGCTTAACTTCGGTGACCTAACTGGGATTGGTGCGTCAACGCGATTTTAAACAAAAGAAATATTTCAGGTTTGCCCGACTTTGAACCATATCCACAAGACAATAATCAAGTAAGTATTAACGATAATAGGATATATTACCTAGATTTCGTATCAATCAACTTGCTTCATAGCTATCGGAGGAGTCGAAATCTATTAAAACAGGAAGCACTCAGAAAGCATACACCATCTCGACGTCTCACCGATACACGCGACTCGATTAGCTAACATGATTGATCGCAGTTTTTAAAAATCTTTTGACGTCCCATTTAAGTTTAATCAATACTAAGACAGATTTAGACACAAAGAGTTTGGTAACATCTCTGAAAACGTTATTTCATAAGGTTAATTTGGTAAATTTTGAAAACCGAATGATGTTAAAAATAATTTTATTAAACGAGTAAAATAATTTTTGTTGACACTTTCGCTGTGACGAACCATTTTGAAATAATACTGTGTGTGTGTGTTTTTTTGTTTTTTTTTGCTCCTAAATTTGCCGGTAGTATTAACCTCGATGGACCTGAAAAAGGTGACCAAACACTTCCTATCATAATTATGGAAATTCGATATTTAATACGATCATAAACCTCTGGTGTCTGACCCTGTGCTGATAAAGAGATTAATATAGAAGTTTATCTCATTAAAAAAAAAAAAAAAAAAAAAAAAACATCATTCACTTTACTGTAATTGATATTGAAATCTTAAAACAGATATAAATAAATATGTCATAAATGCGTTTATTTCGAGTGCAATGGGGAGAGAGGTGGCTGGTTAATTTTAATGAATCTAAAACCTAGCTTCTATCTCTCCATCATCAACGCTCTGATCCCCGTTTGGCATGAATTGAAATGAATGGCTTTCGTCTTGGGGAAGCTCCATGTTTTGACAAACTTCTAGGTCTGACCTTTACTCCTGAGTTGGAACACGTACATCCAATCGGTTGCCAAGGCTGCTGAAAAAATGGTGGGATCGTTCTACAACTCTAGTAGATATCTCACTGCTGATGCAATTCTCTACATGTATAAGAGCCAAGTACGTGCAATGATAGAGTAATGTTGTCACATCCTGGAAGGAGCTGCTAGAAGGCCTAGTGGGGGATGCCTTTTTCTTTTCCCTGCAGCCTCTTTTCCACAGAAGAGACGTTGCGAAATTGTCTCTGCATTATCATTATTTTCATGGCAAGTGCTCGTCTGCGCTCCAATCTATGGTCCCCCCTATCCTGACTTTCACGAAAAACACGCGTCTAGCTATAACAACTATCAATGATCCCCCCCACTCTTTATGTGTGCTTAAACCTAAACGTAGATTCAATGAACAAAGACTCTTTCTTAAAACTGAACGCTTGTGGAACTCTGTTCAGTTTTCCTGCTTTTAGACTGACTACAATATGGTCGTCTTCAAGTCCAACGTGAACAAATTCTTGACGAGGCATCCACTTAAATAACCTGATTTACCAAATTTCCACTACTAACGATTACTACGACTTTTTTCCTTTGACTACTGTATACTCATAAACCCTTATGCTCGAGTGGCCCCCGGGCCTTGATTAGTGATGACTCCTTTATATTTATATATATATATATATATATATATATATATATATATATATATATATATATATATATATACTAGCAAAAGTACTCGTCATTGTGATAATGATGTGAAAACACTTCTCAACCTATATACTCAACGAATTTTTGATTTAATGACTTGAAATGAGAGGGTATTCAGATCCATGGAAAACTTTTTAATCCGGTTTCCTCCGGAACAAAATGGCTCCGAATGGAGTCTAAATTGAAAAATTAGTACAGGGTGGATCATCCGATTTTTATCTGTTTTTCAACTCTTTCACGAATGCGTATACGTGAATGGTTAACATAACTGATTCATTATGTTGAGAATACGTAGGTTTGAAAACAGTTTCTAAATACCATGGCAAGCTGGCCTAATGGTTATCGTACTTGGCTCACTGTCTTTAGTTTTGCTTTCGATCTCAGCTCGAGTATGTTTTTTTTTTACTTAGAAGAAGTTACCTGTTCAGAAAAAAAAAAACATAACACTCGCATGCACATGTTTCAGTTTCTGTATGAATTAAAATATAATATTTATGCGTATTTTGCGAGGAGGCGACGCCTAGCGGCCTGCTAGTATATATTTCTACACTCAAGCAATGTTGCAGCTCATAAGCGGTATTACGGCCAACAAACTGGAAATCCAAGACTCTAGTTTCGCTCTTATGTGAGCTCATTCGTTGAACGGATCCGAAACGCAAATTCAGATGTGTTTAACAGATGGTCCTAAAATGAGAGCAAAACTCGTCTTCTGAAAGTTTATATATATATATATATATATATATATATATATATATATATATATATATATATATATATTTATAAACAGTCATATATTTTGCTGTTTAGCATATTGAAAATCCAAAAAACTTGGTGGAAAAAACTAAAAGCAAATTAAAAAAAAAAAAAAACGATATTCCATGCTGCAAATGTAGAAAGAATAAAGTCACCATCATAAATCAATGCAATGAAGGTATATACAGGAATCAGTTGGACAGTTTTAAATTGAGTAATGTTATTTGTATAATCTAAAATTAAGTGCCTAAAATAGTCTTTCTGTAACTCGTATCCTTCGTATCATGAGAATGGTTTCTTATGACAAAACCGTTCATATAATGCTTCTTAAGCTGAAAATTATAATTCGTATCAAGAAATTCCCCTATATATATATATATATATATATATATATATATATATATATATATATATATATATATATATAGGGAAACTTCTTGATACGAATGAAATTTTTATATATATATAAATGACAACGCTGTATATTCCAAATGTCAAGATGTTGACAATATTACTGTTTATTTCTATAAGTATGTTTTACAGCACCTGTCTCGTAGCGCAGAAACATGCATGGAATTATTATGTCAATTTTTTATTTATTCTGCTCTTAACACATCAGAAGAAAAGGAACTCATCAACATTAAAAGAAAATAAAGCAATATGGGCATGATTACAAAACACACGCACCCACATATCTATCTATCTATCTATCTATCTATCTCTCTCTCTCTCTCTCTCTCTATATATATATATATATATATATATATATATATATATATATGTAGAAATATATTTTCTTATAATGTATACCAATTTAAGAAGCTTATATAATTACAGAGCAATATAGTTAATAAATGACAAAAAAAAACTATATTCCCAAATTCATGATGATGACCATCTTATAATTTATTCCTATAATTCATGTGACATTTACAATTCTTGTCAGTTTCGTAGGGCAAAATCAATCACTTAATTATACCAATCAGTGAATCTATTATGGCCTTAACTCGCCAGACGAAAATAGTAACAATCAATCCGTCAAAAGGAACTAAAGCGCGATTTGACATGATTAAAATCCGAAAATTGAAAGAGAAGCTGCAAATACCTTTAATATGTTTCCATAATTGAAAAATGACAACTGAATTAAATGGATAAATGATAAGATGGTCAACATCATGTATTTTCGAATATAGTTTTTTTCATTTATTCACTACATACACACACAGACACATATATATATATATATGTATATATATATACATATATATATATATATATGATAAAAAAGAATACACACTCAATAAACATATAATTTATACAACAAAATCGAAAATAAACGGTCCCGAATTAAATAACTAATACACGGATGGCATTACCTTTGCTGTTTTTAATGCTAGGACCCTTCCAGACATGGCATTGATCACTTGACGAATATTATGTTGAGGAATTTCTTGCCATGCTTTACGTAAAAATGCTAAAAGCCAGAAGATTGCTTCTTTTTCATTTTTTCGAGTATTCACGTCTAAGGTTTACAATTCCGTTTATATCTGGGGAGTGACTTGGCCATGGAAATTTGTAAATCCCATTTTTGCTCAACCAATGTTGTGTCGTCTTAGCAGAGTGAAAATCCTCTCAATCTACTATAAATAGGCAGTTAACTTGGTTTATTTTACCACTTAAGAATATTGGTAGGAGTGCTTCATCTAGTATTGAAGCATATTTAGCAGGATTGATGTTTCTTTCACACGCCACTCGTCTGAGCGACCATCACTCATATATGCTGCAGACGTTTAAGCCAAATTCTCGTTGAGAAAGCCTCTATACTCATGCCCTTTCAGTGTCGAGAAAAAAATGATAATCATGACTCATCAGAGAAAATGACATTGGTCCAAAACGTCATAGATCTCTCCACCATCTCAGGAGCTTAATTTTTTCTGCCCTTGAAAATTGCAGGATGAAGTAGGGGTTTATTTCTCGCAGCTCTACCATAGTAGCCCAGCTTGTGAAGATACCTGAACGCTGTTTGGGGACTGACACAAGCTTGTGTTACAATATCAAAGGATGTGTACCGAGGATCCTCTTCAACATGTCTTTTTACAACACGGAAGGTTCTTTCAGAGGGAACGGGCCGATCTGGATGAGGTTTTGTGCACTCTTTGTCCTTTTTGTGAATTGTACGATCACTCTATTAACAGTAGAAAGAAGTATTGAAAGATTTTTTGCTATTTTGTGTTGACTAAGTTCACTTTCATGTTGACCTACGATTTTGCCTCTCAGAAATTCTCATAGGTCTGATGCTCTTTGGTTTGCGACATGCTTCACTGTAATCAGACACAATTTAAATGAGATACTCTAACTTACTTTAGCATTATTCTTATCTGTAAATATTACTAAACATTATCAATCTTGGGAAAAATATTTATCTTAGTATCTATTTTTTCTGTCTTGTGTCTGTATATATATATATATATATATATATATATATATATATATATATATATATGTGTGTGTGTGTGTGTGTGTGTGTGTGTGTGTGTGTGTGTGTGTGTACGTACATATGTGTGTGTGTGTTTCTGTGTGTTTTTGTGTGTGTTGTATGTGCATTTATACGTATGTGGTTTTTCAAAAATAGCAGATCAGAACGCGTCATAAGTGAGTTCACTTTCCGTTCTTTATTTTCAGAGTCTATTTAATATTTTCCTTAATCCACCGCAAACAAAGAAACCCGTTTAGACGGATTAACGAGCCGCATTTCTAAATCAAAGGAACTCATGCTAATCCTGTCGGCACGTGTCTGAAGTGTTTGTGATACATTTTGATAAACTCAAACGTATACACGCGTATTCATGCTTATATTGAGACGTACAGGATGTTTAAAATGAAAGCAACTAAACTCTTTTAAATTGACTTATAATGTTAAAGTAAATGCTAACACACACATGCATATATATATATATATATATATATATATATATATATATATATATATATATATAATATTTAAAATATAATATAAGAGAAAAATTAAGAAAATAATACATATGTCGGGCTCCATTATTATTCCCAACACGCATTTAGGTAAAAATGCCCCTTCATATATATAATTCATTCAAAACGTATCGCAAAACAAAAAAGAATAAACACACACACACACACACACATATATATATATATATATATATATATAAATATATATATAATAAATATATATATATATATATATAACTGATAAAAAGGGACAATGGTAGCACATCAAAGGCCGTAACCGACCAAGTTCTCTCTGATTCTCTCTCCTCTGATCTTGAGCATGTGGTACAATGGGGAAAGAGGTGGCTGGTTACTTTTAATGCATCTAAAACTAAGCTTCTATCTCTATATCATATACGCTCTGATGCCACTCTGGCATCGGTTGAAATGAATGACTTTCGTCTTGGGGAGGCTTCATGTTTTGACAAACTTCTGGGCTTGACTTTTACTCCTGACCAGAAATGGAACATGTATATCAAATCCATTACCAAGGTCGCTGAAAAAATGGTGGGATCCTGTAGATATAGATCAATTCTCTACCTATATAAAAGCCAAGGATAGAGTACTGCTTCCACATCGGGGCAGTAGGTTCTAGAAGCAGTTTATCCTGCCTTGACAGAGTTCAAAATAGACTTCGTAGCTTAGTGGGGGAATCCCTTTTCTCTACTCTGCAACCTTTTTCCCACAGAAGTGATGTTACGAGCCTGTCTCTGCTTTATCATTATTTTCATGGCAAGTGCTCATCTGGGCTTCAATCTATGGTCCCCCTTCGCTAAACTTTAACGAAAAACACTCGTGCAGTCAAAACCGCTATCAACAATTCCCCACACTTTTTATCTGTGTCTAAACCTAAACATAGATTCCATGAACAAAGCTTCTTTCTTAGAACTGCACGCCTGTTGAACTCTCTTCCGTTTGCCTGCTTTCCAACTGACTACAAACTGATTGTCTTCAAGTCCAACATAAACAAGTTCTTGATGAACCGCCTCCCTTCTAAGTAATCCAATTTACAAAATTCCCACTACTTATGTTTACTACGCTATAATCACATTGACTAATGTATACCCATTAACCATTATCCTCGAGTGGCCTCTGGGCGTTGGTAAGTAGTGATTCCTGTATAAAAATAAATAAATAAATAAATAAAATAAAATAAAATCATACTTTCGTTTGTTAGAGCAAAATGAATCCTAGATAACAATTGTTTCTAGAAACCCACAAATATATTCGCCAGTATTCGTCCAAGGACTGAGCCTATGGACACACCATGTATTTGCCAATACATTATATCGTTAAAACTGAATTTAACGAGTAGTGTTGCAAATTTCATTAGCTCAATACATATGTATCTGGAATGGATATATATATATATATATATATATATATATATATATATATATATATATATATATATATAAAATTTAAGTCATTCAGTGAATTTAAAGATTTATGGCTTGAAATGTTTGAATTTCAAATCAAAAGACTTTTATTATACTATGTAAGACAAAGAATACATTTCAAATATTATAACTCCTTATCCTACATAATGACTGGTTTCCATACAAGTTTATTGTTAGATAATTTTATTCTGGAGAGTATATATATATATATATATATATATATATATATATATATATATATATATATATAATATGTGTGTGTGTATTTGTGTGTGTGTGTAAATATATATATATCAGTATATATATATATATATATCAGTATATATATATATATATATATATATATATATATACACTGCTGATCAAAAATGTAAGACCACTTAAAAATCTTTAAAAAGAAACTGTTTTAAGGATAGATTTTAAACTCTTCCAACTTAAGGTTACTAATACTATAATCTAAAATGTTATGGAAACAAAAAGGTACATTCCAAAAATTTTATTTAAAAATTTGCATTTTTATTAAATTAGGCTTTTTATACATAATCAAAATTATAAAACCAAGGGTATAAATTGTTAGATTTATGGTAATTCTAATGTTTTTAGTTCAGTTAGAGATTAGCAATCACTGTGTAAAAGTGCTTTCGTGCTTAAAGCTAGAAAACTAACTGAAGTTGAGCACTCTCGAATTCTAGGATTCCATAAGCAATGTTTGTCACAGCGAGTGATAACAGCTAAGGTAAATAGCAGTAAAACTGTTATTTGCAACTTTCTAAAGAACACTGAGAATTATGGAAAAGCAAAATCCTTTGGTAGCTCCCCCCCCCAAAAAAAAAATTCTCCTGCACCGAGTAGGAGAATCGGAAAGTTGTTATGAATAACAGAAGACTTTCTTCTAGTCAAATTAAGGATGTTACAGATGCTGATTGCAGTCCAATAACCATCAGACGACACTTACAACAAAAAGGCATGGTAAATAAAAAGCGTAAACAAATTCCTCGATTGCTTTCACGTCACAAAGTGGACTGCTTAAGATTTGGTCGTGAATACCAAACCTGTGACGTTGAGAAGTGGAAGAAGGTCCTGTTTTTTAATGAGAAAAAAAAATCAATTTACATTGTCCTAATGACTTCCATTGATACTAGCATGACAAAACATGACCTTTGACATTTTTTCCGTACGTCATAATGGTGGAGGGTCAGTAATGGCATGAGGTGCCTTTTCTTACAGAGGGACGATGGAGTTTCAGTTCAGGTGGTGCAGGATCGTCTGACAGCAGCTGCTCATGTTAGCATGCTACAAAAAGCATATTTGATGATGGAGGGTCATCATTTGTGTCGGTATGGATAGCTATTCCAACAGGATAACACTGCAAGTCACACTGAGCTTTCTACAAGAAAATGTAGTCCATTTCTTGGGACATCCTGCATGCTCACCGGACTTGAACCCAAGTGAAAATGTTTGGGGGTGGATGACAAGAGAGGTTTATCGAAATGGCAAACAATATTCAACAAAAAATGAACTTCGTGAAGCCATCTTCAGAAACTGGAACAGGATCCCCCGCACCTTATTTCTAGCATGCCTCAAAAAATTTTCGAAGTCATCAAAAGCAGTGGAAGGTAGAACTTATTATTAAGTTTGATTGTTGAATGTTTTTATACACTTTTTGTACATTTAACAAATTTTTTGTCTCTGGTTTTATAATTTTGATCATGTGTAAAAAGCCTAATTTAATAAAAATCTAAATTTAAAAAAATAAAACAGTGGAATGTAGCTTTTTGTTTCCATAACTTTTTAGATTGTAGTATTGGTAACCTTAAGTCGGAAGAGTTTAAAATCTATCCTTTAAAAAAAGTTGTTTTTTAAAGATTTTTAAGTGTTCTTAAATTTTTGATCCGTAGTGTGTATATATATATATATATATATATATATATATATATATATACATACATATATATATATATATATCAATAAATGTTTTCAAGAATGGATATATATATATATATATATATATATATATATATATATATATATATATATATATGAAGAATAAAATACGTATTACATACGTTTGAAGCGAAAACTGCAGTGCGATTTTTTTTTTTTTAATATATTTCGGAGTAAGACTCCTTTGTCGATCTTTTTTTTCTCTCTCTCTTTTTCTTCGCCATGATGTCATGTTGATGAAATTCGATGAAGAGTCCATGTGATGTTGTTAACTGCGAGGGTTTTATGAAGCCGGATAGGTGACGCGTGGTCGCGCGGTTTGAAAATCTGGGTAGTTCCTTTCATGTAATTGATATATATATATATATATATATATATATATATATATATATATATATATATAGCGCTGGGTGAAATTTAAAGAATAAAATACGTATTAAATACGTTTGAAGCCAAAACTGCAAAGCGAATTCTTTTTATAAAATAAACGAGTGTTTATTTTTTAAGAATATATTGCTTAAAAAATGAACACTCGTTTATTTTTTTTTAATTCACGTTGCAGTTTTAGCTTAAAACGTATTTAATACGTATTTTATTCTTTAAATTTCACTCGGCGCTTATAACGGATACAAACAAAAGTACCCATATATATATATATATATATATATATATATATGTATCACTTACATAAAAGGAACTTTGTGTGTGAGTGTGTGTTAGAGAAAGAGATAGAGAGTGAGTGTTTCTATGGACGTCTAAACAGCTGGGCCGATTTTTATGACATTTCACACAAATGTACCTAATGGGTCTGGTAGTGTTCTTAAATTTTATATCGAAATATTTTCGATAAGTATCGAGAATCGATAATCATAAAAATCCAATGAAAGCAGTAACTGGCGATTTTCACTAAAGTTAACGCCTCATACAGACTAATCTCGCAAGTGCATTTATTAAGTTTCATTACAGGCGAAAAGGCCGGCATACGAAATCAACAGTAGGTTCTTTCATACCACAGGGGTGCGTTCAAAATGAATGTTTCTGTTTAGAGCACAATTGAGCTACGATTCTTGACCAAAGTATTTTCAACTTAAATTCAAGCCATTTTATAAAAATAATTTTATAAAATCAACAGTGGATTCTCTACAGTGCATTGTAAACTACATATATTGTGGACTGAGTCAATGCGGGAAGGCATGTGAAGCTTCTTCCGGTGCACCGCGGTGGGTCCCTAGCTAAAGCAGGCAATTAATCAATTTGATTGATAAAATTTCGAAGTCTCCTATTTAGACGACAAAAAATATTAGAGTGTGAAACATTCGTTAATACACATTCAATCCCGAGCAACGTCGAGTATCCCTGTTAGTATATATATATATATATATATATATATATATATATATATATATATATATATATATATATATATATATATATATATATATATATATATATTGTCGTTGGCAGAATTCGGATAGGAGTATACATTTTGCTCATTAGAATTGATCAAGCCCCAGCTATTAGGTGGTGCAAAAACAATATCGTTTTCTCACATATGTTATTTTTATATATAATTTCTGAATTAATTCATTCATTTATATATATATATATATATATATATATATATATATATATATATATATATATATATATATATATAATTTTGAAGCCCGTTTACCGTGTATCATTCATTTTTTTTTTGCAGGCTTTTCGACAGCATGGACAAAATTCAAATCCGCAAGATTTTCTTGTTCCAGTTCAAACTAGGCCGAAAAGCTGCTCATGATATTAATAATTTGTTCGACCCAGAAATCACTAACGACCGTATGGCACAACGGTGGTTCAAGAAATATCGCAATTTCGAAGGTGAAGAAGGTTGCAGTCGGCAGACTGTGGTTGATAGCGAATATTTGAAAGCCTTAAGCCGATCCTCACAAAACCATACAAAAAGTTGCTGTTAAACTCGAGGTCGACCACTTAACAGTCGTTCGCTATTAGAGAAGTCAAAAAAATTGGATAAATGGTTGCTTCCTGAATTGAACGATAATAAAAATAATCGTCGGTTTGAGGTGTTTTTTACGCTCCGTCTGCATAGCAAAAACGATTCATTTCTCTAGTGGATTGTGACGTGTGGTAAGAAGTGTAACCGGCGACGTTGTGCATTAAAAAAAAAAAAAAACTGCGACGAATTTTTATTTCATATAAAGTTCATATAAATATAAAATATTTCATATAAAACAAATCGCAATTTTGTTTAATAAAAAATACAATTCCTCTACAACTATAGTTGCATTTTTATTTTTTGTAATGTTAAAATTAGATGTTGGTGTTATTAATATTATAAGCGTTGTTACAGTAAAAAAAATGTCACCACAGCTTTAAAAACAGTTTCATCCTAATAACCCCCCGCCAAAAAAATGTAGTCGTAAAATTTACATTTCTTTTGTAATGTTTTCATTCTATGAATTTTAAGCTTAAAGACTATTTTTATTGAACCTCGCCATAATATTTACATTTTAATAAAAGTGTACTTAAAAAACAAAAAAAATCTAGAAACAGTTGCCACAACTTTCTTTTTCAAATGTTATCATCTTATGAAAATATCGTTGGTTTTAGCGTCGTAAATTGTGATATGAAAACAGAATGAAGACTACGTTTTGTATCAATACTGTTAACAAATTTGTTACATTAAAAAACAAAAAAAACGCCGCAGTTTTCTTCTTTTTTTGTAACAATTGTCTATTTGGATAATTTAAACGCGAAAAAAATTGTACGCTGTAAACGTACACAGTAAAACAATACGTTGTCAACAAGTTAAAGTTGATTTATTTTTTAAGAAAATTGCGACAGTATTTTTTTTTTTTTTTTTTTACACAGTGATCACCACTTATCAAGGCCCGGAGGCCACTCAGGGATAAGGGTTATTGCAAGTACATTAAGTTAGTGAGGAGATTTGCTGGAGTGTTTACTTAAGGGGGCGGTTCATTAGGAATTTGTTAACATTGGACTTGAAGACATCCAAGTTGTATTCCGGAGGGAAGCAGGCAGACGGAACAGAGTTCCACAGGCGTGCAGTTCTAAGAAAGAAGCTTTGTTCATGGAATCCACGTTTTGATTTAGGCACAAATATAGAGTGGGGGAAATTTTTCACAGTGGATTCAGCTAGACGGATGTTTTTCGTGAAAGATTTGCGAGGGGGGACCAGTGATTGGAGTTCAGACGAGCACCTGCCATGGAAATAACGATAAAACAAGGATAGGCTCGCAACGTCTCTTCTGTGGGAGAGAGGTTGCAGGGTAAAGAAAAGGACATCCCCCACTAAGCCACGAAACTATAGTTGTAATACAGAATAGTTGCAAAACATCCCCACCCTTCTAATGTTAAATAATAATTTCTAAATAATAGCGTTAATATATTTTAGTGCGCAGGTCAAATTCTGCAAAAGTAGCGATTTATGTTTATTTGTTTACGCTGTTATGGGTTTATGTTTATGTACGCATACGTAAGCGGAAGTCGTAAACCGGATGTTGGGTTACAATACCCGTTACAAGGTCATTTGGGTTTTATAATTATATAGATTTAATATAAAATATCATTTTTTTTTTACCATATATGATATCATATACAACATCGCTTTGATATAATTATTGCTATAAATCGGTATTTTTTTTAGTTTACCGACCCCTCCGCATTCGCCTTTGAATTGTCGACTTTTATAGGTTTTGCCTGATGCTGAGAAGGCATATCGCATTTATTTCTTGCGTAAACGAGTAATTATTCATATTTGAAGACATTCAGTATCCAAAGTAATCACTACAGTTTGGCAAGCAATATGGCCGCCCGTGCATCTACTAAAAAACACCAAAAAGAGCCATACGAGCCAAAAAAAATGACCCCATCTCTCCTTTCACTTTTCCATGATTGGACAAATAATTAGTTTTATGATAAAAAAAAAGACATTTATTTTCGTTTCATGACACAAACTGATTTTTTTCTTCTGTCACCAAATCTGATAATCAAACCCGTCGCAAATTTACCGTTTGCATGGTATGAACTCCTGGACCCTGGGACTTTTTGAAGAAATGTTAGTTTCAATAAAGTGGGGGATCACTTTTCTATGATGATTTAACCTAAAATGAGCACCCACGCGTTGACTCCCCCTCCCCCCCAAAAAAAAACACTTTTTGTTTACATTAGGGCGGGTGGGGGTGGGGATGTCGCCGGTGGCCGGGGTGGGATGTTGGGGCGTTGTTGTAATTGTACTATTTAGAAATGTTTCATGTGAAGGTGCGTTTTGCAATAAGCATAAATAAAAGACAAGGTTTAAAACCATTGGTGTAGACTTGACATCAGACTGCTTCAGTCACGGTAATGTTCTACGTCTCCATCAGCCGGACAGGAAGTTCAGAAAAACTCTACAATCTGGCTCTAAATCAAAGAAGCAGAAATGTTTACCGCGAGACTCTTCAATGAAAAGTTCTATAAAAGGAAATGATGAAAAATTGATCTGATTGTGCTATGTGTTTAGTCTTCTATGTGTTAGATAAGATTTAAGCATTGAGCTGAAATTTACTTCCCTCTTACAACATCCACTTACTGGAAAGGTGCCCACAAATCGCGTACCTGACTGTACAGCAAAGTCCCGTGAGATGCGCGGGTATCTTTTCTAGTATATATATATATATATATATATATATATATATATATATATATATATATATATATATATATATATATATGGCATGACTGGCATGACTGGCGTGAAGCAAGAACTTTAATTTTGCTTCACGCCTGTCATGCTATGTTATCTCTCCTCAAAATTTGAAAAGGTCTGGAAACTTTTTAATTTTTTAATTTTTTTTTTTTTTTGCCTAATGAAATCAAATATGATTGAACGGTCTGCACATCGTAGCTAGATATGACTTTATTTAAAGTATAAAGAATAATATATAATATGTGTGTGTGTACGTGTGTGTACGTGTGTGTGTGTACACGTGTGTACACGTGCGTACATTGTGTTTACTGCATTTGTAATGTGTCTCTATTTTCATTTAGGGAAAGCTCATTTCTATGATTTCAATTGAGCCCACTTGTGATTCGTTCAAATTATGTTTTCTGAATTTTATTTGATCTTTGCTTTGATCCACTAACAGCAACATCAACCCTTGTGATTTACAACAATTAATGAGCCTTACTTGCCCGGTCGCTGCACGTTTTGCACATATAGATGAAACGGCAACCAGCTTATCTCTTAGGCCAGTGTCCGGAATTGCTTCTATGACTTTTCTTAAGAAAGTCACCACTTGGGAGGATGTAGAATCTTTCCGGAAATATAAGTTTAATCTCGGCTTCTCCATATCATATTCACATGAAGCTACTTTGTATATCGTTGCGGAAGGATATCGCGCACCACCTTCCAGGGTCGGTTCTCAAAATTGGGAGGCACAATCAGAAAAGAGATGGTAAAGTTCATACACTAAATAGTTAATCTTATGAATTTTTATACTTATTATCAAACAGCCCTCTTTTAAACGGGAATATGCTTAGCTATTTATGATATAAATACCAACAGGTAGAAACATCGAAAAATACGTCGTTTTGAGGATAACGGTTTAAGTGTGTACAGTGGTCAAAAGGACAATATAGTAATCGGTAAAGGTGTAAAAAGCGCGGGGGAATGCTTTAGGATATATGAACTGCGACCAAAAACATCTTTAACAGGGCAACTTCAAACGATTAAATACCTTTGAAACAACCTCCATTATATTTTTTGGTGCGATTATATTCTTAAATGCAAAATAAAACAAAGTACAGAAAGATTTTTATACTACACAAACTCTCACGCAGAATTTTAAAATATAAGAAAATCAGAATCTTTAAAATGTGAAAAAAAAAAAAACAGAATTCAAATATTTGCGAAAATGACAATTGCTAAATATGAGAAAATCAGAATTTAAAATTGTGAGAAAATCAAAATTCCAAAATGTGAGAAAATCAGAATTTAAAAATGTGAGAAAATCAGAATTTAAAAATGTGAGAAAATCAGAATTTCAAAGTGTGAGAAAATCAGAATTTTTATATATGAGAAAATCTGAATTCCAAAATGTGGGAAAATCAGAATTTCAAAATGTGAGAAAATCAGAATTTAAAAGTGTGAGAAAATCAGAATTTAAAAATGTGAGAAAATCAGAATTTAAAAATGTGGGAAAACCTTTCAAAATGTGGGACAATCAGAATTTCAAAATGTGGGAAAATCAGAATTTTTATATATGAGAAAATCTGAATTCCAAAATGTAGGAAAATCAGAATTTCAAAATGTGAGAAAATCAGAATTCCAAAATGTGGGAAAATCAGAATTTAAAAATGTGAGAAAATCAGAATTTCAAAATGTTTTAAGATGTGAAAAAAAAAACAGAATTCAAATATTTGCGAAAATAACAATTGCTAAATATGAGAAAATCAGAATTTAAAATTGTGAGAAAATCAAAATTCCAAAATGTGAGAAAATCAGAATTGTAAAATGTGAGAAAATCAGAATAAAAAAATGTGAGAAAAAAAGAATTTAAAAATGTGGGAAAATCAGAATTTAAAAATGTGGGAAAATCAGAATTTCAAAGTGTGAGAAAATCAGAATTTTTATATGTGAGAAAATCTGAATTCTAAAATGTAAGAAAATCAGAATTTCAAAAAGTGAAGAAATCAGAATTTCTAAATGAAATAATTCTAATGATAGAAATAAGATTCTCGGATTCTTCCGATCACAATTCTGATATTAAATGCCATCTTACTAAAGTTTCGATCCATATAATCTCCTACATGTTTAAAGTGTATTTTGTCGAACTCACGAAAACTTTTCTTTAACTCGAGAATCTGCACGGAATTTCGAACAGCATCTTGTTTTTAAATATTGAGAGCAGGATGCTCTGGTTCCAGTAACCATGGCTGGGTAGGAGTCCTTATTAATTTTTAATATTTTGCGTGACAAACGTTTATTATCCAGAAGAATGCAACTTACAACTGAATTTTATCCAGTAATTTATAGATCCATCACAGAAACCTGCGAAGAATTTTAATATGAATTTTAATATGAATGTTAGAGGATTTAAGTTTTTTTCTATAGATTTCAATTCTTACTACTGATCACAATACGTCATTATTTTAGTGTATATATATATATATATATATATATATATATATATATATATATATATATATATACATAAATATTATATTTTAATTCATGCATGTTTCCACTTTATTATTATGAAGTCAATTCACTATTGATTATTATCCATCATACAGTAATGATTTCAAAAGTTAAAAATAAATCTTAGGTACCATCCGATAGAATCGAAACCAGAATGTTTAGTGCTCCGGCCTTAGTTGCTATTTATGTTTGCAGCGTTATTTCGTCTAGGCTACCCATAGAAAGATACGAAATGTTTAATTTTTCGCATGTGCAAAAGTAACAGCAAGAGTAATGATATATTCGACTTACACTGCCAAGATCAACTGCTTTTTTTTTTTTTTAATTTTTCCCTTTGCAGCCATTATCGCCAGCTAAAAACAAACCTGTTAGTGAAAATAAAAAAAAGCTATCTAAGGCACACCCCTCCATCATTAAACGTTTAATGGTGGATGGGTGTGCCTTGGGTAGCTTTTTTTTTCATTTTCGCTAACAGGTTTAGAATAACATAGAATACTAGTGAATTGGACTAAGTTGCCACAGTGCTCTGCTTTAATACCTTACCTTATAGTGTTTGTAGATTGTGGACGCGCGCGTCGAAAAACTTTCTTTCATCTAATGTCTGGTGGTCGTTTTCCGGAAAATAATATTCATGCATATCATTCGCAGGCTTCATGCAAAAGAAAAAATATAAGAAAGAACAAATGTATGGTATATATATATATATATATATATATATATATATATATATATATATATATATTATACCATAGATTATATATAATATAATATAATAGTTTAAGAATAATAATAGTAAAGGATAACAGACATTAGAAAAGATATAGTTTGTGGCGGCCATGACACCTTAGACTTAGACCTTAGATGTATTTTCTTTTTTTTTCAGTCAGAGTCCGTCAGCAATTCCTCGCAGTACATTATCAATACCCCATCCTTGGACGTATCTGGCTTTTATATAGGGAGAGAATTGCATCAGAAGTGTGATATCTACTTGATCGATAGAAAGATCACACCATTTTTCCAGAGACCTTAGCAACGTATTTGATGGACGTGTTCCATTTTAAATCAGGAGTAATAGTCAAGCCCAGAAGCTTGTCAAAACATGGAGCCTCTCAAAAGAAAAGAGTAATTCATTTCAATTGATGCTATTGGTGCGGATCAGAACATTAATAATGTAAAGCAAGAAGCTTGTTTTTAGATGCATTAAAATTTAACAGACACTTTTTCCCCCATTACGCTACATAATTGAGAATCAGGGAGAATTTTGTCGTTTACGGCCTTTGATATGCTGCGATATATGGTAGTGTCATCAGCAAAAATATCTACGAATGACGTAAGGAGTTGGTTTGGAAGATCATTGCTGTAGATCAGGAGGAGAGTTGAGCCCAGGATGGACCCCTGATTGACTCAAGCATTAATACTATGAACCTTTGATTTCTGCCCATCAACCACTACTTTTATGAACCTATCAGAGAGAAATGGTTTAATAATTGAGAAGAGATTTCCAGCTATACAGTAGCTGGAGATCTTGTGAAGTAGACCATTATAGCACACCTTACCAAAGGCCATTCATATGTCAAGAGCAATTGACCTAGAAAAGAAGGCTCCGTTGAGAGTGTTGCTAATCCTATGAGAAATAACCGTAAGCACATCCGTTGTAGATCTAGCAGAACGGAAACCATATTGTGTGTCACTAAGAAGGTTATTTTTACTAAGGTGGTTGACCACTCTATTTAACATAGATTCAAGTAACTTACTCATGACGCACAGGAGACTAATTGATCTGTACTGAGAGGGAGATAGCCGATCATCTGAATTCTTAAATACGGGCCGTATCGATGAGATTTTCCAGGGTGTTGGGAAGAAATTCTTCGTAAAACAACGCTTAAACAGCTTTGTAAGTATAGGGAGCTAGTTCTGGTTGAAGCTTTTTCAACACTATAATTAGAATGCGGTCATATATATATATATATATATATATATATATATATATATATATATATGTATATGTATATATATACATATATATATATATATATATATATATATATATATATATATATATATATAGTAAGTTATCAAAGATATATCGCAATATGGATCAAGGAAAACTCGTTCCACAGCGGATATCTGTAATCTTTGAACATATATACCGCTCATTGGACAAAACAGGGGAGGGTAGAGTGGTAACCCTCGATATATCTAAGGCTTTTCATATAGTATCATTGGAAGAATGCATAATATAATTAAATCCTTCTTAAGTAAGAGAAACATCCAGGTTGTCTTCGACGGTCGTCCATCTAAATAATATGATATAAATGCGGGAGTACCTCAAGGATCAATCATTGGACCTTTTTAATTCTTGATATTCATAAATGACCTCCCTGATAAAATTGCTTCTGAGATGGGTGTATTTGCTGATGACACTAATCTCTATAACAGGCACAAGGGGTAAACAAATGAACACATATCCAAGGGAATGGCAGAAATACAAGAGGATCATCTCCAAACTGCAGTGGAATGGGGACATAAATGGATGGTGATATTTAATGCTGCCAAGACTAAGCTTGTTTCCTTCAATAATTACAAGAAACCTTCTCTACCACCAATAACAATGGCCAAAAACACATTTTGTGAAATTATTTACCTTTAAACCCTTCGGCCTAACGTTTACAGGGAACATGAACTGGAATAGATACATTGAGAGCATTGCCAAGGCTGCTGCAAAGAAGGTGGGCTCTGTCTACCATGGTAGAAAAATACTTATGCTTGAAAGTTTCCTGTACCTCTGTAAGGCCACCATTCCTCCATATATGGAGTATTGCTGTCACATTTGGGCTGGTGCATCAGCTACTCGTGACTCAGGGTTCAAAAGAGAGTCGCCAACCTGATAGGTCCTGAACTGTCATCTAGGCTTTAGCCTCTGTCCCATCGACGAAATGTTGAATCACTCTGACTATTCTACAAACAGTTTTTTGGTGAATGCTCTGATGAACTACAAGCATTTGTACCCCTTCGACCTAACCCTAACCCTAACCCCCGACAAACCCGACAAGCAGCTTAATCCCACCCCTTCACAATAGAAATCCCTAGGTGTAAGTAACCCTTCTACTTCAATAGTTTATTCTTAAGAACTCCTAGACTTTGGAACTCCCTTCCGGGCTTCTGCTTTTCCAACTGTACAGACATGCAGAAGTTCAAGTGTAATGTGAACAGACATCTTGCTACGCATCTCCCTTCATAATACCCCATGCAACTTATGCCCCTGATAGTAGCCCCCTACTTCAAAGTGGCATTGTCCTTTGTTTGGGGCGAAAATTGAATAAAAATAATTAAACTACACAGAATATTTCGCGCTTCATTCTCGTGAGAATTCATCAGGCATATTCGTCAGAATGAAACGTGGAATATTCTGTGTAGCTTAATTGCTATATGTATTTTCATAACATACTGCCTAGCTCTACCTATGTATTGAGCACTGTTGAAGTAAATACTGAATAATTCACGTTTAAAATTGTATCTTCTTATATTAATTTATGTGATTAAATGAAGTAATCATATATATATATATATATATATATATATATATATATATATATATATATCGTAAGCATTAATTATTTCTTTAGATTACACAAAGACAGCGCCTTATTTAATTATTTACAATTATACCTACGAAGTGACTTCAATAAGTTTCCAGACTTTTATTGATTCGTTGATAATCATTCAATCCTGGGTAACGTCGGGTCTCCTTGATAGTACAGCATAATCAGGTTAACACACCGGTTCTCATCAGACCATTGAAGTTAAGCAACGGCGAGCCTGGCTAGTACAAGATTGATGACCGTTTGGGAATACTAGGCTTTATATGTAGCATAATCTCGGCACCTCTACCAAACGTTTTGTGACCGTCTCGTTTGACATCCCGACTTCAACATCTTTTTTACATAAAAATATTTTATTCTTAGAACTTAGTGGAAGAGCGCCACCCCTTCGCTTCAAGGTCCCGATTTAAATTAATAGGGACAGACTGTCGATTTGCATTCAACAGCCTTACGATACCAACTGAATTACAAATCTTCCTTCTGGGCGAAAAAAAAATGATATAGACATAGAGAGAGATTGAAAGAGAGATGGTTAAAGCGAGAGGTGAGAGGAGGGATTAAGCTAACATATAACAAAAGAAAGGGGCTGAGATATTTGTATTTAGTTTTACATATCCGTGTGTTGGCTCAATAAGTCTGATCTTTTGTACCTGTTAACCCCATTTGCTTTGACACGTCTTAGATTTTGTAAATATCTGTCAAGCTGTGTTAAGCTAGAGATTGCCTATCTGCCATGGTTTTTTATAACAGATTTTTAAAATTATGTTTGTCTTCATCTCATGAGCAGGAACGTGTGGTAGAAAGCTTTTAAATATGATGAGCCTATGTTCTCAAACATTGTGCCACAAGAGAGGACTTAATAAAAATCTCTTTAAATGTAATAACATAATGCTTACATGCTGTTATATCTGAGGAAAACCACTTAGAGCTTGAAATCTAGTGGGAGGCGAATTCTTCTGTTCTCTTCAACCATCTATTCACAAAGAAATGTTGCTAATCATTCCCTAATATATCATATAATGATCACCTAATATATCATATGATCACCTAATATATCATTAATTTTATGGTAGGGACATGACTGAAAATTAAAATCTACCCCACCCCGCTAGGTAAAACATTCCCAGTGAAAACTTGTTTACCTACAACCAATTCAAAGAAATTTCCTTTCCCCACCTGTGCATCCAGAACAAAAGGGAAATTCAACAAATAATATTTTCTAGAATTTTATATCTCTGGAAACATTTCCCCGAAATTGCTTCCTGGCTGACTACAAAAATCTTGTCATTTTCAAGTCCAATAGGATCATGTTTAATAGGGTATTTTGGGAAGTTGAGTAGCAGGATATCTGTGTGCATTAGATTTAATCTCCCACATGGAGTATAATGTGACGTGACTGTCTGAGGGAGCAATGTTGCTCCCCATTGGAGAGATTGAGATCACCCTAAACCCTGAGGGAGGCGGGTAAATATGCTGAGATTGTCTGTTGAACGTTAACTGAATACCGGACAGTGGCGGGTGACCCATCAAAAGGGATAAGCATTGTACTGTAAAGAAAACAGACATAAAATTTTATTGTTTAAAAAACCCAATAACAGGAAACGTCAGAATAATGTAGAAACGAGATTTGTACATATTGACCTGGAGAACACCTTTCCAGACTATGGCTTTCTGAATGACAGGATTTGACCCCTTAGAGTCGTGTGAAAAGATTTCATTTTTGGTCCCATATTTTAAAACTATGGACGATTTGCTGAATTGCACACACGCAAAATGGCTGGGGATTCCCCCTTTTGACGTGTTGAACTTTGGTTGGTCTTGCAGATTACCCAACCCACCCCTGTTACCCTAATATTTAAGCAAACGCCCAGGTTGTTTTGGGCAGATTAAAGCCAATTTTCGAGAAATAAACCAGCTCCCAGAAAGGCGATATCCCCCTCCTTCATCGTGACCGCCATCCAGTCGACGAAGAATAAGATTTTTGTGAGACTTAAAAAATTTTGGTCGACTGACGATGTACATATGTAAAAAAAAAACAAAACTGTAACTTTTGTGAAATTAATTTTTTGTAGCTAGAAACCCTGAGTGTCTGTCTTCTTTCGCGGCGTGCATGCAAAGCTTTGGTTTTGCTTTTCAGCAGAAACCAACACAGAGACGCAGAGAATTTTGTGAAACCCTCTCGGTTGAAAAAGACGATCACAAGCCACAGTTTCCGATGAGGTTAGAGGTCAGTTGCTGACCTGAGCAGGGGAGGCTTGCACATATCTTTCTCCTTTTCTTATGACGCAGGCTCGCTCACACTAATTTGCATAGTACGTTAACGGCTGCTGCTGCTAATATTTACGCTAAACAGCTATCCTTCGGCTGCTGTTGCTGATTTTTTACCAGTGCCCACTCACGTTCTATTATAGTAGAAAGCTTCAAGATATCTAGGAACCTCAACAGCAAAAGGGTGAGATTTTGCTGCTTTTCAGGTAGTCAAAATGTAACAGTGGAGCGGGGGGACATGTTATCGACCATCAAACACAGTCGATTAAAGTACATGGTCCCGCGTCGATCTCTGTCTAGAAGCAATTTTAACTGGAAAGATACCAGGCAAACCAAATAGAATCATATAATTTATAAGAAATGAATAGACGACTGACATCTGTGGAACACACTATCGTGTAACTGCTTCCCGACTCACTACAACATCGTCGATTTCAAGTCCAATGTTAACAAACACTTATCCACTAAAGAAATAAATTTTTTCCACACTCTCCATCGTTTTCTGCCCTCTCATAATATTGTCCATCGTTCACGTATCTCATTAATCTTCATTATCCTCGAGTGGCATTCAGGACTTGATAAGCAGTTGTTCACTTGTAAAAGCACATAAAAAAGAAAGCATTTTTTTTATTGAAATCTAGAAGAATGTGTCTCGTACTCAGTTATTCAATGACCCCTTCCAGTTTTATTAAAACTTCAATTGAACGTATGTAATTATAATTCGCCAATGAATATTAATAAGACGGAGACAAGTGTAAAAAAAGTTTATACTTACTTCGAGGCAAAGTAATGAAAAAAGTGCGAATTAATGAGTATTTTACATTTAGATCGACTAATATTGATATGAAAGCTGGGACAAAAAAGAACTAGTCCTGAGTTTTATTCATTAGTCGAGACGATGAATTACATTTAATGCGATTGACGTGTTTTTGTTAGGAAATAATGTCTAGAAATATATACATATATATATATATATATATACACACATATATATGCGTGTGTGTATGCACATACATATATGTATATAGATAGATAGATAGATAATATATATGTACATATATATGTATATATATATATATATTTCTAGACATTTCCTTATAAAAAACATGTCAATCGCATTAAATGTGTATATAATTATATATATACATTTATGTATATATATAATTATATATATATATATATATATATGACTACTTCGTTTTATAACATTAATTAACATACGAAAGTATAAGTTTATGCGTAATCTTTAAGTATTTACTTCAAAAGTGCTCAATAGTAGGTAGAGCTATTACTTACTATATATATATATATATATATATATATATATATATATATGCCTGCGTGTGTGTATAGATAGATATATAATATATATATGTACACGCACACACACCCACACACACACACACATATATGCATTTTTTCTAGACATTTCCTTCCAAAACTACGTTAATCGCATTATATATATATATATATATATATGCATGTATATATATATATATATATATATATATATATATATATATGACTACTTCGTTTAATCACATAAATTAATATACGAAAGTATAAATTTATGCGTAAACTTTATTTACTTCAACAATGTTCAATACGTAGGTAGATATATTACTTACTATATATATATATATATATATATATATATATATATATATGTATATGTATATATATATCTGTGTGTGTGCATATATATATACATACATACATATATATATATATATATATATATATATATATATATATATACATAACTAGACAGTGAGTTAAGCGGTTTGATACAACGAAACAGTCATGTGTGTGTATATATATATATATATACAGTAGAACACCGGAATATAGCATGACAAATTAGTAACAAATTACAAATGTATATAATCAAATAAAAAAGAAGGGTAAAGCAGGGCAAATACCGTACGCAGATGCCGAAAAAATTCCACATCGTTACCTGAAAAAACCGTATCCTAGGACCAACGTTGGTCCTAGGATACGGTATTTTCAGGTAACGATGTTTAAAAAATCAAAACAAAAACCCCTTTAAACAGATGAACGATAAAAACGAAGCAGTAAATCGTCTATGGCAACATAGCGCAGTGGATTAGGGTGCTGGACTGAAATACATAATATCCAAGGTTCAAATTCTACAAACAGTCAAGCTACGCTGATGAGGAGTAGGACTCCGAAACACGCGTGTCCGTAGATTACTGTTTTTAAAAATAATAATTAAATAAATAAATAATACGTTCAAATAAAAATGGGCGACTTTCTAAGAAAAACACAGGTTCTCCGAGGCGGAAACATAAACGTTACTATCGTTTAAAAAAAATATAGTGAAATATGTATAGTGAAATCAAAGGAAATGCAATGTTTATCTGATATAAGCAATGGTAAACTTTGATCTAATATAAATACCAAGTATGTACATCTTTGCAATTTATTACTATAATAAATTGCGGTTTAATTTAATGCCGCAACCAGCAAATTCTAGCATTGCTACAAATATAATTTGCTGATTTCTTTCAGTCCTTTGATAAGAAGACTAACTAGAATAGCATTCTGTGAAATTCCCCAGAATAAGGACTTTGTAAATTGTGTTTTTGGAGTATTCAGTCGAACAATAAATTTGATTGTAATTTCAACGTACTAAAAATGTACTTTCTTTTTACTCTCTAATATATATATATATATATATATATATATATATATATATTAATTTTATTTATACAAACATTAATGGCTACATATGTGCATACATGTTTCTGTAATCACCCATGTTGGGGGATTACGTCTTCAGGCCAAGAATTACCGTCGAAATGGGTGATTACAGAAACATGTATGCACATATGTAGCCATTAATGTTTGTATAAATAAAATTAATATACATGCTCTGTTCACTCATTGAGCACTATTTTGGTAGACACATGTTGTTTCATTGGATGTACTTCTAGGAAACTAAACTCTACTGGCTATATATATATATATATATATACATATATATATATATATATATATATATATATATATATTATGTAACACTCTGTCGGTAGATGACTGGAAAATGCTTTTTTCTTTTGATTGAGCATACTGGAGTGTGAAATAACAAACTGCTCCTATACATGCAATGATCCTTTTGTACATATAATGGAGCTTTCGACGTTCGATATTGTTCTTCATTTTTATTTCAAACACTAGCAGAAGGGTCCGGCGTATAAAATCAGCAGTCGGTTCTTTCATAAGACAGATGCGCGTTCGAAATGAATGTTGCATAGCAGGGAACTCATATTAATGAGAGACGGCGGACATCTGTAACAATGATGAGGGAGAGAAGAAATTAATATATATACTGAATGGAAATGTATACAAGTTCTTAACACAGAGGAGGGGAGATACATAAACTTGTAAGGGTTACACAATGTTCGTTATAAGATGATTAACAAATTACCTTTTGAGTGTTGGAAGATGACACCTGACAACAGTTACAAAAACACAATGATGATTCTTTATTCATTGGACCGGTCGAATGCTGATGACGTCAGCAATTCAAATTTGGGATCTACATAGTTTAATGTTCTTCCCTTCGCTTCCAAAGGACTGACTCCAACTGAACCCAACTCAACTGCTCTCGACTCTACTCTTCTGCAAACTCCCCTGACCGACTCTCTTACTGACTAACTCTAGCTCCTATATTGAGAATCCCCCTTCGTAGATGACGTCAGAAGTGTTTCCCAAACGTGACCAATTCACGTGGCTATGCATGTTTTTCCAAACACACTTTTAACAACAAATGAATTCTCAACATATAATTCTAACCTATTTTTTTACACTATATTTTTAATTCATATTGTTCATTCTTTAGCAGGCATCTTTAATATGCAGTTTCCTAAAAGAATGAATAATCAATTCTTTTTACGATATAAACAATATCTAACTATTCTCATAGAATTTTAAAATAGACTAAATTCTAACATTCCACTTCTTAACCTTGCTTACAAGGTTCGAGTCTCGGCTTATCCTAATCTCATTTTCACCTATCTAATACTCTTCTTATTTACATGGAAAGGAAACAGCCTTTCACGGTAACATGAATATATCTACTTAGAACATGATACTTAAGTTTTGCTGTTTTTTTTTTATAAGGATGTCACCAATTATCAAGGCCCGCCAGCCACTAGAGGATAAGGATTAATGAAGGCAAAGTGGTAGTGCAATAATCGTTAACGGTGTCAATTAGGTCGAATTTGACTATTTCTGGGGATGGCTTAACAAGAATTTGTTTACATTGGATTTTAATGTTACCATGTTGTAGTTGGCCAATAAGCAGGCTAGTGGAACAGTGTTCCACGGGCGCGTAGTCGAGGAAAGATGCTTTGTTAATGAAAACTACGTTTAGATTTAGTAGCAGATAGAGAGTGGAAAATTGTTGATAGTTGTTTTAGTATGACGAATGTTTTTGTGAAAGTTTGGTAAAAAAAGAGATAATAAATTAGAGCTCAGATGATGACTTACTATGAAGATAACTATAGAATAGAGACAGACAATGCTTATAAATAGAATCGCCCAAATCTTTGTAGTTCCACCCGCCTGTAACCGTCTCATCTATAATACAGTGCCTTGTCAAAAATCTCCGTGTTTTTGTGCTATTCCTAAATTATACCTTTCCAACCAATGGATGTACTGATGGACAGAGCTTCTAATGGAGTCACGTAGTCGTATGGAAAACATAGTATTTTTTTAAATTAAATAACAAAAGATTTAACTGCAATATTATTTAAATTTCATTTAAATCGTAGTTGTTTAGATAAAGAAATGTTTGTTTTTTATGGCGACTAAAAGATCTTTCCGTCAATCTCACACCAAGATTATAAAAACGGAGGAATTAAAATCAGCGGAGATTTGGTTAACAGCAGATAAAATAAAATCCCAACAAATCTCCATTGAATTCAAAGACAGAATATCGATAAGCCAGCTTACAGTCTGAGCGACGTCGAGACACAATCAGGTTGATCCTCAGTAAGTTCTAGCTAGGTGGATTCACCGTCGTTGTATTGAAAGGACCCGTCTACCAATATGATCATGACATTTTTTACTTGGCGTCGGTAATTATCAAGGCCAGGAGGCCACTCTAGGATTAGGTTTAATGTTGGATAGACAGTGAAACAACACCATGATGATCTGTAATGGCGGAACATGGGTAGGATTTAATTATATAAGAGCACAGTTCAACAAGAATTTATTTAGATTAAACTTGAAAATGATATGTAATAGTCTGCTGGGAAGCAGCCTCACGGTATTGTGACAACAAAAATAGGGTACTGTGAAAGAAACTTTGCTCTGACGATTTGAGCGACTTGTTTGCGTACAGTTAGATATATAAAAGGGGTATATCAATATTGTTGTTTTTTACTAAGGGTCACTGCTTATCAAGGCTGGGAAGCTGCTCTAGGATAATGGTTAAATAGTGTTAGATAAAGATTAAAACAGCATCGGCATGATTAGCAATAGTAGAACTTTGGTAGGGTTTTAGTATATAAGAGGACGTCTCAGCGAGAACTTGTTTACATTAAAGTTGAAAACGATCATGTTATAGTAAGCAGCGAAGCAGCCTTATGATGTTGTGTCCCACAGACAGACTGGTCTAGGAAAGAAACTTAGCTCTAACGACACGAGACAGCATATTCGAGTACAGTTACGTCTATAAAAGGTAGCCTTATAAATACGGTCATTGTCTTCTTTTTTTCTTTTAGTTGAGGGTCTCTTGCTATAAAGGGCCGGATATGATATGGAGTAAGGTCCGGATATGATATGGATTAAACGTTAGCCTCATTGGTGAGGTGCCAAGAAAAATTCTTATATATTATTAGTTGTATGTAACAAAAACCCTCGCACGAAATGATGGATAGTTAAATAGTAATTGTTTTTTTAATTACATACACATCTATTTCACGGGATTAATATGATCTCATTTCGTCAGCCATGACTGATTAGAGGTTCTAAGTAATTCCCAATTGTATTTTTCGGCCGCCCACACATAAAATTAAAATAAAATTGATTTAAGACTCTCAAAATTTGTATTAGAACTGCGCGCAAGGACGCGTGGCGCAGTGGTTAAAGTACTTAGATGTAGAATTGTAAAAGTGATATTCTCCTGAAGGTTGGAGGTGTAATTCTCAAACCACATCTCCAGAATTCAGAAGCATATAAACCGTTTGTTTTAATTAATCAGATATTTTTAATTTTCGGTACTTGTATAGTTTAATCAATTAATTTAATTAAAAAATGAAAATATCGAAAAAAAAAACAAAAAAAAAAAAACAAAGAAGGTTATATTGTATGTATCCGTTTCGAACTGAAGATCTCCGAAAAAAAAAATTCATTAAATTTGATCGGATAGTTTTTTTTTTTTGTTTTTTGTTTTTTTTTACAGTGGAAAAACACATTTTTATGACATTACGTTGAAGGTAGACATCTTTGAATTTTTTCATTTTTGTTTGAATTTTTAGAACACGCCACGGGGAGATAACTCAATTTAAAGCGCCGACACTCCCTCCCCATCTTTAATAATAGCTTTTCTTCCTAAAAATCAAACCTTTTGCTCGGTATCATAACAAATAGTTTTTTCGCTGTAAAAAAAAAAAACAAAAAAAAAAAAACCTACTTGATGAAATTAAGTGAATTTTTTTTTCGGAGAACTTCGTTCCCTAACGGATACGTACAATATAACCTTTTTCCGATATTTTCATTTTTTAATGTCTTGATTAAACTGTACAATTACCGAATTTCCAGATAACATTAAACATTGGTAAACGTTGTCATTGTTTCTAACATTAATTTTGTTTGCAATATAAACAGATTATCTGCATTTCTTATCTGATATTTAGGTGTTGTAAATCAATGTTTTAATTGGAAAATTAAATTTAAAAAAAAACTTACATGACAGAATATGATAAGAATTCGCTTCTATTTATGTTTTTATTCAATTGTAGATTCAATTCATATTTAATTATGGACAAGTTTCTATAAAAGAGGTAATGGGGGCAACAGCTATTCTATAACTTCATTAAAAACAGAAGTTCGCCGGTTATATAGTGATAATTACTTGAAATTGTAATTTCATTGAACAAAGGTACAGAGGTTCCTTCTCCAATATGTTTTGTGTACAATCAAGTTTTTTTTTTTTTTAAGGAGTCACTACTGATCAAAGTCCAGAGGCCACTAAAGGATAAATGTTAATCACTGTATGATAGTCAATGGGATAATATCGTAGTAATCGTTAGTAATGAAAATTTCGTAAATTGGATTAGTTAAGGGGATGGCTCATCAAGAACTTGTTTACGTTGGACTTGAGGTGACCAAATCGTATTCAGCTTTAAAGCAGGGAAAAGAAATAGTGTTCCACATGCGTGCAGTTCTAAGAAAGACACTTTGTTCATGGAATCTACGTTTAGGTTTAGGCACAGATAAAGAGTGGGGACAGTTATTGATAATGGTTTTGGCTTGACTAGTGTTTTTCGTGAAATTTTAGCGAGGGTCGACCATAGATTATAGCTCGGACGAGCACTTGCCATGAAAATAACAATAAAGCAGAGCAGGTTCACAACGTCTTGTTTGTGGGAAAATGTTGCAAGTAAGAGAAAAAAGCAGTAGGCTACAAAGTCTATTTTGGACTCTGTCAAGGCAGGATAAGTATTTCTAGCAGTTCCTGCCCAGATGTGGCAACAGTACTCCATCCTTGGACGTACTTGGTTCTCAAACAGGTAGAGAATTGCATCAGCAGTGATATATCTACTCGAGCGGTAGAAGGATCGCACTATTTTTCCATCGCCCTTGGCAACGGATTTAACGTACGTATTCTATTTCAGATCAGGAGTAAAGGTCAAATCCAGAAAGTTTTCAAAACATGAAGCCTCCCCAAGACGAGAGTCATTCATTTCAATGGATGCCAGACAGGGATCAGAGCGTTGATGATGTAAAGATAGAAGCTTGTTTTTAGAGGCATTAAAACTAACCAACCATCTTTCTCCCTAATGTACCACGTGTTCAAGATCAGAGGAGAGGGAATCAGAAAGAGCTTGGTCATTTAGGGTCTTTGAAGTGTTGCTATAAATGGTATTGCTGTGAGCATAAATGCCTACAAATGATCTTAGGATGTGATTTGGGAGATCATTGATGTAGATCAGTAAGAGAGTTGGACTCAGAATTAACCCCTGAGGGATTCCAGCAATAATACTGTGAGTTCCTGCTTTCTACCCATAAACCAATACTCTTATGAACCTATCAGAGACATTTCCAGCTATTACATAGCTGGAGATTTTATTGAGTAGACCTTTATGGCATGCCCTATTAAAGAAGGCTTTTGATATGTCAAGAGCAATTGCCCTAGAAGTCGAGAGATTCGCTAATCCTATGAGTTATAACTGTTAGCACATATGCTATCAATCAAGCAAAACGGTAACCATACTCTCTCTCTCCTCTCTCTCTCTCTCCCTCTCTCTCTCTCTCTCTCTCTCTATATATATATATATATATATATATAGAGAGAGAGAGAGAGAGAGGGGTTATTTTTGCTGAGGTGGTTGACTACTTCTCTATTTAAGACAGATTTCAACAGCTTACGCAAGACGCACAGGAGACTTGTTGTTCTGTACTGAGAGGGAGATGACTGATCACCTGAATTCTTTAATACAGGGCATACTGATGAAGTTTTCCACGGTGTTGGGAAATCATTCTCCTTAAGTGTTGTCTGATGAAACAATGGTTTCAAGTTATGTGAAAAATACCTTACTACAAACCAGCGTTGGGATGATTAATCGAAATCGGAAAAATGTGTGCTTATTTTCCGATGCCAGGAGCGATTCCTTTAATTATCTCTCTTATTTTATTAAAGACAAAATCTTCCACGGTTGATAGTACTATACAGCTTCATAGTTAAAAAAAAAAACCCAACAGTTTAACCCGGATATAAAAGCCCCTAATATAAAAACGGATATAAGAGAGATTTTCTCTGGTCTAAAATTAGAGTATGTGTTAATGTATATTGTAACCCGGATATAAGAACCGCAAATATAAGTGTGACCCGGATATATGAGAGCTTTAGGGACCGGAGAAGAAGTCTCTTATATCCGGGTTACACAGTATTTAGAGATTTATAAAGAATCTGATTTGACAATTGTATCAGAATTGGGAATTTAGTAAGGAATCGGAAATTGTATCGGAATCGGGAAAATATTGGAATCTTCGCATTACTACGATTAATCATAACTTTACCTTCTAAGCAAACTGTCCAAATTTTTGGCATAAGAAGGCTTTACAAGTAGAAAATATTGGTGTGCCGTCGTATTCAAAAAAATAGTTTGGAAGCAACTGGCCTTAGCAATTTTTCAGTTTCGCTTGGGATGCCAATTTTAATATGTGAGCTCTCTCCTCTCTAACTGAAATTTTCTTTACAGGAAACTTGGAATGATATAATCATATCACAATATCTGAACATTGGGGGGGGGGGGTCATTCGTTTGGTTAAACTATGGATTGTACCTTCAACCTCCAGAAAAGTGTAATTTACAAATGAATATCACCATGTGTATTATTCACTACGCTGGCTTATAAAGTGTTTTGTGAAATTCAGTTACACGCTTTTGGATATTCAAGGTTAAGTCATCGACGAGGTCGACATTCGAAATGCAATTGCGAATTACTTAGTATTTAAATCGAATCATGGTTGATGGAACGAGAACATGGCACCCCCGTTTTGTCCGAAATTCGGTGCAGATTACAAATTCTACAAAAAAAAATCCCGAGTTCGATAAAATAAACATGAAAAAGGTCGGGGGGTTACATCGACTGAAACATTCTGCAAATGACACTCAAGATGAGAACGGTAGTCCGAAGAATCCACATAATACGAAAAATATTTCCTCTTTCTCTCTCTCTCTCTCTCTCTCTCTATATATATATATATATATATATATATATATATATATATATATATATATATCTCCTTCTCTCTTTCTCTCTCTCTCTCTCCTTTTTTCTCTGTGTGAGTGGTGTGTGGTGTGGGTATGTGTGTGTGTGTGCCTTACTTTTTCTCTTATGGCTTTCTCGCTCACCTCACACCTTTGACTTCCTCTGTTAGTCTAGCTTCTATCCTCCACCCCTTCTCTGTACTATCCTTGCACGCACCTTCTCTTTCATTCTCTCTCTCCCTCCCCCTTTCCTCTCCTTTTATTTCTCTCTTAAAATGCATTACTTATCACATTTACTGTATCGCTTTCTCTCCCCCTTTCTTCCTTTCTTTGTGAGTCGTGCGTTTTTTTTTTGTTTTTTTTTGTTTGTTTTTGTTTTTTGGCGCATACTTTCCTTATCTCTCTCTCTCTCTCTCTCTCTCTCTCTCTCTCTCTCTCTCTCTCTCTCTCTGGTTCTATCGCTTCAACTTTTCAAATCTTGGCAGAATTTTGTCACTCCGAGTTCAGGGAATACCGCTTTTTTTATTGCGATAGTGGAAAAGCTGACTTGTTTGAAAACTCATAGCGAGTACAATATTACTGCTGCTGCTGCTACTACTACTACTACTACTACTTATAATAATAATAATAATAATAATAATAATAATAATAATAATAATAATAATAATAATAATAATAATAATCTGGAAAAAAGACAAGGAGAAATCAAGGAGAAATTGGGATCAAAGAAAATATTGAGATCACACAAAAATATCCAGGATAAAATCAATGGATAAATTAAGGGAAATCATCGAATGTTGCGACCGATCTACATTAAACTCCAACCTGCCGAACGTATATTTAAATGGAACTAAAAGAAAAAAAACATAGAAAAAATGTAAAATGAGCCCAAATATAATGAAACTGCAAAAATTACCACAAATTAAAAAAAAAAATACTTAGACACACACAAACGCACATACGCACGCATATAATTGCATCGACAATGGTGGGTACCACAGGCACAGAGAATGATGACGAAACGTAAGGGATCGGTAAGACCGAGAAGGGGAAGCCATAACCAGGCCCCCACTTGAAACTCTCTCTCTCTCTCTCTCTCTCTCTTACCATGCCAATTTGGCGCGAACTTTATCTCACACCCCTCTTATCCCTGTCGCCATGTTTTTCTTGTCCTTAAATTTAGTTTTAATTTTCTTAAATCCTTGTACCAAGTAAAATAAAATGAAGAAATCATTTCTGGATTATTCATTAAATTTTATGTAAATTTAAAATGGTCGCGATTTCTCGTGTCATTTTATAACGAAACGATTTTATCAGTGGCGAGACTTTTCTTTGTTTCATTATTCAATCCTTGGACAAATATCTCCTGTCTCAAATTAGTCTCGGTTTTATCTTCTTCTCGACCGCTGCTCTTCTTCTACCCCGATCACACCCGATTCTCAACAAACAATAATACGAAGACACAAGTCGACCCCCGCCTTCTTTTAATTGTCTGAAACCACCCGACAAAGTAAAGAACTTCTTATTAGCGATTCAAGAAACCGAGACTTAAAATCGGGAAATCAAAATAAAACAGAATAATTAAACAAACGAAACACGAAAATAAAAACAACGATTGAATTTTAAACTGAGTTTAAAATGAAAATAATGATACTGAAAAATAATTTGGATGCGTCCATTTTGTCTGTGAATTTAGCAACAAGAAACGCCATTTAAAAATTTAAAAAGCGTGACAGGCTGACGAATAGAGCTAACATGCTAGGCGAAACTAAACATTGGCCGAGCAAATGGGTGGTGAAAACGGTTCAATGATAAATGACACGGACTGAGGGACTGGGTATTCCAAGCTCGCATCCAGTTCGTCCCAATAAAATCACTTTCGTTTCTGATGTTAGCAACCTTCACGTGGTCCTTCTTGTAAGTATTCGGCGTCTTTCTAAAAACAATTCCAACTAGAAAAATATCGGTGAACCGTATGCCAATAATAGAAGATTCGAATGCATACATTATTATTATTATTATTATTATTATTATTATTATTATTATGATCGATCAAGTAAAATTATATTGAAAAATTAAGCTTCACACACCAAACGAAATTAAACATCACGGACACCCATCCTGAAATACTATTCAAAACTTATACGAAACATTCAAAAGTGTATTTGCTGTGTATTTTGTGAAATTTAAAATGAATTATCTATCATTTATATATTCTTAAAATTTCGAATCGAAAGAAAATATTATACAAATTGATATATATATATATATATATATATATATATATATATATATATATATATATATATATATATATATATATGTGTGTGTGTGTGTGTGTGGGTGTGTGTGTGTGTGTGCGTGTATACATGTATACATACATATATATATATACATATGTATATACATGTCACTCACAACACGCCTCATCTCTCTCTCCCTCTCTCTCTCTCTCTCTCTCTCTCTCTCTCTCTCTCTCCATAGTACACTAAGAAAAAATTGAACAGAAAATAAATCGTCATTCTTTTTTATAAATTTACGTCAAATGTTTTTTTGTGAAACAACAAATTGTCTTATATACATTCGTCAAGAACTTGAAACTCTATTTAACAGATTAAATAGATGACACGGTTAAAAACTAAAGAACTACAGTATAACGTAGCAATATATATATATATATATATATATATATATATATATATATATATATATATATATATATATATATATAATTTCCTATTTCGTCTGTGACTGTGATTACATCAACGTTCTCCTTATGCAGGTCTCTTGAAGTATATCTGTTGCCGGCACTGATATATAATTGGCTTCAGTACCGAGAGAAGCTGTGGTATTTTTTGCGCGTTATTGCTTCTTGGCCTACTTGCATCAGTACGTGGCGTCATCTAAGCTTCAGCCTGTCCCATCGACGAAATATTGCATCCCTCTGCCTGTTCTACAAGTCCTTTAACGGTGAATGCTCCGACATACTGCAAGCACATGTGCCCCCCTCGACGTAAATACCCCCGACAAACCCGACAAGCTGCTAAATCCCACCCCTTCACGGTAGAGATCCCTAGATTTAAGAGAGCCTTCTACTCCAGTAGTTTCTTCCCCAGAACCGCTAGACTTTGGGATTCCCTTCCTGGTTTCTGCTTCGCTAACTATACTGACATGCAGAAGCGCAAGTATAACGTGAACAGACATCTTGCTGCCCAACTCCCCACATAGTACCCCTGTAGCTTATGTCCCTGATCGTAGCCCCCTATATCAAAGTGGCAATGTGCCTTGTTTGGGGTGAAAATGTAAAAAAAAAAAAAGTACTCTCGACTTTCCTCAAGCGTTTGGCTATCTGACCATAAGGCTCTCACGCGTTACGCAATTCGAGCATTTGTTCATGTTCGCAGGGGTGAACCTTGCGATAAGTCCGACACTGTCGAACATTGGGTGTTGGCCCTGGGCTAGGTTCCGATTGTGGCGGTTGAGTCTAAGTTAACGCGACCGGGATATCTAGTCACATGCTGGTTACTTTGACTCGGTGGCCGTTGCGTAATATAAAGTAGTTTGAACATTTTAAATTAGTTTGTATAATTTTTAATTTTTTTTTTACATAGGAGTCACTACTTATCAAGGCCCTGACGCCACTCGAGGATAAGGGTTATTGAGTGTACAGTAATCAATGGGGCATTATCGTAGTAGTAGTTATTAACGGGGACAGCTCATCAAGAATTTGTTTATGTTGGACTTGAAGACATCCGAGTTGTAGTGAGCTGTAAAACAGGCAAACAGAAGAGAGTTCGACAGGCGTGCTGTTCTAAGAAAGAAACTTTGTTCATGGAATCTACGTTTTGGTTTAGGTACAGTTAAAGAGTGGGGATAGTTATTGACAGACGTTTCAGCTAGACGGGTGCTTTTAGAAAAAGATTGGCGAGTCGAGGACCAGAGATTGGAGCTCAGACGAGCACTTGCCGTGGAAATAACGATAAAACAAAGACAGGGTCGCAACGTCTCTTCTGTGGGGAAGAGGTGGCAGGGAAGAGAAAAAGGCATCCCCCACTAAGTTACGAAGTCAGACAGGATAAGCTGTTTTTAGCAGCTCCTGTCCAGATGTGGCAACAGTTCTCCATCCCTGGACGTACTTGGCTTTTATATAGATAGAGAATTGCATCAGCAGTGTTGAATTTCAAATTTGGCAAACTACGCAATTAATAATAAATACTTAATACTTTTGAAAGTTTGGTCCGGATTTCGATGAACAGACTCTAAAACATTATATGCAAATACTTAAAAGAAAAATAAATAAAAATAAAAATAATTATCTATATTCACAGCACATCTTCGTTTTTTCGTGCGAATGATTTCATAATATCGTACGAATAATTTCGCAATATCGTAAAAGCACTTTTTTTCCAAACAACTATAAACTATGCGGACGATGACGAGATGATTTTTTCTAACAAAATTAGATCAATAAACTATATTAAGCCAATGTAAACAATTTTTGCTGATTTAATATTTCATCTCGAAAATATAAGACAGCCAAAGGCGCTAAGATAGGTACGAGGACGCAGATAAAATTTAATTTTTTTTTTTTTCATAAAAAAACTTTGCGCTGATGTCAGCGTTTAGCGGCTTCGCTGTGATAGAAAACAAAGATAGGCTTGAAAATCACACCGTCGGGAATCTGGGCGAATGATTTGAGATGAAAATCCGGGGAATTAAACTTTTAAATGGAATCATAATATAAAAATCGAATTTAAAAATAAAATAAAATGGCATGTGCTAGAGAAATAGCGTTGTGGAAAGAAGCTATGTCTCTTTTTTTTTGTATGTGTGTTTTTTTTTTTTGTTGCTTTTTTTTGTATTTAATCTTGAAATGATGATGGTCAAAAGATAGCATCAAGTTTAAATGATTTAAAACTAAAGATATTTTGAATTAAAAGGTTTATTTCAATGAATAAGTTTAAAAAGAGAGATATGCAAAAAGTAATGCATTTAAACGTTGTTGTAAATTAAATCTACAGGAAATCATTTTTTTTCCTAATAGGTTAAAGTAGTTTACTTGAAGCATTGTTTATTCTGTATATATATATATATATATATATATATATATATATATATATATATATATATATATATATATATATATATAAAGAATTTAGATTTATATGAGGCAAAGCAATGCAGAGATGTAACGGGTATACTAAAACTAAACTTAAGTCATAATGGTAGAACCAGCTATGCAGTTGCACTTATACGAATTCAATTCATTCGTATATATGTATGTATATATATATATATATATATATATATATATATATATATATATGTATATATATATATATATATATATATATATATATATATTAGTGTTGGAACGATTAATCGGAATCGGGAATCAGAAAAATTGGAAGATTTGATAGTATCGGAATCGGTATCAGAATCGAAAAAATTGATGCCTATTTTTCGATGACAAAACGATTCTTTTAATTGTCTTTTTTATTTGATTTTGTTTAAACCCAAATATTCCATTGTCGGTAATAATGTTAAAATAATAAATAATATATTGATTTTAAATCAACGGTAAAGTTAAAAAAATCTATAGATCATCCTCCACAAGTGTATTTTGACGTTTATGAAAATATCTGCATATTTTACACGTGTTTTCACGAAAAGCGGGGGAAACTAACACTCTTATAGTTAAATAATTAGAGATTTATAAAAAAAAAGAATCGGAATCTGGATTTTAGCACGGAATCGGTAATTGTATTGGAATGGGTAAAAATATTGGAACAGTCCCACCACTAATATATATATATATATATATATAAAATATATTTGTAGTCATCGACATACAGTACTGTTTCGTTGTATCACAACTCATCAGTGCCGCTAGACTAGCATCTCTCCCAAGCCAAGGATTGAACCTAGAACCGTCGTGTTGACAGTCAGCGGTTCTCCCACTCGACCATGGAATTGACGCCCGTAGATAACTCGTCGTAATGTATATTTAAATAGACACCCGCCACTACCTTTGTAGTGCTCAAATCGTCTGTTCGTAAACAAACAAACAACGAGCTTCGCATTTATATATATATATATATATATATATATACGTGTGTGTGTGTGTGTGTGTGTGTGTGTGTGTGTATTTTTTATGTACATTTTTAAGTTGTACATAGCCGACGTTGGGCAGAGGGTTTATTCTACTACTGGGCAGAGGGTTTATTCAAATATTATTAAAATACACTAAATATCCTATGTTATTACGATTTTCCTGAACGTTTATCATATATATATATATATATATATATATACACACACACACACACACACACACACACACACACACATATATATATATATATATATATATATATATATATATATATATATATATATTGGAAGAATAAAACACAGCTATTTTCATCTATAAAATTCAAACAAATAAAATCTCATAGATATAAAAATGAAGTAAAAAAAAAAATAAACGGAGAGAAACTGAGACATGCGCATACGAGTATTATGTTTACCTACACAGTTCACTTATTGTAAGTAAAAAAAAAAACAAGACCGATAACCATTAGTCGCGTGCTCTCGTGTAATGAACGAATGCGTGAATGTAGGATTGACATGAAATTCTTTAAGATAAACTAAAATGACCGAAAAATGGGCTGAAATGACTTAAATAAATTAAAAGTAAATAACTTTGACTGACTTTAATGAACTTAAGGATGAATTGAATGACCTTAAGAATGACTTGAATGCTTACAAAAATAACTGAAATCCTTCAACAACAATTTGAACGATCTGGAGAATGACTTGAATGACTTTGAGACTGACAGGTTGTAAAGTGGATGATCATTTTACATCAAATTAATACAGAAAAGGGATCCCCCCCACTTTATATCACAAAGTTACACACATAAGTACAGCATGATACGCCACTTTGATATTGGTCAAAAGGCCAAGAAAAGCTTAAAAAGCTAAGGACAGCATCTATTAACAACAGACCTTTGATCTTAACCAAAAAGGCCAAGCACAAAAATGTTACGGACAGACCGCCGACCGACAGACCGACCGACCGACCGACCGACTAACCGACCGACGGAGTGACTTATAGAGTCGCTTGCACGCGATTAAAAATACTCAATCTGATATCGAAACTAAAACCTAAAGACGCTGAGTCAAGTACAATAATCATTAGGCCAGGTTGGCACGATGTATAAAAACTGTTTTTAAGCCTAATTATTTTTAGCATAATGTGAACAATTCGAGTATGCACAGTCATGAAACAGATAAAAAATCGACGTAGCGCTTTTTTAATGTTGACATTTGAGCAGCCCTTTTTCCCGGATGAAAACCAATTAAAAAGTGTTCCAAATGTCGGAATACCCTTTATACCAAATTTCAAGTCTGTAGATTAAAAAAAAAACTGTCCAGTATATATATATATATATATATATATATATATATATATATATATATATATATATATATATATATATATATTATTATTATTATTATTATTATTATTATTACATTTTCACCCCAAACAAGGCACATTGCCACTTTGGTGTAGGGGGCTACTATCAGGGGAAGCAACTACTGGGGTACTATGTAGGGATTTGGGAAGCAAGATGTTGGTTCACGTTGCACTTGAACTTCTGCATGTCAGTACAGTTGGGGAAGCAGTGACCTGGAATGGAATTCCAAAGTCTAGCGGTTCTGGGGAAGAAACTACCGGAGTAGAAAGATCCTTTACATCTAGGGATCTCTACTGTGTGGGGGTGGGATTTTGTAGCTTGTCGGGTCTGTCGAGGGTGTTCACGTCGTGGGGGCACAAGTGATTGCAGTTCATCAGAGCATTCACCATTAAAATACTTCTAGAACAGGCAGAGGGATGCAACGTTTCATCGATGGGACAGAGGCTGAAGCTTAGATGCCAGTTTAGGGCCTATCAGATTTGCAACTCTCTTTTGAACCCTGTCAAGGAGCGAGAGACTAGTAGCCGATGCACCAGCCCAAATATGACAGCAATACTCCATACATGGGCGAATGGTTGCCTTATAGAGGTACAGGATACTTTCGGGTGTTAGTAGTTTTCTAGCACGGTAGAGAGAGCCCACCTTCCTTGCAGCGGCCCTGGCAATGCCCTCGATGTAATTGTTCCAACTCATGTTTCCTGTGAACGTTAGGCCAAGGAGCTTGAAAGACGTACTCTCAGATAAAGAGTCGTTGGCCATTGCTATAGGTTGAGAAGTGTTCCCACACGCACACACTTTCACTTATATAGGTGTGTAGATTACCCAAATTGTGGACAAACAAACAAACAAACAAACAGACAGACAGGAATACGACTTTATTATGATAGAGTACACATGTAGGATGTTTTCACTTGCGTCAGATGGCATGCCCATGATTATTTCAGGATGTCTTAAACTAATCTGGGAATGCCTCATTGAATGGGATTTGGATCTAAACATCGATAAACGCTACCATATTGCAATGGATTCTTCTTCCGACTCGTCTCTTACTTTTGGTGATGACACTGCACTGCTAAAGGAGATGAACGAAACAAAAGAAGGTCCTCTGGTTAAGTCCTCCTTCAAGCCATCTAAACATTGCATTCGGCTGCTAACAAAGCAAGGAATATTCTATTTCTCATCCGACTTCTTTCTGCAAACGTAACTCTCAAGTATTTCTCCCTCTTTTTTGGTGTCCCTCGGCAGACCACTGTTATCGAATAATGTCTACGTCTCTGATCAATATCTAACGCATGATATCCAGTATCTGAAGATAGTTCATAGACTGGTTACTCGAATGGTGATCTGATTGTGGCTTCTAATCTCCTGAATAGGCATTATGGTAAACCTCTTCGCTAAAAAGATGTCTACGTGGACTCTATAAGAAGATATTTCACTGCCGATTTCGGTTGTGCAGAATGCGGGCTCTTTTCTCAATCAGAATCCCTGGACCTTGCAATAGACTTCTAGAAATTGTAATTATCTTCTTTTTTTATCTTTTATTACGCCATTTTGACTTTCAAAATGCAAACTCAAAATGACGTAATAAAAGATTAAAAAAAGAAGGTAATTGCAATTTCTTTTCCAATTTTCGGATGTTGCAATCATGCCCAAATGCATTTTATTTATTTATTTTTTGTGAATTATTAGTTGCTATTTTTTATGATGAGTTAAAGGCAAAATAGATTTATTGATTCAAATAATTAAATGAATGGTGTTGCTCTACGAAACAGTTACTACCAAGAATTGTAAATGTCAACGTAATTAAAGGAATAAATTGTAAGATGGTCAACATCATGAAATTTTGAATATAGGTTTTCGTCATTTGATATATATATATATATATATATATATATATATATATATATATATATATATATAGAGAGAGAGAGAGAGAGAGAGAGAGAGGATGAAAGAGATAGATGTATATGAATATAGAGATATATACAGTTTAGCGACAACAGATAATCTACTTTCGTGTCTCTCTCTCTCTCCTTCCCTCTCGCCAACCAGCCCATCCTACGAATAAGATGAACAAATTTGCCAGCGAACTACAAATAAATAAACAAATGGAGATAACTAAAGAAGTAGCCCATCGTGCGCATACCAGGAAACCGTCCGATGCTATCAGTGGTCAACACATTTCACCAAAAACGCGCCACGAATCGCTATTTCAATTAGCGCCATTTTCCGTCCGACATTTTCCGTCCGACATTATTCCTCCTGCCATTGGATCCATCGAGTTCGCCAACGCCGCCCGATTTGTGGCCGATGTAATTGAGCGCAAAAAAATCTTTTACTAATCAATCAAGTGGTTTCTTTTTTAGTAGCGAGAAGAGCTGGGGAGGTTTGAAATCCATAGATTACTCCCTGAATCTGTAAGAATGCGAGGGTGGTGGGAGTCGAAATGGTGAGATCACGATTGTGAATTTTCGTGAAGTTAATTAAGATAATGCCTAGTGGTCATTTGTTTTAAATATGTAAAATCTATCTATCTATCTATCTATCTATCTATCTATCTATTCCTCTATCAATCTATATCAATCTCAATGTCTATTAACCTCTCCCCCTCTCTCCCCCCATCTAATATATACATATAATCACTTTCACGCATTAGCCTGACAGGTTCTTACGAGGATGTGCCGCGGAAATTCTGTATAATTTAATTGCCATATATACTTCCATATTTGTACGGCATAATCACGTTGACATACACAATTCCCACTGGATCACCGAAGTTAAGCGATGTTTAACTTGGTCAGTACTCAATTGGTGACCATTTGGGAATTTCAGGTACTGTATGTGCTCTCTGCTTATCTCGGAATTGTTTCTAGTTGTTCTGGACTTCGCTTTGCCACTGGACTCAAGCAGTACCGATTCAGGAGAGGTGTGGTTGGGATTGCGCAACCCTTGCCTCACAATTACACGCACAGCTGCCTCTACAGGGGGTATCCTTTGTCTTTCGAGACTGAACGTAATCATATATATATATATATATATACATATATATATATATATATATATATATATATATATATATATATATATATAGAGAGAGAGAGAGAGAGAGAGAGAGAGAGAGAAACCACGTAATATGTCCATCAACGGTTTGTTTTTACTGTAAGGCTTCGTCTAGGTGAATAAATAAAAGAAAATGAAATACCGGTACAATATTTGTAAATATATTTGTTGTGAAAAGTATGACTTTCTTATATTTCGGAAAGAAAAAAAGGCATTAAAATATTGGAAAGTATACTTATTGTTGTCGGTTTTATTTCAGAACGAAAGAGTCGTTAGAAATTCAAAAAGTTATAGCTTTGTGATGAGAGTAAGATTTTTTTAAACGTCATATAGCCGTTAATATATTCAAAGAGGATATTCTTTTTGAAATCGATATGGTCGATATTTTGGATATGTAACTACAATAAAACGAATCGTACATTGGGGTAAGTCCAGGGCAATTGCGTCAACTTGCTAAAAGTGCTCTTTTGACTACCACGATTATAAAAAGCACTTTATTTTTAGCTTATGCAATTACCCGCGGATTTGGCGCAATTGCCCCAAAGTACTGAATGCATTTTTGTTGTGTAATTTATTGAATAATTATATGTATTAGTCCTTATAAGTTGTGTTCTCTGTGGTGTGAAAGTGTTAACTTTGTCGAAAATAAAATTATAGAATCTCCAACGTTGTTTATTTGTGCTTGAATTTACGATAAGCGCTGATTCAAGAAGACCCCGGCGCGGTTTATTTGACATAAATTAAACTATTTTTGCTCGTTTGAAGTCAAAAGTATGATTATGCTTCAATGAATGAGAGAATAATGCATTCAGAGAATTGCTATTTCTTATATCTCTCTTATGTTCATTAAGCCTTTTCTCTTATCTACGTTGGGTCTTACCAATGTATATATGATGGCAATTTTTACAGACACACACAGCCACAGACACACAAACAGACACAGACACAGACACACACACACACACACACACATATACACACATATAAGGAGTTTAATGTTTTTCAAATTAAAATTTATACTATTTATTATATGGACAAGGGATACAAACTAAAAATAATTATTTCCTTATTCCATGGAGTTTCAAAGAATGACTTTTCTCCTCAGAGGTAAACACAATTAGCAAAATAAAATATACAGCGTTACTATAATCTTGCTTGTTATCACAAACATTTAACTCTTCAAAGTTTGATGTTCTAAATAATTCTGTATATAATCTACAGGTTCTTTAGATCATATGTTCTATTTAAACATTACGTTTTCAAACTTTTAAGATTGAAATTTTTGTGCTAACTAGTAAAATCATAGCTACATTAATGCAGACTAGAACCCTGTATTTACTAAAAATTAGTAATAAAAAAATAATAGAGCATATAACAAACAAGTATCTAATCAAACAACATAATTAAACCGTAAAGCGAGGCAAATACTGTAATCAGGAACTGGAAAAACATCGTATTCCACATCGTAAACTGAAAAAAATACTCTAAGGCCAGGTTCTAGTGTATTTTGCTGTTTCCTCATCTAAGGAGAGGAGTTTAATATCTTGTTTCTCTAAAAAATATATTGTAAATTCTAATCTGTAAAATTATAACTTCGTTGAATATACCGATGATTTCTTTCTCTTGAATATTGAGCATTTTCATTAGAATAGGAGTTTCCTATTAATACAGGCTGTCCTAAAAGAAGCTGACGGATTTGATTAACTTCCTCAATATTTAAGTTATGCTTACCAATTTTCATATGTAGGTAGATGAGCTTTTCCGTAATTAGTTAGGATATAGTTATATATCATAATCTACTTCTTCTAATGTTATTTACACAAGTAAATCGAGGGTATGTTTTTCACAAGGTCTCATTTTAGTTATGAAAAATGATGTTACTCAAATGTCCACCAATTCGGATTACTTCATCCACCGTTACTCCACACCAGACTGTACACTTTTTAGGGTGTAATTGCCGTTGTGCTGTTGCGTGGGGATTTTCTGATCCCCAAATCCTGCAATTTTGCTTATTTATGAACCCATTCAGATGAAAATTGGCCTCATCGGACATAATGAGGTTTTTAAGAAAGTTTGAATCCCTATTGGCCAAATCTTGGAATTGTATGGCGTATTCCAACCTTTTTTCTGGGTCGTTTGGCTAAAATTCTTGCACCAATTGAATTTGATATATAAATTTGCCCTCTTCATGAAGCATTCTGTGAAGAGATGATCGAGAGACCCCAATTTGACTTGATCTCCTTCTTACTGATGTGGATAGATCCTCGGCTACACTCTCTGCTAATCTCTGACGATTCTCATCACTTCTTTCCGTGCGGGGTCTACCAGACCCTTGCTCATGAAATCGAGCCACCATAGTTTTTATGGCATTGGGAGTAGGGAAATTTCTTGTGTTGAAGTTTCGTCGAAATTCTCTTTTAGTTTCTGATATTGACTCATTAAAGAGAAAATACGACTCTACAATAAATATCCGCTCCCCGGTAGTGTAACGACCTATGATTACCTTGGAAAGGTTATTCTAGATAGCCTGAAAAAATAAAAGAAATGTATAAAAAATGAAGAAAGTTATGAATGTTTTTAACCATCGGCTTCTTTTTGGGACGCCATGTATTAGTTATGCTATTTATATATTTGATTTTCACATTTAAAGATTTAAAAATTTTAACTAACAACTCTGATACATGTAGATCCATATGATTAAAAATAAAAATGTGGCACTTGCTTGCTTTCTTGCATCTTATCTTTCATAATATTGCAATTTCTATCTTTTACAATATATATATATATATATATATATATATATATATATATATATATTAGTGTTGGGACGATTTATCGGAATCAGAATCGGGAATCGCAAAAATCGGTCATATTTTGGGTATCAGAATCGGGAAAATTTGAGCCTATTTTCCGATGCCAAAGCCGATTCCTTTAATTATCTATTTTATTTTGTTTTGTTTTTGTAAAACATCTTCCACTGTTTGTAGTAATAATAAAATAATAAATATTTATTGATTTAAACTTCCAGTAAGACTAAAATCTCTAGATCACACCCTCATAAGTGTGCTTTTACGTTTGAGAAAATACATATTTAAGATGTGTTTTTACAGAACCAGGACGAAATAACAACGTTACAGATAAATACTTAGAGATTTATAAAGAATCTGAATCGGTAAGTGCATCGGAATCGGGGAGTTCGTACGGAATCGGTAATTGTATCGGAATCGGAGAAATATGGGAATCGTCGCATCACTAACACACACACACACACACACACACACACACACACACACACACACACACACACATATATATATATATATATATATATATATATATAGAGAGAGAGAGAGAGAGAGAGAGAGGGACGGGAGAGAGATTATTGGTGAGGAGACAACCAAGCAAAAGCAAAAATTATCCCAAAGCAGCAAAACTATTTGATTTCGTAAATAACAAATCGAAATCTGTTCAGTTATGTATTAATCAGTGTTTTTTTTTACCGTCTGATGGGATGCTATCCTGGAATATTTTTGAATAACATAAAGCTTGAAATCTTCCGAATGGTGTCGAAACAATTGTAACGTTTCCAAAAATACCAAATATGATGCTATAACTTTTTTGTTGTCTTATTTTTGTGAAAACTTCAATATGGTCGTCTTCAAGTCCAACTTAAACAAATTTTTGATGAACCCTCCCCTTAAGTAATCCAATTTACCACACTTCCACTTCTAACGATTACTATGATATTGGCCTATTGACTGCTATACATTCATTAACTCTTATCCTCGAGTGACCTCCGGGCCTTAATAAGTTGTGACTCATATGGAAAAATATATGGCATCCTTAATCGTTAGAAACTGTTTTTCTTCTGATGTCGATGATGAAATTTTGAATTCTATTCCCGCGGTGCCACAAAATACCATGACTGGATTTAGTTTCGAATTTTTTTCAGTTCTTACAGCTGAAAAAACAAATGTTGGTGAGAAAATGTGCCGGTGTTGATGGTATACCAGATGCAACATTAAGTATAGTGATACTACGCTTTTCAAGAAACTTTTGAGGCTGTTTATAATTATCTGGTATAAGAGTTGTGTACCCCTGGATTTTACAAATTTAGCAATAATTTTTCTCTTTTTGAATAAGGATTTTTGGCCCTCGCGCCAAAATCAAAGTGTAGTATCTGTTCTGATGCCACACTTCACTTTTTTTGTTCTCGGTTAGTGGAGGAGAAATCTTTCACGATTGAGACAATTTTTATTTTTGTTCCTTTTCTCCACATTAAAAAAAAAATAATAACGACCCGGGTCTCTAACTTTTCTCTCGCGCGGATACAAAGTAAATAGGAACTACCATGGTACATGTTTGATTTCAATTGCTGGAAACGTATTCGCTAGGATCATCTTTAATAGAATTACTGTTCACCTTGTTGGTATAATTACTCCAAAAATCGTAGTATGGTTTTAGGCTGTGAAGAGGAACCATTGACATGATTTATTTTATTGTCTCCGTCAAGTAGCAGAAAGAGACCGTGAGTAAAAAAAATAATGATGTGTACATTGTGTTCACCGATTTGACTAACGTATTTGACTCAATCAATAGAAAGGCACTCTGGAAGGTTTTCAACAAAATAAGTATCCCTGAGAACATATTGTATGCAATCATAAAATTTCACGAAAATATCGAGGCCTGTATAAGAGCACAATCACGTTGACACACCGTTTCCAGCTAGATCTCTGAAGTTAAGTAACGATGAGCCTGGCCAGTACCAGATCGGTTGTCATTTGAGAAGACTAGGCGCTGTATGTATCACGCTGAGTCATAAGAAATTTCCAGGTTGGTATCTGGAGGTGCATTAATTACCTCGGAGAGATGTACCCCTAGTCTTAAGTTAAGCTAACGCAGGAGAAGACAAATGATGACCTCGGTAGCAGGACGTTGGATGGCCATGGAAAAGGGTGAATCTCTAGCAGATCAACTGTTCTATGGCATTACAAGTTTGTATTTATTTGCTTCCCCACTGAGCAAATTAGGCACAAGGCCGTTTTTTAATGTGGAAAGATTTGGGAACTTGGGACCAGCTCCCCGGGGAGTAGGGGAGCTCGATAGTGATAATTGGTATGAAAGGTTTCCCCTACATTGACCAATAACTGATTGCTACAAAAGCAATGGTCTTATATGGGGGGGTAGCCCCCACATATGGTCTTTGATTGAACTTTGTTGCCCAGGCCCCGTAGTGCCCGGGCGGGTGAGTTGTTACTCTCCAGCCGAGTCCCCTTATGATATTAAGAGTTACGTTATTCGATTGCAGCTATACGGATTATCTCAGGACAACGGATAGGTGCAAAGAGACGAGTCAGATGCAACTGCGCTGGGGAAGGTAATGACATCTCAGCCCATGTATTCTGCCATGTTGAAAAGCATGTGATTGTCGTCAGAGGACTCGGACCAACAATGGACCGAAGCCTATGGTGAGCACTAACTATGATTTCATCTACGACATGAACATGTAACGACACAAGAAGAAGAATAGAAGAGCAAGTGGATAGTTCTTTGAGTCATTCAACGTGAAAACGAGGACAAAGCAAAGTTATAAATCACGTACCTTTCGCTCTCTTTTTCGCATTGGTGCTTCAGCATGCATTTCAGGACAACACGGAAGGTGTTCAATTTGAATTTAGAACAAGTTGGAGAGTTTTTAATCACCAAATGTTTGATGGCTTAAATCTGACGAGAAGATGATTCTTGACTTTCTTCATGCGGATTGCTGCCGCGTTTGTTGCTACACATCCTTTGAAGAAGCACAAGAAATTTTTTATAGGTTTGCTTATACATCAAAGTGTTTAGATTGACAATACTTATATAAAAAATGTCATATTCAAGCCAAAGCCAACATATTTACAACAAAGTGGCGCGAAGATTTCAAAGCTTTCCTATGGGAAACATCCACGCAAATTTTCGATTGGCGGCCATCCTTTGAAGTAAGTTAAATCCTTCTCTTATCTAGAAAACAAAATGAATGAATCACCATCGCTCGAGGATAAGATAACAAATAGGATCACAAAAGCAACAGCTTTCTTTAGCAAACGACAATCTAAGGTATGGGATGTCTTAAAACTAAACATTCTGTTCATCGTACTGTTATAATTTCGATATTTCTGTATGAAGTAGAACCATAGACCTTCTACTGGAGACACATCGTCCAATTGGATACTTTCCATAAACGTTGCGTTCGCGTTATATGTGGTTTAACATGGAAGTATGTGGTTTCCAACTATAAATTATTTTAGGGGTTTAGTATCTTAAGCATTGAAGCATTTCTATTGAAATCCCAATTTCGTCCAACAGGTCACCTTGTCTCCAAGAATGAAGAACGACTTTCAGAGCAGTTCACTTACAGTTATTTGAAGGAATGTAATCGAATAGGGTAGAGCCCGTTTTTCAGGTCTAAAGACAAACAACGATAATCTTAAACTTGCTGCTACGTAAACGAAAACATTTTAAAATGTTGCCTTGGATAGAAAGTGATGGAGGACAAAATATGCTGCAAGCATTAATACTTATGTAAAGACAAGGTTATAAAATCAAGCCAATTTGCGTAGAGTGTGAATAGGAACTGCGTCTGATCAAAGCGTAACTTGTGTATCAATCGGCATGGTTTATGAGAACGGAGCTCGCCTTGTACCATGCATGCAGCACAAACATTGAAAATAGAGTATAACAGGTTGAATTTATTGCCCCCATGCGCCAAACGCGACGAGAGAGTTTACCGCGCACACACACACACACACACACATACACACACATATATATATATATATATATATATATATATATATATATATATATATATATAAAGGAATTATAAATCAATTTACAAATTATATTAGTATATCTACTTTGGACACTAAAACCCATTAAAACCTTACATGTGTGTGTGTTTATATATATGTGAAAATTCCGGCGGCGGTGTTGGCCTGCAAAGTTGCTTATGAGAGCGGAAGTATGCGTTGACCTTCGTAAAGGTCAATGCTATCTGAAAAAGACCATCTGGGACGTTTTGGAGAGGCCCATCGCCGGTGGTGAGAGGGGCCCGTTTTGTTGCGGGATGAGGATTCACGATCACCATGGAGACTCCCAAATCGAGAAGGACGGCGTAGGGAGGAGGACGGCGGAGGAGGGTGTGGGGATAAATAGGAGGCAGGCATGAAAGTGCCAGAGTGGAAACAGATGGCCGCAAAGGTGATAAAATCCCAAACTAGCGAACGTTTTGCAGAAATGCGTTTAGGGGAGCGAGGGAGGATTCCGCCCCGGATTGAGTGTGTAGTGGTTGGGTGTTGAATGAAAAAAAGATAATTTTACTATTATTAGCAGTAAAACAGCGGGATTGGGGGCAAAGAACGAGCAGTTTTCCGAGTTTGAATAGTCACTTTTTGTTTTCATGTACCAATTTGAGTATCTCCGCTTGTTACGGCGCTAATTACGAGAAAAACTGTTGGGTTGGATTTCTTTTTGAAGTTGGACAGAAACAACACCACTTGTCCAGACTTGTGATTAGTGATTGCGCAACTCTTGTCTCACTATGGATCCTTCATCGCAAATTAATTATTCTTATCCGTAGTAATTAAAAATTTTTTTACCGCCCTGTATTATTTTGATTATTCGGACTACTGTTTTCATCTTGAGTGTTGAGTAACACAACGTTATTTTCTATAAAAATCGCTCCAGACAAGGTGTGAAACCACTTGATATATGGAACCAAAAATAACGGAAAATGATTATCCTAATTGATCTTAGCCTTTTTTTTTTTTTAATCGTGTTCATCCTTTACAAAGCATATCGCCACTTGGACGTAAGGGACCATGTCTATGAAAGATTACCAAGATATTTGTTTATGTTACATTTAAACTTCTGCATATCACTACACACAGGGAAGCAGACAGCAGGAAGGGAATTCCAAAATCTAGCTGTTCGAAGGAAGAAATTATTATAATAGAAAGCTTTCTGGCATTTAAGGACATCAACAGTGAAGGGCTGAGATCTTCTTGCTAAGCGGGTTTGTCGGAGATATGTTCGTCGAGGGGGTACAAGTGAAACGAGTTCATCAGGACACATTCCATTAAAATATTTGTAAAACAGTTACAGTGATGCAACATTGCGGCGATGGGACAGGGGTTAGAGCTTAGTTGATAAAGTGGGACAGATTAGATTGACAACTCTTTTTGGGGGGGGGGGGAATTTGACAAAAACTAAGACTATAAGTAAAAAAGAAAAACGCCAACAGGAAGGGAATTCTACAATTTTGCAGTTCTTCGAAAAGAAGCTTCAAAAATAAGAAGCTGGATAACATTACCGTATCAAAACAGCGAATTGACGAAGACCACTAGACGAACTTGTCAAACGAGCTGGCCCAAAGGAAGCTTTGAATATATCAAACAATTCTAATGAACAATACAATAATAGCATTTATAGAAAGCAAGACTGAGACTAGCAACATCACGTCTGTGAGACAGAGGTCGCAAAGAAGGCGAAAGCGTTGGTTAATCAAATGACAGCAACGTTTCTCCACTTTATCATAAACCTTCAAATTTGGCAGATATTCCCAAGCCCAAATATGACGAAAGTACTTCATACATCGTCTGACATTAGATGTGTAGCGATATTTAAAAGGTGATATCGTACGTACGAACATAGAATACCGTAAAGTAGAAGCCACTAGTAGTCATAATTGTAGTGAAATTATGTTCATGCATGTATGTAGTATTATTATCCATTTACTAGAATTCTCACACCAACGGTCAATCACTAAATGGCAAGATCTCAGAGTCTGAGTGACATCAAGTCCCACCATATTTCCAGCGCTCTCCATCTCGATAATCAGCGCATGATTTAACGTTATTGCAACAGCTCGTTACCTCTGATTTCTCGTTGGCAACGGCCATTGGTTATTCCTGGGGTTTGTGTGTCAAAAAACCTCGATAAGTCGCCAGTTTTCTCCGTACTTTTCTAGTGGAAGTCTGCTTAGTGCTTTTTCTTCGTCGGCGCTTCTGGAACATTCACGAGTCTTTGTTGTGACACCATACGATGTAGATGCCACTATTTTTATTAGTTTGTGTTGAGTGGGGGAGTAGTTAATTACGATTGTGTAGTTTCGGTTTTCTTTGGACCCTGTGGTTGTATGCTTTCTGTTTTGTTTTTTTAATTTCTATTGAACTATTCTGATTAGTATTCGCAATTTTATAATAATGATAATAATAATAATAATAATAATAATAATAATAATAATAATAATAATAACAATAACAACAACTATTATTATTATTATTATAGTTGTTGTTGCTATTATTGTAAGAGTAATAGTATAACTGCAACGCTTTTATCTAGCTATATATCTATAAAATTGAGAATGTGTGTGAGGACACTTCTCAACCTATATACTCAACGATTTTTTATTTACAGACTTAAAAATTTGTATATAGAATATTCAGACGTGGAAACCTTTTTAATCTATTTTAATCAGAAAAAGGGCAGCTAAGGGGGCAAAAAAAATGGTTCTTGGGAGTGATCGGATTTTTGTTTGTCAACTGTTTAACGAATGCGCATGCGTGGATTGTTCACATTACAGATTACTTAGGTTAAGAGTAAATAGTTTGAAAACACATTTTATAGATCGTGTCACGCAGGTCTAAAAGTTTTTGTACTTGACTCACTGTCTTTAGGTTTTGGTTCAGCCGGAGTATTTTTTTTTTACTTACAAGAAGTGTACTATTTAGAAAAAAAAACATTTCTTTCGTTTTTTTTTTTTTGCTTCAGTTTTTTAAAGAAACGTTACGTTTAATACCAGGCAACGCCGGGTACATTTGCTAGCATATCTATAAAAAGTGAGAGTTTGTGTATACGTGAGGACACTTCTTAACCTACATACTCAACGAATTTTTAATCTACAAACTTGAAATTTAGTATATAAGATATTCACACTTGTGGAAAACGTTTTCATTGATTTTCATCCCGAAAAGGCGCCACTAATAGGTCAAAATTGAAAAATTGATACTTAGGAGTCATTGAATTTTTATCTTGGAAGTTATCGACTTTTCATTTTTGTAAACTATTTTACGAATGCGCGGCCGTGAAACATAACAGCTTCTTTAGGGTAAGAATAAATAAGTTTTAAAACTTCGTGTAAAGTTGGTCTATTGGTTATCGTACTTAACACCCTGTCTTTAGGTTTTGGGTTCGATCTCAGCTTGAATATATATATATATATATATATATATATATATATATATATATATATATATATATATATATAATCGCTAGGAGAGAATTGTTTAGCAAAAAAAATCAAACAAATTACTCGCAAAAAAGAGAGAAAAACTGAACAAGAACTTAAGTACCGCAATTTTGAATTACTAAACTGACAATTCGAAAAATTGAGAATAATAATTAAAGGAAAAAAACACCATGTTCAATGTCTAATAATGTAGAATCTCAGTAATAAAACAATATTCTAACTTCATCTCTTATTCTTCTTTCTTCTTCTATCTTTTCTATCTATTCTATTCTTCTCTTCTCTTCTCTATTCTTTCTTCTCTATATAAATAAAATGAACTCATTTTTTCCCGCTTGATTTTGACCTTAATAGGATTAAAAATCAAGATATTTCATGCAAATATAATATGCACAAACGGCAGAACAATATCTGAGGTGTGTTATAGGCTTATTATTTCTCAAATTCCTCGATAATCTTAGATTTCTATATTTTTTCTGCTGAGAAGTCACGGCCAAATCGGTTAAGATCAATGGAAGTGGTAAAATATTTTCTCTCTAATAAATTCCTCCTCCCCCTGCCACCACTTAACACCGTTTGGGGATCGTTCACAAGAAACAGTTGAGAAGAGAACACCGGTTTGGCTTCGTAGTTCTTTCATGTGAAGTTATTTAAAATCACTAAACTAAGCTGCAGTTCTCTGTGGCGTAGTGGTTAGCGTGCTGGACAGTTCACATTATATTTTCACGTTCGCGCCGACCTACCGTAGTCGTTTTTTTTTCTTAAACAACTGGAATGGACTTTTCTTGGTGGCCGAACTGTTAACGTTGCAGATGTTTTTTTAGTTTTTTTTTTCACACTTTATTTTCCTACTTTTACTCATGACTCCGGGTTTGATCCTTCCTACTTACCTACCATAACATTTTTTTAAACTCCCCCCCCGTCCCGGAAACAAACACTCGGGCAACGCCGGGTACCCCCGCTAGTCTCTATATAAATAAAATGAACTCATTTTTTCCCGCTTGATTTTGACCTTAATAGGATTAAAAATCAAGATATTTCATGCAAATATAATATGCACAAACGGCAGAACAATATCTGAGGTGTGTTATAGGCTTATTATTTCTCAAATTCCTCGATAATCTTAGATTTCTATATTTTTTCTGCTGAGAAGTCACGGCCAAATCGGTTAAGATCAATGGAAGTGGTAAAATATTTTCTCTCTAATAAATTCCTCCTCCCCCTGCCACCACTTAACACCGTTTGGGGATCGTTCACAAGAAACAGTTGAGAAGAGAACACCGGTTTGGCTTCGTAGTTCTTTCATGTGAAGTTATTTAAAATCACTAAACTAAGCTGCAGTTCTCTGTGGCGTAGTGGTTAGCGTGCTGGACAGTTCACATTATATTTTCACGTTCGCGCCGACCTACCGTAGTCGTTTTTTTTCTTAAACAACTGGAATGGACTTTTCTTGGTGGCCGAACTGTTAACGTTGCAGATGTTTTTTTAGTTTTTTTTTTCACACTTTATTTTCCTACTTTTACTCATGACTCCGGGTTTGATCCTTCCTACTTACCTACCATAACATTTTTTTAAACTCCCCCCCCCGTCCCGGAAACAAACACTCGGGCAACGCCGGGTACCCCCGCTAGTATGAAATAAAGAACATATCCAGTAACAATATTAACCGAAAACAAGATCGAATTTCACATGATTTTATTTAAGGAAATATTTATTCATCAACATAACTCCCATTCTTCATAATCAGTCTGAATAGCCTCTTGCCAACTGATGATATCAATCGGCGGATTTGAGATGATGTGATGCTATAGGAAACTTCCAAAATCTTCCTCTACATTTCATCCTATATTATTCAACAGAGCTGCTCAATTAGGTTGATATCTGGAGAACAAGGTGGCCATATTATCAAATTTATTACACTAATACCTAATGACTTAAGGTAAGATGTCGTAACCTTGGCTGAGTGGGATGGCGCATTGTCGTGCATAAAAATCAATTTGTGGTGAAGCGCCAATTGAAGGTCATTAAGCCATGGTAACAAATTCTCATTTAAAAATAAAATATAAAACTGGTTTGTCAGTTTGACACTTTTGGCACTCGAAATGGTCCAATTAGTTCATCGCAGGTTATTTCAGCTCCATACATGACAACTCCACCTCCATGTTGACGACGGAATCGATGAGAGGTATGGAATCGAAGAGTACTTCAAATTTTGGCCCACAATCTTGCCCATCAAGTTTGCTCTGGCCTCATCGGTGAAATGAACATTTTCAAAGCTGGTTTTCATGTATTTCTGAGCGCAAACCAAACGTTTTTCCTTATGAGTTTGGTTTAAAGCAGGTCTTGCTATGGGTTTAATGCTTCTTGGAATTTTGTTTAAGATATTGCAGAGTATCTTTCTGGAGAAGGAAGGTATTCCAGCCTTGTCAAATATAGCAGGACTGTTGCTAGCCGGCTGAGTGATAAATTGACGGCGAATTTTTCTAACACCAGAAGCAGAAACTGACTTTTTGTGTTTTTGTCATTCCTTGGTCTGATGTTTGGATTTTCAATGAATGAAGACAATGTTTTTCAGGCGCTACTAAACTTCTTGGCTAGATTTATGAGAGATAAACCTTCTGCAAGACCTGCAACGACACGTTCCTTTTCATTAGCTTTCAATTGACTCTTTCTAGGCATTTTGGGAGATCTACAATATAATGATACACAATTGAAATTATCAGGAAATATAAAAATTAGCATAATTGTCAAAATATTTGTTCAAACCCTACAACAATCAGGGAAATAAGACACCTTGTTATGCTATTCCAGTGTACCAAATTTCATTACTCTGTGTTTCATAGCAATTTCAAAATTAAAAAAATATTGACCTACGATAAAGAGATACAGAGGGTATATATATATATATATATATATATATATATATATATATATATATATATATATATAGTGGAAATGGTAATTAATAACAACTTAAGAAAGTGCTCATTAATGTTGTAGAGAAAATATGCGTTTTATTACCGTATCTTTCTGTTAAGTTACATTATTGCTTCGGCTACTCGGCCGTTTTTTTTTTTTTTGGCCGTCTGTAGCATCCCATAATAACGAACATTTCTGTAAAAGTCTGAGGAAGCTACAGACGGCCATAAAATGGCCGGGTAGCTGAAACAATAATGTAACTTAACAGAAAGATACGGTAATAAAAAATAAAACGTATATATATATATATATATATATATATATATATATATATATATATATATATATATATGAGGAGAATATTAGAAATTATATTCCGACGAAATAGAGATCTTAAAAAAAAAGAACAAACCGAGTTATGTGTTCATCAACGTTTCGTCTTTATTGCGAGACTTCCTCTGGATAAATGAAATTAAGAAAACAAAACACCAGTACAAATATTTTAAAATATATTTTTTGATGTAAGGAAAAAATATGCCTTTGTTTCATTTCAAAAACGAAAAAGTCGTTGGAAATTAAGAAAGGTGAGTAGCATTTTGAAAGAGAATGACATTTTTTTTATTATTATTATAACGTCATATAGCCGTTAATAAATTTTAGAAGTAGCTGCAACTGAAATAACACCCTGTATGTAATTCCTATTATTTTTGGACCACATATCTCCGTTATAATTCAAATATGGATGTGTAATGTTAATTAAATGAGTGCATTTTTATGTAATTTATTGACTGATTATATGTATTAATTATTGCAGGAACTGTTTTCTATGGTGTAAGAAAGTTAGTGTGTGTCTAAAATTAAATTACGTTCTTTTAATAGGAGTTTATTTATTAATGGCAATACATCATAGAAAACTCCACTTTTTTAAATTGTGCTTGAATTTGCGATATACGTTAATTCAAGAAGTCTCCATCGCGGTTCATTTGACATAACTTTAACTATTTTTGCTTGTTTGAAGTCAAAAGTATAATTATACTGTAATGAATGAGAGAATAATGCATTAAGAGAATTGCTATTTTTTTATATCTCTTTTATGTTCATTGAACCTTTTCTCTAATCTGTGTTGGGTTTCACCAATGTATATCTGATGGCAATTTTTGCAAGGAGCAGTGTATATGCCTGAATTTGAAATTGGTTTGTTTTGGAGATAGTTTTTTTTTTAATGTTTGTTTAATAATTTGTGATGCGGGTTGTATAATTGGAATTTCTAGTTTGCTTAGTGTGTTAAAAATTATTGTATAATTGGAATTCCTAGTTTGTTTAGTGTTTTGTAAATTATTGTATAATTCGAATTTCTAGTTTGCTTAGTGTGTTGCAAATTATAGATGTGTGTAGTTATAAGAAGATGTCCGTTTATGAGAGAAATGTCAGATGTCTGTGATTTTTTGCTTATTTATTTGGAAAATATTTGCGTGTCTTTTTCCTTAGCATTTAATATGAAATATGTAGTATATTACAAGGTTTTAAAAGTATTTGTTAAGTAATTGAATTCTTAGCTCAGATATTCTGGACAGCAAATGCTGATTGCACTAAGAAAGAAACCAATTATCGTACCTGTTTTTATTTTGTTATTATGGTGTGAGTAGAAATGTATGTAGTCATTTTTGTATGTAGTTTTATGGTAAACTTTGAAGGATAGTTTATTATTGAATTGTAGTATAAGCATGTCTAGAAAATGTAATGAGTGATTGTTTTCTGTTTCATGGGTTAGGATTAGGGTAAGGGTTCGACTGAGTCTAATTTGTCTTTAATATTATCTATGTAGATGTTTTCGGAAAGAAAAATTAAAATGTCTTCAATGTATCTAAAATAGTCTGTGTTTGGAGGTAATTTAAATTTGAATGGACCAGATGCGAGGAATTAAAAGAAATGTCAAGCTAATACTCCACCAATATGGTTACCATAAGAAGACCGAAATTTTGTTGTAGAAATTGTTATTAAATTGAAAATAAGTTATGTCAGTTATAAGTCTAATAATTTTTAAAAAGATCTCAGGAGGAAACGGAAATCAATGTTTGATTATTATAGCTATGTATGGAGTAAATTTAAGTATTTTTTTAATGGCGACATTAGTATATAATGATGTTATATCCAAACAGTGTATTGTTTTGTTATGTTTATTCATGCTTTTTATCTTGTTAAGTGAATCTCCGGAGTTGTTTATGTAGGAGGTGCTGATAGTACCCATTAGTGAAGACAGGATGTCGGATATGGCCCGTGCAATTTTGTGTATAACATTAGCAATGCCATATATTATGGAGAGTATAAGGATATCCGGTTTGATAATTTTTAGGAGGCCATATAATGATGGAATATCGGAGTAGTATTCAATGTATGATGTCCAAGTTTTGTTGTTTTTTATAAGATTGTAAAAGATTTGCTAAAGTCTCAATACTTCTATTTACTGTATTATTATTCATCGGACTACTGTTCTCATCTTGAGTGTGATTTTCACAACGTTTCGGTCGATATAACCTCCGACCTTCTTCAGGTGTATCTTGTCGAACTCGGTAATGTTTCTGTCGAACTCGGGAATTCGGACGGAATTTCGAGCGGAACCCTTTATTTACTTTTCGTGGGTAGCGTGCTCTTATTCCGTCATCGATAGCTAATGCCTGGGCTTCATGGCACAAATATGAACTTTGCTGTTTTAGAAGTTCTGCTGAAGAAGATAAATATTTTTTTTAATATAATGCGGTAAATTATTATTATTATTATATATATATATATATATATATATATATATATATATATATAGTGTGCCTCCCCCCCCCAAAAAAAAAACAGGCCCAAACTCTAATTAGGCCGAGTTTCTTAATCTTTTGTCCGAACGAAATGAAACTTTGGTCATAACTAGTTTATTATATTCAAACATCGCATCAAAACACTAGGGTCTTTGGCCTTTTTTCCCCCGTTCTACAGCGTATGTTCTAGATATATTTTCTATGTTTTTTTTTGTTTTTCTTGGATCACCCTGTATATATATATATATATATATATATATATATATATATATATATATATATATATATATATATATATATAATAAGAATAGAGATGCAAAGTAGAAATTTACAAATATTATAAATCTTTTAGTTTCGTCATATGCAGCAACGGGCATATACATAAAAATGATAAAATTTATAGCGCGACTTTTGGGTTATTTTGCTAACAGTTTTTTCTCTGATGAAAAGAATTAGCATTCTTTGACACTCCACGGATTAAGGAGCACCTAGCTACCTAGCTACGAGCTTTGGAGTTTTTTGCCGAATGTTAAAAACTTTTTGTAAATTTCTACTTTACATCACTGATCTTATTGTAATTTATCGTAAGCTCTACTACCCTCAGTGAACGTATTGAGCTTTTTCATTTGGTTGCAATTAAGAGATAAATAACAATATTTATATTGGATTGGAAATTTGCCTTGACTAGTGAATTCCTCCTCAAAGCTTTCTGTATATATATATATATATATATATATATATATATATATATATATATTATTTATATATACATATATATATATATATATATATATATATTATATTGTTGGTAGTATCATTTAAACAAAACCAAGATGTGTCAACCAAAGAGTGCTCAATGTTAAGACAGAGCAATATAAATATGTTGGATGTGATAACTAATGGTTACACATATGCAAACCTGATTTTCCCTGGCAGGGTGGTCACTGAAACATGTTTGCCTATGTGTAGCCATTAGTTATCACATCCAACATATATATATATATATATATATATATATATATATATATATATATATATATATTTATTTATTTATATAAGAAATGATCAACAATAAAATTGTAATATTCAGAATTTAAAATGTTGCACCTAGATAGCATTTAACACGACAAATCACATTTTCATTCTGATTCGCAATTTTTCATTTGTTATTCTTGTACTTTATTATTGGCAATATGATAACGTACTCTATGTTTTACAGGAGGAACCAAGAATTGGAGCTAAGTCGAGTACCTACCATAAAAATTACGATACACTACCAAAAGAAAAGACCAGCTACGTCTGATTCGTGAAACAACGAAACAGTACTGTATGTGGATGACAATATATATATATATATATATATATATATATATATATATATATATATAGAGAGAGAGAGAGAGAGAGAGAGAGAGAGAGGAGGGGGTTGAACAGAATTATTTATATGACGCATGTTTTTAATTCCCAGACAATAATCAATTTGCCGACTTAGGAAACAATAAACATTAATTAAGATCGCTTGTTATTTAACCATCGTAACTCTTCTTATTCTCTCTCTCTCTCTCTCTCTCTCTCTCTCTCTCTCTCTCTCTCTCTCTCATCAACGCATCTCTCCCGCTTTTTTATAGATCGAGTACTCACTACGCCCTCCCGCCCTTCGCCGACATGCCCTCTCCTCATCTTTCTTTTCCTCCGCGTTCAATCCTCGTGTTTCTGTTTACACTTGTTTTGTTTTCAGCTTCATTTGTTTGTTCGCCTTTTAATGTTTCCTTCCTGCAAATAAACGGCATTTCTGACCTTTTTTTTTCTATTCTTAACTTTCACTCCCCATTTTCGGGAAACTTGTCGATAGACGTTCGCGTCTCGAGCAAATCTTGCAAGTAAGTGATCAACAATAAAATTGTAATATTCAGAATTTAAAATGTTGCACCTAGATAGCATTTAACATGACAAATCACACTTCCATTCTGATTTGCAATTTTTCATTTGTTATCCTTGTACTTTATTATTGGAAATATAATAACGTACTCTGCTATGTTTTAAAGAAGCAACCGAGAATATGAACTCAGTCGAGTACCTGCCACAAAAATAACGATAGACTAACAAAAGAAAGACCAGCTCTGTCTGATCCGTGGAAAATATGTTGTAGGGACGATTCTAATTCCCCCCCCCCGACCCGATTCCAATCCAATTACCGATTCTGTGTTAAATTGCCGATTCCGATCCAATTCATTCATTGATCCATTCATTCATTCAAGCGTTGTCCTGCCTACTTCGGGCATTGACGGCTATGACTCTCCATCTCCCCCCCTATCTCTCTCTTTCTCTCTCTCTCTCTCTCTCTCTCTCTCTCTCTCTCTCTATATATATATATATATATATATATATATATATATATATATATATATATATATATTCCCAGCATCTTTAGTCTTGGATATTTATCGGGATTGAAAATCAGTTTTAAGAATTATTAAACAAATCACTCCCTCAAGAAAAGGGGCATTTATTTCAACTGAAGTATAATATGAATTTGACCATTTGGGGTGAAAGGGGGAAAGCTTTGTATTAGAGATGTACCAGGCCCAATCGAAGCCCTTTGGTATATCGAGAGCGATTCCATTAGAAACGGAGCTCCCATCGAGAGATTAATTCATTCAGTGCTGATTCTATGTGATCAGTACGCCAGCAGGTGCTATTGCAGGATGAAATCCATATTGGTTGTCACTAAATAAGTTACTTTTGTGAAGGTAATTAGTAACTTCTTAATTTATAATCGTTTAAAATAACTTACTATACCAAGAGGAAGAAAACTGTATCCAGTAATGCTAAATACTAGCAAACCGGTGTAAATGTCCAAGGAAATGGAAAACATTTCTCTTTCAGGGAACAGTTGCATAGTTTTGCGAAGATAGGAGATAATTTTAGCAGCATATTTCATGTATAAAATGACTGAACTATTGTCAGGATCAATCATCTTGTTGGGAGTTCTTGATGAGTTATACAACATCACAGGTAGGTATATCTTTTTAGTTAGAACTATTTCTGTAAAGATATTGAACACGCACAGGAGGAACCGACATCCTAAGGAAAATTATTTCTGTGAAATGAAAATGCATCGGCAGGCATCTTATGGAGGCGACGAGATAGAAATAAATGCCGGCTAAATCTATAGCGAACTAGATACTCCCACCCTCCTTCTAAAGATGAGAAACGATGAAGCGATGGTGACTAAATAAAACTCATCTGTCCAGAAAAAATAGACTTGCGTCTGTTGTTATGCCTTGTAAGAGTGTTTGTTCTAAATACGATGAACGGCAGGACGGAAACCACTCGAGGACACAACTAAGAGCAACGAGAGCAAGATATAAAAATTATACCCCCCTCCAAACAATTTATGTTTCGTAATTGGCGCAATGCGACACGCAGCAATGAAAATAAGACAAGTAATGACCGGCTTCGATTTTTTGTAACAATGACATTTATTCCCGGATAATTTTAGTAAAGTTTCGTTTCGATTGTTTTTATTATAATCAGATCAACTTTTTTTCTTCTTTTACATTTTCACCCTATACAAGGCACATTGCCACTTTGGTGTAGGGGGTTACTATCAGGGGCAGCAACTACTGGGGCACTTTGTTGGGATTTGGGCAGCAAGATGTCGGTTCACGTTACACTTGAACTTCTGCAGTACATTTGGGGAAGCAGGGACCTGGAATGGAATTCCAGAGTCTAGCCGCTCTGGGGAAGAAACTACTGGAGTAGAAAGATCTTTTACATCTAGGGATCTCTACTGTGTGGGGGCGGGACTTAGCTGCCTGGCGGGTTTGTCGAGGGTGTCTACGTCGTGGGGGCATAAGTGTCTGCAGTTCGTCAGAGCATTCACCATTACAATACTTATAGAACAGGGAGAGGGATGCAACGTTTCGTCGATGGGACAGAGGCTGAAGCTTAGATTCCAGTTCAGGGCCTATCAGATTGGCGACTCTCTTTTGAATCTTGTATAGGAGCGAGAGACTAGCAGCAGATGCACCAGCTCAAATGTGACAGCAATACTCCATACATGGTTGAATGATGGCCTTTTAGAGGTACAGGATATTTTCAGGTGTCAGTAGTTTTCTAGCACGGTAGAGAGAGCCTACCTTCTTCGCAGCGGCCCTGGCAATGTTCTCAATGTAATTGTTCCAACTCATGTTTCCTGTGAACGTTAGGCCAAGCAGTTTGAGAGATGTACTCTCAGATAGGGAGTCACTGGCCATTGCTATTGGTGGTAGAGAAGGTTTCTTGTAATTATTGAAGGAAACCAGTTTAGTCTTGGCAGCATTGAATGTGACCATCCATTTTTGTCCCCATTCCACTACAGATTGGAGGTCATCTAGTGTTTTTGCGATTTCTGTAGTTATGTGTTCATTTGTTTTCCTGTCATCCCTGTTATAGAGTGTAGTGTCATCAGCATATATACCCATCTCAGAGGCAGTTTTGTCGGGGAGGTTATTAATAAATATTAGGAACAATAGAGGTCCAAGAATAGACCCCTGAGGCACTCCCGCATTTATATCATATTGTTTAGATGTACGACCGTCGAGGACAACCTGGATTTTTCTCTTATCTAAGAAGGATTTAATTATTACAATTACTTCTTATTAAATGTACTTATTGCGTGAAACTAATATTTTGATTGATTTATGAATTTTTTTTAATATAATTCCTTTCTCAAATTACTCAACCTGATTAATTAATGCAATTTTTGACTCGCCCTAATTATAACTGGTTCATAGTTTTTAAACTTTAGTACTTTTTTTGCTACATTCTGGTTATGATTAGATATTTATGAATGTACAAAACAAAACGAAAAATGAACAAAAGATACAAAAAATAAACTTTTCGTACAAAAACAACACATTTCGTACACTTTCTTCACTATTCTCTAGTTAACGTCCT
>NC_136517.1:30330862-30348362 GCF_053919585.1 Euprymna scolopes | reverse complement strand
ATAACAGCCACAAAACAGCACAAACCACCACTACAATGTGCAACAATGCCCGACAGTTGAAGACAGACGCTTTCAGTAGAGAGCAGTTTAATGACCGCCGACACTAATCTAGCCCGCTACTGACTGACTGTGCAAGCAAGTATTCGCCCCAAACTAATACTTAAGGCTACCAAACCCCAATGATGACAGTGACAGCCAATGAATCACATTGGAAGCCAGATGATTTCATTTTGGCTATGGCCGCCAATATGCCTGCTATTTTACAGGGTTGATAAACGTAGTTTAATTTTTTTCGGGTGGTGAGCTTCCCTGAATCTGTTATGATGTTGTGTCATCCTTCCGCCGGGCAACGTCAATACACGGGTCTTGCTAGTATTTTATTCCAATAGCATTCTTGTTGTCCTTTGTTATTCAGTCGTTCTCTTACAACCTTGGTGCGCTTAGTTCGAAACAAGTTCGTTCACTGGAAACATTTTCACTTAGGATGTTTGCAACTTTCACGGTGTATTTTCTGTAAGGACCCGATGAATTCTTACTAGAAAGCTATCGGGAAAATAACAACAGAGTCATATGATTTAGATGAAAATAATGCTTAAATAAACTAAACTGCAAATTAAGGGCCAGAATATCATAGTAACGTGTACAAAAATAAAGAACATCTTATTATACAAAGTGGTCGGTAGAAAAGCGGGAAATTTCTCAAACAACGATTTATTTTTATAAGGAATAATTTTTACAAAGTTTTTCAAAGATAAATGTTATATTTTACTCATAGATACTTAAAATGTCGTCCGTGTACTTCACTGCAGCGTCTTAATCTAGAAATCCAAGCACGACAACAAAAAAAAACAATAAAAAAATAGCAATCACACATTTTATTCATGATCTAAGCTGACCTTTCAATTTCCCGCTTTTCTAGCGACCACCCTGTATTATATCTTCGTTATAAGATCTGTCAATTTTTAGTCTACAGACCTGAAATTTGATATACAGTGTACGGAGATTTGGGAAAATCGATGTGATCGGTTTTTGGCCAGAAATTTGGCGATTAAGGGGTCAAAGTTCAACAATTTTACTTTTGAGAACTCAACCAAACTCCTCCGACAATTTTGGGTCTACACACTTGAAATTTTAGATGTAGGTTCCTTGGACATAGATCTAACTTAATCACTTGATTTGAGCCAAAAACAATAAATGTTAGAGGGTCAAAACATACGACAAATATCGAAAAATTGGCTAAAAACATTAATATCTTCCCCTTCAACTAGGCACTTTGCTACAGGCGGAGGGGGTCACTTTTTTCGCCGATATTTTTTAAAGTTATCCTCTCCTTTAGATTGTCTAGCCTTAATTTTTTAAAATGTCGCTTCCGGTTTGGCGGTGGTCGTAACAGCATAGACGTTAGGTTTTACCCGTTCTTTTCCTCCTTCGCGGTACGGGTTCGAGCCTGTCTTCCTACTACCAGATTTTTTTTTTGCTTTTTTTTTGTTCAACAGACACATCCAAACACCCGGGCAACGCTGTGCTGAAATGCTAGTGTATATATATAATGGAAATAGTATTCCGACGATATAGAGAAATGAAAAAGGTACAAACCAAGTTATGTGTTCATCAACGTTTCGTCTTTATTTCGAGACTTACTCTGGATGAATGACATTAAGAAAACAATACAACAGTACAAATATTTGAAAATATATATTTGGATTTAATGAAATGTATGACCGTGTTTCATTTCAGAAACGGAAAATATCGTTGGAATTTTTTTTTTAAAAAGTGGGGGCATTACTTGGTTTGTTTCTTTTGCATTTCTCTATTTCGTTGGATTAGCAGGACCTGTGTAAAGGCGTTGCCCAAATGGAAATCTTCCTCAAAGCCAGAACAGCTATGATGAAGTCACCTCCCCATAAAAGAAAGTAATACATATAAAAGCATCTGGCTTCTACTGTTATGCATTATCTGGCATTCGCAGCTAGCGGAATCCGTTGGCTGCCAATGTTGGCATTAGTGGTTGCTTGCGGTTACTGTTGCTTTAAAGCGGTTATTTGCTGTTACAACTGGAAATGTTGATGTATAGCGCTGCCACTTATCACTATATTTTGGCGGTTACTTGTAGGCATTGGTTTACTTAACTACCGCTGGTCACTGCCATCAAATGTCGGAAAATGGCGGCCATGACAACCGCAGTGTTCATTGCGTTGGTGTAGATGTTATATTGCAGCATGTGTTTGTACGTATACAAACATGGACCTTGCTATGTTTCACATCCTCTGTTAAAGTCTATGCAGTAGGAACTGTTTGGAGAATTGTTAGGTGCGTTCTATGGTAAACGCGTGTCACTAACGACGCTATTATTTCATCACAGTCAATCTGCATAAGCACACATATGTTAAATGTAATAAAAAAACCTGAAGGTGATCCGAGATTTAAACTAGCTTCTATTTCTGAACATCTTTCTATTTATCCAATAATTGTAAAAGTGTGTCCTCCAAAAAGACGTAATAATCACATTTGTTGTACCAAAATATTTTTAAAGCGCCCAATTACGTTTCGTCCACGAATCTGAATAGCTGCTCAAGCTAGTGATATCATTAAGCAATCAGTAAACCGTTCCTCTTATAGATAACCTTGCCCTTAATCTGTTCTGGCCAGGGTTAATGTGTTGCTGTAATGTTTAGATGTAAAATTGAACGGAATATTGAAGCGTTTTAACTATCGAATCGAAATATATATTTCTGCAAAAATGTCTATAATCGATCAATAGCGTGGCGTGTAAGGTGCACCTAAGAAATTGTTTAGAAAAAAAAAAAAAAAAAAGGAATGAGACGAAAAAGAAAAAGAAGAAGAAAGAGTATAAGAACAAAGCAACAAAGAAAAATATACGAAAAAGAAGAAAGTGAAATATATGAGGAAGAAGAAAAAAGAAAAGAAAAAAAGAGATAGAAAAAGAAAAAAAAAGAGAAAAGAGAAGAGAGGAGAATGCAAAGTCGAAGATGAGGAACACGCAGAAAAAGAAGACGCTTAAAACGAAGAAGAAAAATAATAATAAGAAGAATACGCTGAAAAAGAAGCAGAAGTAGTAGTAGCAGACGAAGATGTAGAAGAATTCAAAGTCGAAGATGAAGAATACGTCAAAAGGGACGGTGTAAAATGCAGAGGCACGTATAGATGAAGAAGATAATGATGTTGAAAAAGAAAACGAGGAAGAAAATTGTGAAACATACAAGAATGAAAAGATGGTGCAAAAAGAAGAAAAAGAAGAAGATGGATGGGTTACTGAAAAAGAAAAAGAAGTATGAAATAAGATTAGCAGCATCAGCTTACCAACGACTAGTTATAAAGAACGTGTTTATTTAATTACTCGCTGCAAGGAATGGAATAATTAAGGATCATGTAAAACTTTAACACGGATGATGCACGCGGAAATATATATGAAATATAACTATAACAATTAGGGAAAGATATTAAAACGATAATGCCTGTATTTAAGGTTGTAAGTAAAAGTTTAGTTTCAAGTAACGTGTGGGATAGCGACACCGAGAAAGTTTTTTCCGTGTTCGGAAATAGTATTCTTTTAATCGAATTTTTTTGATGATGGCCTTGAAGTAACATCCTAACGAATGGAGTTAAAATGGATTTGTAATTGGGTAAGAATCACTTGGCCATTAGCACTCATCACCTCCTGCACTGATGATTGCAAAAGGATGAAAAACTAGTGATAATATGCATAAAAATCACCATGAATAAATATATACATATATATTACTATGTAGTAATGAGTAATAATCTTTTTTCGTTATATTCATTAACCGAGATTTTTGTTACCAAAAACATTTTACACTTAGATATATCTGATTGTATTTGAACTCGGATTGCCACGTATATAGTCAGTGTCATTAACCCGAACAGGATTTACAGCTACTGGAGTAATTCTGAAATGATTTCATATTTTTCTTAAAATTTCTGACCCGGACTGAAAAAAAATATTTCGTATGAATGTTACGTTTTTTTATTTACAAGTTGGTAACCACTTATCAAGGCGCAGAAGCCACTTGAGGATGAGGGTTATTGCGTGTACAGTACGTTAGTGTTGAAATTTGATAAAGTGTCTTACTTAAGGGGACGGTTCATCAGGAATTTTTTTATGTTAGACTTGAAGGCCTCCAGGTTTTAGTCAAGTGAGAAACAGGCAAACGGAACAGAGTTCCACAGGCGTGCACTTCTAAGAAAGAAGCTTTGTTCATGGAATCTACGTTTTGGATTTGGCACAGATAAAGAGTGGGGAAAATGTTTGACAGTGGCCGGGTGTGTTCTGTGAAAGTTTAGTGAAGGGGATCAGGGATTGGAGCTCAGACGAGCACTTGCCATGGAAGTAACGATAAAATAAAGACAGGCTCGCAGCGTCTCATCCTCCACTAAGCCACGAAGCCTATTTTGTACTCTGTCAAGGCAGGATAGGCTGTTTTTAGCAGCTCCTGCCCAGATGTGGCAGCAGTACTCCATCCTTGGACGTACTTGGCTTTTATATAGATAGAGAATTGCATCAACAGTGAGATATCTTCTGGAGTGGTAGAAGGATCCTACCATTTTTCCAGCGACCTTGGCAACAGACATGATGTACGTGTTCCATTTCAGGTCAGGAGTAAATGTCAAGCCCAGAAGCTTATCAAAATATGGGGCTTCCCCAAGACGAGAGCCATCCATTTCAATTGATGGCAGATGGGGATCAGAGCGTTGATGATGTAAAGATAGGAGCTTGGTTTTAGATTCATTAAAAGTAACCAGCCACCTGTTCCCCCACTGTACCACGCGCTCGAAATCAGAGGAGAGAGAATCAGAGAGAACTTTGTCATTTACGGCCTTTGATGTGTTGCCATAGGTTGTTTTTATCGGATTTGATTTTTTGTTTACATTGGTTTCTCGGATTTATTTTAGATTCAGGCAATTGCAGTATGTACAACATAAAAGTTGACAACATTTATGAGAGAACCTGATGTAATTACACTCGTGCCACCGCCCAATAATATCGCTGACCCCGACACTATTTCCATATTTTCTTCATTATCTTTTTTAGACGAATCACCGTTCCTCACATTGGCTGCTGCTTAAGGGGCACGCACGGGCTCATACGTATACAAATAAAATAAAACAAAAAATAAAAATAAAAATGTCGACACATTCTGAAAACATTAGTTGCACTCTGTGTCTGTGTGACACCATTGTTCCTTATTGTGTGGTTCATTGTATATATATATATATATAATTTTCTAACTTGCCCTTTTCAAAAGCTTCCTAAAACCATTTATACACCAGACGATTCTTTTATCGTTATCCTCAAAATCAACAGAGAGACGAATTTATCAACATATAAGTTTTATTTACAATTAAGCTTTTTTTTCCCCATCGACAAAGAGAGAGAAAAACGTTAGTTGCAGGAATTTGATTCGTCAGGTCTCACTCTGCTCTCCTCACTCTTCTGTTGTTTATCTTATCCTTAATCAAAAATTAATCGACATTGCTGTAAATGTAAATATTAAACATTCTTCTTTTCTATTTTGCATTGCGCTATTAATAACTCCTGACCTGGAATCTCAATAGTTCTTTGTTTTCGTGATAAGTACAATCCCGGTCATTTTATGGGACACAAGAATGTAGATCAAAATCTATTTCGAATGTGCGTCTGCTTTCACATTTTTGTAGCCTGTCTCAATATTCAACACCCTCTGAACGTTCCAGCCCGCATCTTACTCGTCTGTTTAGGCTTTGTTCGTCAGTTGACGTTAGCTTATCTCGATGTGTTCCGAGCTACAACTTGTGTTCTACTGTATCAAGCTCGCAACTTTCCACAACTGTCTCATACTTAAAAGCGTCCGGTAAAAAATCCTAACTATCGTAAACTGCCGCAAAGCTAATTACAACTCCTCAGAACAAACTAATTCTAAATATGTGTACGTATATAGTCGACTTTTTGTCCGTCATACTTTGATTAACAATCCTATTTTAGATTTTTCTGTGTCCCTTTTTGAACACCTCCTTATACCTTTATCCTGTGGATAAACCAAAAGACCAAGAAAAGCTTAAAAAGCTAAGAACAGCATCTATTAACAACAGTCCTTTGATCTAAACCACTAAAGGCCAAGCACAAAAGTGTTACGGACAGATCGACAGACTGACTGACAGACCGACGGACCGGCCGACGGAGTGACTTATAGAGTCGTTTTCACGCGACTAAAAACAATGGATCTACTTAGGTTTTATGTCAGTTTCAACTTAGAGCAATGCTATCTACTTTATTGTCATGTCTCAAATAATACAAAAATGTAGCCCATTGTTTAAATTACTTGTTGTGTTATAAAAGATGTTGGATGTGTTCGCCGTTGAGATCTATGCATTCTCTGGGCACGTTTAAAAAAAACGTTTTTCCAGATACTGCCTGTAAATATTCTCTGGTGATTCTCCTGGCAGCGTTCGTAATGTTCTCCTTAAGTTGGTTTAGATTATGAGGATTATTTGCATAAACTTTTTGTTTTAAAGACACCCAAAGATTAAAATAATATCACATGATGACAAATCCGGGGAACGTGGTGGCCATAACCTTATGCTTAGTGTTCTCTCTTCTGTAAACATGTCATAAATTCGTGTCAGTGATCTGTGATACGTGTGGCATGTAGCGCTGGCTTGTTGGAAAATGAATTGCATTTTTTTCCACAGGAATCATCACTTATCAAGGCCCAGAGGCCACTCGAGGATAAGGGTTAAAGAGTGTACAGTGGTCAAAAGGACAATATCATCGTAATCGTTAGCAGTGTAAAGTTGGTAAATTGGATTACTTAAGAGGAACGGCTCATCAAGAATTTGTTCACATTGGACTTGAAAACGGCCATATCGTAGTCAGCTGAAAAGCAGGAAAACGGAAGAGAGTTCCACGGGTGTGCAGTTCTAAGAAAGAAGCTTTATTTATGGAATCTACATTAAGTTTAGGCACAGATAAAGAGTGAAGGGAATTATTGATAGTGTTCTCAGGAAAACGAGTGTTTCTCGTGAATGTTTTGATGGGTAGGGGGCATAGATTGGAGCTCAGACGAGCACTTGCTATGAAAATAACGATAAAGCAACGACAGGCTCGCAACGTCTTTTCTTTGAGTGTTGTGGTCTCATTTGATCGTTAAGAGAAAGATTAGAGAGACATGGCTACTTTAAAGTAGTAAAGTAAAAAGTGAAGTAAAGTAACCTGTAGTTAACTATTACTGCATTATTTTATGAGACAAGAATTTTCATGCGCTATCGAAAAAAAATCGCCATATTTGTTTGGGATGTGTGATGTAAAATCAAGGGAACTAAATCATAGTTTGGAATATTTTGAAAACGTTTCCAGACTTAGCCTAAGATTTTCAGTTTTCAGAAAATAATTACCAAAGCTATTATGATACAAATTTTTCTACTTATGTTGTTTTAGCAAACCTTTTAATTTTCGTTGTTTTCGAAAAATTTTTATGATTAATAATTGACCCATTGCTTAATCGTTTACTTTAGTTTTTGGATATGTCCATTATTGCGACATAATAATTAAGTAGATACCATTGGTCTTACTTGAAATTTAATATATTGTGATTTTCGAATTTCGCTTTAATAACAAGGAATAACATTTTTATTCCGAAGACGATTTGTGGGGGAGGGCGAGGGTGCACCGATAGTATAAAAGAAATACCAAGGAACCGACTGGATTCGAACGTTAGACAATCAGGTCTTCAGTGCACGTCATCATCCACTTCATAACTGCCACCTCCCCTTCTCTTTTGACTCTATCGATTTCAATAATTTGGAACAAAGTTAAAAAAATATAATAATAATAACCCATAAGTAGTGCAGCGTCTCCGCCCAGCTTCCACGTTCAATGAAACTCGCAGGGAGTCCATCATTATGACTGGCCTCTCAACTCTGGTGCCTCGTCTCGCATTTTCAACTTGATTTTTAACGGCATTTGTTTTGTGGTGTCGATAATCACGTTAATTAAAACAGAGAAGATGCTTAGCATTTTTATTTTCAGCCTTGCGTCATTAGCGTCCATTGTTGTTTGCAAAACATTAGTGAACGGATTTTTGACACGGAAAGATATTCGATTCGCTCCTCAATTGATAGATCGATTTGAAAATAAAAGAAAATAGAAAAGAGTGGAAAAGCATATATATATATATATATATATATATATATATATATATATATATATATATATATGGAAAGGTATATATATATATATATATATATATATATATATATATATATATATATATGGAAAGATATATATATATATACACATATATATATAAATCTATATATGTGTGTGTGCGTCTGCGTGTTTGTGTTTGAGTTTTTTGGTGGGGGTGTTGGTGAGGCATTTGAAAGGTTTATGTGAGAGGATAGAGAATTTGTAGATATGAAGCTTCAATATTCTTAATTCTATATAACGTTTCTTCGGGTTTTGCCTCTGCAGCAGTTTATCTGGCTCACGCATGTTGCTCAAGTGTATTAATCTTCGCATTCAAGAGTTTTCCTTAATATTTCAGCTGTTTTTATTATTATTGTTCGTTGTATTTTTTCAGTCATTCCTCTGATTCCAATTTCTCCTATTCTTTTTTACAAAGTTTTTCGGAATTGTTCCTAGTGCTCCTACTATTATAGGTATTATTCTGATTTTCTTCATCGTCCCTATCTAATTCAGCTTTCTGGCTAGCTCTGTGTATTTGCTCAGTTTCTCTTTTTCTTTAATATTCTACCTTTGGTCAGTTTGAACAGCAAAGTCTACGATTTGACAGGACTTTTCTTTCTTGTTAATTATTACGACATCCGGTCGTCTTGCTTGGATGGGTTTATTCGTTTTTATGTCCATTTCCAATAAAATTTTGTGATTCACGCTTTCAAGTAATGTTGCCGGCTTATGCTTGTATCATTTGTCTATGTGTTAGAGATGTATTTGTTTGCATAATTCCCAGTGTACTACCCATCCCACTTGGTCGTGTCTATTCTTGAATTCCTTTTGGGCTAGTTTGCTGCATTCGCTTACTATATGGTTTATTTTTTTGTCTCTTTGTTGACAGATTCTGCATTTGATGTTTTCTTATGTTTTATTGATCTTTGTTCTTATATGCTTGGTTCATATCGAGTTATCTTGTGCTGCAGTTATAAGGGATTCAGTTTCTCGATTAACGTGTCCTTTTCCCATACATGCGTAGGCGTTTTCGTTATTCTCATCTTTTTTATTCTCGTGAATCTTTTTTTTCCCCCCGTCTTATCCTTTTGCTTTGTTTTGTTAATTTTTTCAGTGTCTCTCACTGCCATAAGTATCATTTTAGGGTTCTACATTATGTATTTTTCTAGTTCTTTTGTGCGCGCACGCGCGTGTGTGTGTCAGTTACACAGTCTTCTATACAAGCCACTTCCCCCGCTGACCTTTCTTTTCACGTAGAGTCGTTCAACATCGTCTTTTAAGTGTAATGCATTGTGCATGGTCATGAGATAACTGGTGTGTTTTATATAGGTTCTGTATCGGAATGCGTCTGATAAGTATCGAAACTCGATACCCGAAAAAATCCGATTACAGAAGGAACTATCTGATTTTGACCAAGAATAACACTTTCATGCAATCTAACATCATAAGTACAAATGAGAAGTGCTATCCCCGCACAAGCAGAAAGTCTTAGCCTATAAAATCAACTGTAGATTCCTTTATAAGACAGAGGCGCGTTCGAAATGAATGGTTCTGTTTAGTGCACAATTGGATCATGATACTTTAGATTTGCATCGAAACTTAAATTCAAGCCATTATGTAAAATTAACCTCATAAATCAACGGTAGTTACTGTGGGGAGACCTGTAAAGCTTCTTCAGGATACACTGCGAGGAGATCCTGACTAAAGCAGGCTATCAATATATTTGATTTAAAAATGGGCTATTTCACCAATTTCGATGGTAATAAAAGTATTGCAAGTGTTGAGTCATCGTTGATCTTCATTTAATCCCGGACAATACCGGGTTTCCATGATAGTTGTGAATAAAAAGCTTAGCATTTTGGGCGATAATACTTTCTTTCCCGGTCTGGTCTGTCCAATTTACATCTCAGTCGAGGGGGGGAGGGGTCTAATTTTGATTTTTTCAATTTTTCGGGCACCGTCGGGATACAAGTCCTGCTAAAATACTATGAAAATAATCTTTTTTTTAGAAGATTTGTACAAAAACAAATGAGTTTCTTAAATCTAAAGTATTACTTTAGCTAACGAATAATGGATAACAAAGAAACAAAAACGGAAAGAGAAAAAGTGGAAGGAATAAAAGAACATAAAGGACACAAAGAAATAAAGGAATTAAAAGAAAGAATAAAGATATGAAACGGCGAGAAACAGAAAGAGAAAGAGAGAAAGGGAGGAAGAGAGAGAGAGAGAAGAGAGAGAGAGAGAGAGAGAGAGAGAGAGAGAGAGAGAGAGAGAGAGAGAGAGAGAGAGACTGAGGAAGATCTGAGAAGTTAAAAAATGGCGTCAATACTCAAACTGTTTTAGTTCGGTTCTCGGCTACTTTGCCTCGTTTTCGATTCGAAGCGAAACATGACGCGTCAAATGTTAATTTGAATTGCTTCTCACTGTTTGCTAATTTTCTTCTGTAGATACGTCCGTGCATTTGTATAATAGCCTATATTTGTCGGTTACACAAATTTGTCTGTATTTTACATATACAGTTAGAATAACGGTAGAAAAAGGCGAACTGTTGAGTCATCCATTGAGCTTAGGTTATACCGTTGAAATCAGGAAAAATTAATTTGCAACGCAAATCCAAACTTAAAAGTCACAATGAATGATAATAATCTTGTATTTTTCTTTATTATTGCCAACTGTTAGTGAAAACTCGCATATATTATTTATACTAACACACATACACATACACACACGCACACACGCACATATATATATATATGATCTATATACGGACACATATATTTATATATGTGCATACATATATAAAATACGAGGTGTCTAAAATAAGTGCCCAGACTTTTTTCGCATGGCTACTTTTATTAATAATAAACATATGAAACTCTAGTTGCTTTCGAGGTAATCTCCTCCGGCTGCAATGCACTAGTTGTACCGCTCCAACACTTTCTGGGAGGCCCCATGGAAGTCATAGCCTCTTTTGTCTCCTCATAACGACAACCTTCTATGTTTTCCTCGAGAATAAACAAAAGTCATAGTTAGCAAGTTTTAGACAACATGGAGGGGGAGGAACTGTCTTGATATCTATCTTGGACGAAAAATCTAATCTTTTATAAGCATCCTGAGAAAAACTTTGTGCAAATCTTTCGCATCTTCAGTTCCTCGCGAATAATTTTGTGTACATTTCCCACACTGACATCAAACTGCGCACTTGTTGTCTCTACAGACACACAACGGTCCATATTACCGAAATTCTTTATTTGGCCAATCACGTCCAGATTGCATTTTTGAAATTCACCAGTCGTGACTTTAGTTCCTGCTGTAGCTATTCATTTGAACTTGAAATAGCATGTGTTGATACAAAAATATGAATTATTGAATTTGAAATGCGTGTCTTTAGATTTCATATATATATATATATATATATATATATGTATATATATATTATTTCGAATTATCCACTTTTTCATATATATATGTACATGTATATATATATATATACATATATATATGAGTGTGATTGTATATACATATATATATATATATATTCAGACATATACAGTACTGTTTCTCTGTTTCACAGCCCATTAGTGCGGCTAGACATATATATATATATATATATATATATATATATATAATTATTCTTTTAACTCATATATATATATATATATATATATATATATATATATATATATATATATATATATATATATATATATATATGATAGCAAAAGTACCCGTCATTTACTGGGTTAAAAAACAGCCTACAGAATATGGACCCTGATTTCTGAAAGCATGATAGGTTATGAAAAGGAAGGGTTGTAAAAGGATAGCTTCGAATTTGGGGCTATCAAAACCAAAGCAAAATATGGTGAAAGTAAAAATAAAATAGATAAACCCCATAATTTATTATACCATACCTGTTCACACTGAAATACTTATCACAATATTCTGTGGATCTATATTTAAAAAAAGCTTTGTTAAACTTTGTGACATATTTCCATTCTATGGAGGTCAGGCGCGAACGCAGACACCACAACTTTATCATACCATCCTTATTTAAGTTAAAACACACTTATCAAACTATTCTTATGTACATCTATATCAAATACACTTGCAAACGTTTTTTTTTAATTTTTTATTTCCATACTTTGTGGACCAGGTGCAGACGCAGACCCCAGTGCAAACGTACCAATTCCTGTGTCCCGATACATCTTCTATCATTATATGTAATCAGTTTTTTTTAAATAGTCAACCATATAAGAGCCTATTCGTTACCACGCACGCACACACACACACATTCAGCTTTATATTATAGATATAATTATTATTTTAACTCATATATATATAATTATTATTTTAACTAATATATATGTGTGTGTGTGTGTGTGTGTGTGTGTGTGTGTGTGTGTGTGTGTGTGTGTGTGTGTGTGTGTTAAAAGAATAATATCGATTCAGTAAGAGGAGATTTATCGGGATAATGCAAAACTCAACAAAATGGTCTTAGGTCTAAGAACTCGGAATAATATTCAATATGCTTATAATTATTATACTTTTATATTTATTTTTTCATAGATTCATACTATTTTATACTTTTTATCCCCTTTTATATATATATATATATATATATATATATATATATATATATATATATATATATATATATATATATATATATACACTGTAGCATCAACATCGCTAAACACGCTGGTTGAATCGTCGCAACTCATAAATATCCATTCTCAAATAACGTGTGACCTGTTCTTTGTTTAATGCTGTTTTTCGGTCTTTTTTCTCAGAGAATAAAAAGCATCCCCCGTCTCCTTAATAATGAGTCCATTGTTAGCATTTAAGTATTATGACACCACTTAAAAATGCCGTCGCTACAATAGCCGACCACACACACGAAAACAACACACAAAAAAAAACCAACAGACAAACAAACATGGCGACGCTATCACATCTACGTTGATAAAATAAAACTTCAAGATTGCGATTTTCGTTTTATTTGCTTAGAATTCTTCGTTATTTGCTTGTTTGATAAGACGACAGTGCGTGAGAAAATTAATGGTTGGCCCCCTTTTTTTTATTATTTTGGTTTGTAAGTACCGAGAACAATGTTGTTTGTTTGTTCCTTTGTTTGTTGTTTTTTCTTTTTAATAATGATTTATAATCTGTTTTAATCGAATCATTAGGACTATTGTTCTTATGTTTCGAATTTTTTGAGATGACGATTGATTATTTGTACTGTTTTAGATTCAGACTATAGTTCTCATCTTGAGTGTTATTTTCACAACGGTGCGGCGAAATGTAACCTCCGAACTTTTTCACACGCCTTTTGTCAAATGCGGAAATTTTTTTAATGTCAAAATTTGGAATTTTCACAGAATTTTGAACTGACTTCAGAGTTTCTGGCAAGACGCAAAAAATAAATAAGTAAATAAAAAAATAAAAATAAAAGCTAGGAGTTAACATTGACCAAAACGTTGTGTGAAAAGCGTCCAAGATGAGAACAGTAGTCTGATTAACCAAAATAAAAAAAAAACTCTTCTTATATAAAAAATAAATGGTGAATGCTCTGATGAACTGCAAGCACTTGTCCTCTCCACGTGACGTCCCCCGACAAGCAACTATGTCCCACCCCTTTACAGTAGAGATGCATAGGTGTAAGAAAGCCTTTTACTCCAATAGTTTCTTCCCCAAAACTACAAGTCTTTGGAATTCCCTTCCGGGATTCTGCTTCCTCAACTGTACTGATATGCAGAAGTTCCAGTGTAATTTGAACAAACATCTTTCTACTTATCTCCCTTCCTAATGTCCCCGCAAAGTATGTCCCCGATAGTAGCCCTCTACTTCAAAGTGGCACTGTGCCTTTTTTGGGGTGAAAATGGAATTTAAAAAAATCCACTTGTTTGTATTTATATTCAATGATATGTGTGCGAAAACACTTTTAAAAGATAATGAAACGCGCTATTGTTAGAAACACCACGAATAAATGCACCTAAAAAAATGTCGAGTCGAATTTTTATTTCTTTCCGTTTTTTATTTGTTCATACGACTGCACCAGAGAACGTGTAGGTCCGAATGGTTGAAATGTAACGCTTAATGTGTAACTGCACGTTACAGTTGAACTTTTTGTATTTCAACTTGCCGACATATTTTTGTACGTGTTATCCATCCATCTACACAAAGCATAACACAGCGCATATGAGCACGGGGAAAAATATCAGCAGGAGCTGTAAGATAGCTGGCTTACGAAAATATTAGCAGCAGTAGCCGAAAAAATACATATGCAAATTAGGAAGCGCGCGCGAGCTTGCGCGACAAAAAAAAAAAGGACACCATGTGGTCGAGAGAAGCAAAGTGTGCAGCGAGGAAAATAGATGGGTAAAGTCGAAGGCGAGAATTGGCTAATGCTAGCATGGGGTTGGAGAAAAAAAGAAAAACGCAGCTAGGTGAGATGGACATGTGGCCCCGCATTGGCAATGAGAAACTTTTAAGCTGGTGTCGATACGGCGGGGTTTTGTTAATCTCGTGGCAGACGAACCGAACAGTTAAAACAAGAAGCAGGCAGTGTTTGGAAAGCAATGGTAATAAATTCTATTTAGAACTTAAAAAAAAACCCGACTCGGATTTTTATTTGTTTGTTTTAATTGTTTTTCCATTTGCGACGTTGCAAAATATTTTATTCTTTATCAAACTCGGTGTATGATCACTGGAGCTATGACAACAGCATATTCTTTTCATTGTTTTGACTCTCGAGTATATATCCGACACAGTAAGACACACTTAATCAACCAAGAACCACATCACTCTATATATAAGATATCAACGAATACACACTCGAGGGTCAAAAGAATGAAAAGAATATGCTGTTGTCCTAATCCTAATGATTACTATTTCCTGATTAATTTCAATGTTACGCGATTAGTAGTTTAAAAGTTTATCGGTTAAATATTTTCACTCACACACACATATACATACACCTACTGTTTTTTTTATATGCAGATTATTTGCAATTCGCTAGAACAGACAGTAACAAACCTACCTTAGAACTTAAATCTTTATTTTATCCACGGGGTAGATTATTCTTGTTCCATTAGCCATGAGCGGGAATAAATCTGATGTAATTTGTAATATTCTTAGTGTCGCTTTATACTGTAACAGATCTGTGACGCAAAGGTTAAAGTGCTATGTGATAATAGGTTATAAATAATAGTCTTCTACACTCTGCAGGTTCAGTGATCAGTACATTATTATTATTAAGTATATAGCAAACAATTTCTGTTAGATAATGGTTGACGAAACGAGAACAATCTACCTTGTTGATTAGATAAGACGTTTGTTTAACTGGAAAATCCGTATAGATTCCAAAGTTGTGCGTAAATATTCCCGAGTTTGATAAGACCAGCTTGAAGATGGTCGGAGATTTCATTGGCCTAAAACAAATTTCTCCCCCCCCCCACACCTAAAAATTTGAAACCGCAGCAACATTGTTTCCATGCATGAGAGTTATCTTTATCTTAAGTTTAACAGCTGAGAAAGAACAATTAAACGACGCAACTATACAGGGAATGGTGCATATGGAAAAGAAAGAGAATGAAAACTAGGCATGTACTAATTGACTAGCTGGACTACCGGCGTTACCCGGTCGTACAATACGCTTAAACATGATATTTTAATTTATGCTGATTACTCATATATTATTATAGAATCACACACACACGCACACACACACACACATATATATTTAATAATTATTATAGTAAGTAATTATTTATTATTATTATTATTATTATTATTATTATTATTATTATTTTATATCAGAGTAAGGAGATTAATTAGATCACAGATAAACGAATCTTGTAGTATCAAGTCTTACAAAATATTTTTGGGAGGTAATATCTTTATATAAGACAATCCCAGCCAAAAAAGATTGCTCAATATACTACATAGAACAAAATAACAATTTTGTTTTTATAATTAAATTTTATTCATAAAAAAAAAATCTAATAAATGGTAAAAAAAAACAAACCCTTCATTCTACGGATTACATACACACACACACACACACACACACATACACACACATACACACGCGCGCGCGCACACACACACACACACACACACACACACACACACATATATATATATATATATATATATATATATATATATATATAAAATTTCGTATGTCCACATAAATATTATATATAACGATGTATAATTTGTCCGGTGGACCAATTCGCAAAATAAAATTTAAAAAAAAATAAAAAATAACAAGGGGGGGGGGCAGTCGGCGTATTTTAATGCCCCACCGACAAGGCCTATCTATAAAGGAGAAAAGCGATTTTTAAGACTGGAATTATTCGGTTTTCGATACTTATTGGATAAATTTCTGTACAAAGAATATATAAGAACACTACCAGACATATAAATCACCGGTATGAAATTTGCAAAACATAAGCTTTCACGAAAAACACCCGTCTAGCTGAATCCACTGTGAAAAATTTCCCCCACTCTATATCTGTGCCTAAATCAAAACGCGGATTCCATGAACAAAGCTTCTTTCTTAGAACTGCACGCCTGTGGAACTCTCTTCCGTCTGCCTGCTTCCCTCCGGACTACAACTTGGTTGTCTTCAAGTCCAATGTTAACAAATTCCTAATGAACCGCCCCCTTAAGTAAACATTTTAGCAAATCTCCTCACTAACGTAATGTACTTGCAATAACCCTTATCCCTGAGTGGCTTCCTGGCCTTGATAAGTGGTGATCACTGTGTAAAAAAAAAAAAAAAAAAAAAGCTCAGCCGTTTAGGAACCTATAAGAAAAGAACTAACACGCACACAAAGTGACTTTTATATACTTTGATATACTTTGATATACTAGTAGATTGGTTTATTTTTGTTGTTTCGTTTTACGACATATAAACGCGTTTCGCGTTATTTAATGTAAAATCCAGGTATTTTGAAAATAGAAGGCTTTTATGTTTCAAGTTCTGGTTATGTCCCAAAATTCAGTGCATAAAATTAAGACGCCGGAAGTGGACTCGGTTTACCTAAATATGGAACGGAATTCAGTAAACATGAAACGAAATACAAAACCGTATGAGAAAAACAAATCATTTCAATAAAGTATTTTAGTTTTAACACTTCTTGTGCTAGCATGTAACATAACGAAATAATAAACTTTCACTTTTTACAAATCTATAAATATTTTTTTTAATACATGTGTTATCACGAAATAAAAACTAATGAGAATTTTTATTATTTACATTTCTATGAATGATGTCGTTTTGAAATAATA
>NC_136517.1:30303362-30323362 GCF_053919585.1 Euprymna scolopes | reverse complement strand
GAATTAATTCAGTTTAAATAATTCTTGGGTTATTATAAAACAACAAAAAAGAAACACGGTCTTATGTAATTTTGGTACTGCGCTTAAATAATAACTTTATTATTTCGAAAGCCATTCTTAACATGGGGAGGGGAGGATATCGTTTAAAAGTTATTTCGGGGGCACTTGTGCAGTACTTAAAAATATACAAATTTATTTTCTTTTGGGGAGGCTCGTTTTAAAACTATATCTACCTCAGTATTTTCTTTAATTTTCAGACATTTTTTAAAAATTATTTACTAAGTAATATCGAGTGCGACATTACTTGTTATTTCTTTTTAACTAAATAAACTCTTTAAAATAAGTTAAAACACCCAAAACTTTCAAAGCTAGGTAGAAAACGAAAACTTAGAAAATCAATATATTTTTTTTAAAACAATAAACATATTATGGTATGTGCATTATTACCTAAAAATATACAAAATTATTTTTTTTTGGAGGCGGGGGGGGGGGGCTCGTTTTAAAACTATATCTAATGTAATATTTTCTTTAATTTTCTATTGTTGAGCAATTATCCTCCTAAGAGGTGATCATCTTATGTCGGACATTTTTTGGACATAAGTAACATTCGACATTATTATTTTTTTAACTAAAAAAAAACTCTTTAAAATAAGTTGAAAGACCAAAAACTTTCAAAGTTAGGTAGAAAACGAAAACTTAGAAAAATTAATTTAATTTTTTTAAAACAACAGTAAACAAGTAAAAATTTTTTTAAAAAATATTATGAGGTGTCTATTCTCTTTTTTAAAGACAATATCTTCTTCAAGAACAGTCAGAAAATGTATTTTCAATCGATAATGGACCAGTTTTCCTTTCTAGCAAAAGGGTACAGGTTTTCTGGGGTCGAGTTTTCTGGAGACGAGTTTTCCGGAGACGAGTTTTCCGGGGACGAGTTTTCCTAAATTCATTTTATCAAGTAAGGCTCATATCAGTGAAAATATATAATATTTTTTAATTAAAAAAAAAATAAATATTAGTATCTCTATTCTAAAGAGAAAAACAATACCGAACCCATTTCGAAGATAGAATCATGTAAGGAAAAATAAATACGAGTAGGAAATCGAGTTATTGAAGTTATTGAAGTTATTGAAGTTATTGAAGTTATTGAAGTTTAAAAAGTAGCTATCGTTAAGTTTTGAATCGACAGAAATAACTATTGTTTCAATCAAAAAATGACACGAGTAAAGTCTCCAAATTCTGGTGATTAGTTTCGTCTGCTTTTACAAGCAGTGACGGAGCAGAATAGGAAACCATATTTATGGATTGCATGAAGTGTGCTTATCTTTGTTTAATACTAGTTGATTTACTCAGCGTTGCCTGGTTGTACTTGATATACTTTAATGTTCATGTCTTTATACATTATCATCAAAAACCAAACAAATTCACAATGGATGCCTTTTCCACATTCCTCATGATAATGATGATGATGACGATGATAATGATAACGATGATGATGATGACGACGACGACGATGATGATGATGATGATGACGATCACAATGATGATGACGATGATGATGGTGACAATTATATTGATGACGATGACAGTGATGATGACGATGATAATAATGATGATGATGATGATGACGGCGATGATTATGATGATGCTGATGATGATGACGACGACGACAACGATGATGATGATGCAGTAGGTGCGTTTTCTTTTATAAAATCTCGCCAGTAGTCCTAATTTTTATTCTAGTTTAATCTTTATCTTCTAGACCTTCTTTCAAAATATAATGTAAGAATTGTAATTATTATTGTATATAATAGTGCATATTTGACAATTGCTATTTTTTACTTTTACATGCACAACACACGCGCGCGCGCGCACACACACACACACACATATATATGTATATATATATATATATATATATATATATATATATATATATATATATATATAGCCAGTAGTCTGTTTTTTTGAGATGAGGTGTTTTCATTGATTGAGATTTTCGGACTGACTTCCTCATCTTGGTTTTATAGTCACAACGTTTCGGGCGTTTTGCCCTATCGAACTGGGGACCCGTTTGTAAGGAGTCTCGAACCCAACCCTTTATTAATATTACGGGGGTACCGTGTTCGGACTCCAGCTAGGCTCTGGGACATAGTTGCTGATGCTCTGTTTTGAATGTTACATTTCACTACCTTCGTTCTGGATTGAACTCAACACCTTTGGGTAACTGTAAACTTTGATACAACGTCTAGGACCACTCGGTCATATGTCACTAGTCATTAGCCAGTAGAGTTTAGTTTCCTAGAAGTACATCCAATTAAACAACATGTGTCTACCTAAGAGTGCTCAATGAGTGAACAGAGCAGGTATATTGGATTTATTTATACAAACATTGATGGCTACATATGTGCATACATGTGTATGTAATCACCCGCGTTGGGGAATTACGTCTTCAGGCCAAGAATTAACGTCGAGAACTGATATTTCAAACAAAAACATTTTCTCATTTCGTTTACAAAGTTAGAATGTAACATGGGTGGGGGTTATCTGAGGATAGACCTATGGACTTCAAGCTGAATTCACTATTAACTTTTGCGTAGTAAAAAAAAACGTACAACTTTTCTAGGTTGGCAGTATTTTTGCGCGAACAGTTGGCAGAGTTGGTGGAAATTTTCTGTTTCTATGTCTATCCTTGTAGCCATGTCACTAGTAAGGGTGCTGGAGGTAAACGTTTTGTCTGGGCTGACGTTATCCGCCTGATAGTCAGGGACCCGAACCTTGGATTAACCACTAAGGAGGCTGTCCTATCAGCAGGTGCAAAGTACTGGGGCTGCTGTATTGCCATTTGGTGAATGGAATCTGGACCATGCAGTAGCTTCTGGTGGGGCCTCTCGATGCCATACTAGTGGGTAATTGTTACGGCTTTACCTTATCATGTGGTACAAAAAAAAAAAAAAATTCTTCGTTTCTTTTTCTCTCTTAGTTTCCCCTCTCTGTCCTGCTCTAAGTAAATCTGTCGACCTAGTCCACAAATTCCAAAATTTCATCATGACAAGTTTCAAGAAAAAATACACGATTAAACCCGGTTCTCCAACTTCCAACGTAGACCCCTACTACCATGTCTCCTTCTCCAACATCAGAGGTCTACGTTCTAACCTTCCAGAGGTTGAAACCCAATTACAGGAGACTAAACCAGACCTTTTATTTTTAAGTGAAACTGGCATTGGACAGGCTATTTCCCTTGATGAGTTTGCAATTACAGGATACTCTAACTTAACTTCTAAATCTGACCCCCAAGATCGCCATGGGCATGGAATATGTGCCTATATTAAAGATAGCTTTCCATGTGGGAGGGACATCTCCAGGGAAGATCCTAACTTACCTTATATGTGCTTCCGGGTTGCTTTAGCTCACACTACTGCATTTATATTTACTCTCTATCGCCCCCACAACAGCGGAGTTACTATCTTTCAAAGCATATCTGAGAAAATTGACCAAGTCCTTTCTACTTATCCTTCAGCTAACATTCACGTATGTGGAGACTTCAATGTTCACAACGTCGAATGGTTGACCCACTCAAACAAGACCGATGATGAGGGGAGGTTCTGTCATGATTTCTCCATTGCCTATGACCTCACTCAGATTGTTCAGGAACCTACCCGTGTGCCCGATAATGACGGCCAGTATGCGAGCCTACTAGACCTTTTTCTCACAACTTGCCCTGAACTATGTTCAGTTTCTGTTCTGTCGCCTCTTGGATCTTCCGACCACTCTGTTGTATCAATTAAGATAAAAATGAAATGTAATAAGTCCCCAGACGTACCTCTTCATCGTACAGTATATCGATACACTAAGGCTGACTGGGATAGCTTCCGTACATTTATATCTGATCTACCTCTGCATTCCATGTTTAAAAAGGATGTGTCCTCTATAGTATTAGACCTAACTGAATGGTTAATTGTAGGTATTGACCATTTCATACCCTCTAAAAAATTTCAGCAAAAACCTAACAGCCAGCCATGGTTCTCTCCAGAATGTGCTGCTGCCATTGCGCACAGAAATCACTTTTTCCACTGCTTCAAACGTAATAGATGTATGGAAACTAAAGCCGTTTTCAGGACTGCCAGCAACCATTGTAAGAAAGTAATAAGGAACGCAAGAGAGTTGTATGCTCAATCTGTTAAGTCCAAAGTAGCTGAGCAGCGGCTTGGTTCCCACCAGTTTTGGCAAATAGCAAACAGAATCCTGAACAGAAGCGTGTGCTCCATCCCAACTATTATCAATGGATCTGAGGTAATCTCGTCAGCATCAGACAAAGCCAAACTCTTTGTCAAGAACTTTGCAGCTAATTCTACCCTTTGCGACCAAGACCGCCAACCCCCAATATTTCCTCTTGTATCAGAAAACACGCTATGTGATATACGTATATCTGTACGTGATGTTGCCAAGCTAATCAAAAACCTTGATTCCAGTAAAGCAACTGGCCCTGATGGTATTCCAATTATAGTACTCAAAAAACTTCAACCTGAACTAGCGCCCATACTTACAAAACTGTTTAAACGTTGTCTTAAGGAGAATAGTTTCCCATCTCCCTGGAAAATCTCATCAGTATGCCCTGTATTTAAGAATTCAGGTGATCGCTCATCCCCCTCTCAGTACAGGCCAATAAGTCTCCTGTGCGTCATGAGTAAGTTGCTAGAATCTGTATTAAATACAGAAGTAATCAAACATCTCAACAAAAATAACCTTCTTAGTGACACTCAATATGGTTTCCGTTCTGCTAGATCTACAGCAGATGTCCTTACAGTTATATCGCATAGGATTAGCAAATCTCTCGACGGTGGCAATCTTTCTAGGGCAATTGCTCTTGACATATCTAAAGCCTTTGATAGGGTATGGCATAAAGGTTTACTTCATAAGATCGCTAGCTATGGTATAGCTGGAAAAGTCTTCTCAATTATTAAATCATTTCTTTCTGATAGATTCATAAGAGTAGTAGTTGAGGGGCAAAAATCAGAAGCTCACAATATTAATGCCGGTGTCCCTCAGGGATCCATCCTGGGCCCAACTCTTTTCCTGATCTACATTAATGATCTTCCAAATCATATCCTTACATCATTTGTAGACATTTATGCTGACGACACTACCATTTATGGTACCACATCTAAGACAGTAAACGAGCAAGTTCTCTCCAATTCTCTCTCCTCTGATCTTGAGCACGTAGTACAATGGGGAAAGGAGTGGCTGGTTACTTTTAATGCATCTAAAACCAAGCTTCTCTCTTTACATCATCAACATTCTAATCCACATTTGTCATCAATTGAAATGAATGGCTCTCGTCTTCAGGAGGCCTCAAGTTTTGACAAGCTTCTGGGCTTGACCATTACTCCTGATCTTAAATGGAACACGTATATCAAATCTGTTGCCAAGGCCGCTGGAAAAATGGTGGGATCTTTCTATCGATCCAGTAGATATCTCACTGCTGATGCTATTTTCTATCTATATAAGAGCCAGGTACGTCCAAGGATGGAATACTGTTGCCACATCTGGGCAGGAGCTGCTAGAAAGAACTTGTCCTGCCTTGATAGAGTTCAAAATAGACTTCGTAGCCTCGTAGGAGATGTCCTTTTCTCCTCCTTGCAACCTCTATCTCACAGAAGAGATGTTGCGAGTTTGTCTCTGATGTATCGTTATTTTCATGGAAAGTGTTCAACTGAGCTTCAATCTATGGTCCCCCCTCGCCAAACTTTCACAAGAAACACTCGTCTAGCTGTAAACACTATCAATAATTTCCCCCACTCTTTATCTGTGCCTAAACCTAAACGTAGATTCCATGAACAAAGCTTCTTTCTTAGAACTGCACGCCTGTGGAATTGTCTTCCGTTTTCCTGCTTTCCGGCTGACTACAATATGGTTTTGTTCAAGTCTAAAGTAAATAAGTTCTTGATGAGCCGTTCCATATAAGTTATTAAATTTACCAAATTTTCATTACTAATGATTACTATATTGACCAACTTCTACTGTACACTCTTTAACCCTTATCCTTGAGTGGCCTCTGGGCCTTGATAATGTGGTGATGCCTTTGTAAAAAAAAAAAAAAAAAAAAAAAAAAAAACTTATGAAAAAGTTACAAGCGGGTAGGGACGGGTAATATAACTATGCGTGTGGGGTTTGATAAAAAGAATTATGTACTGAATGAGTTCATTCATATTTCTATTTTAGATGTATAATTTAGTGGCAGTGTACACACACACATATATATATATATATATATATATATGTCTGTATTTTGTGTAAATATGTATGTATATGTGTATTTATGTATGTATGTGTGTATGTATATGCATGTATATATGTGTGTATATGTGTATGTGTGTATATGTATGTGTATATATATATATATATATATATATATATATATATATATATATTAAAATAGGCTGTCTCATATACGATGATTATAATAATGTATATTACAAGAATGTATGGGTGTATTGGTATATATGTATGTATATTATGTATGTATATATATACGCCCGAGTAAACTACAATAATACGCTGTTTCATATAAAAGGGGTACCACACTACGGAAGTTAAAAGGCACCTTATTATTAAAAAAAGGTTTTTGTATTTGTGCATGTATTGCTGTGTTTTTATACGTTGTGAGTGAGCGGGTATCTGTGTTTCCATGTGTGTGTATATATATGTAAGTATATACGTGAGTCTATATTGATATCTATATGTATATGTGTCTCGTATATATCTGTAGAGATTTGAGGACATGTATGGATGGAGATGTGTGTTTTCACCTGCAGATAGTCTGGCTGTGTATGTATATATTGTGTGTATGCTGGTATGCGTGTGCATGTATATGTATACCTATATGTATGTATGTATATATGCATATATATGTATGTGTGTATGTATATATATATATATATATATATATATATATATATATATATATTAAGTAATGTGATTGCTAATTTAAAATTTAAAAATCAAATTATAATTAAATTAAAAATCCGTTTCATAATAAGGAACAATAACAAAATCAATTATCTGTACGATCGTTTCGGAAAACAACGCTTTTTATTGTGGTATACATCAAGTTATGTACAATAATTACATATAGTTTTTTAATAAGCAAGGTCTCCTCGTCAGCAAATTTTTAAGGGTTTTTATTGAATTTAAAAGACACCATGAATAAACCTAGAATTAAAAGTAAGGCAGATGAATCTGAAAAAATTGAAATAAAAGGTCTGGATTTAAAATTTATAAGAAAATTAATATGGGTTAGAGATAGAAATAAGTAGAGAAAAATATAGATTTGAATTTACATAATAAATTTGCTTTAAAAATATATAGAGATATTTACCTTTTAATTTTTCGCTTTTTGAAATCAGGAACTATGGTTAAAATACTCATTTAGATGTTTGCTATAGCTTTTTATCTTATTGAATGATGAATTTAAAAAAAGGGGGGACGCTCGTGCAGTAAATTATTTCCGTTAGCGTATTTTTTATTTAAAGACGCTACGGTTTATATATAGAGAATGTTGCTTGTGCAATTACATATTTTAAGGGGAGATAATTGTCATATTTTCTTTACTTAATTTATTTGAAGGGTGTAAGGGAGATAATTAGTCTAACTTAATTATTAAAAAAATAATAATTGTAATCTATTTTTACTAATAAGTAATTTTTAATGATTTAAGGTGGCTTATATTTATTAAATTTATACCAACGTTTATGACTACATGTAAATATAAGCCCCTGTCTTGAATTTAATAGTTTGGTTGTATTTTTTATATCTTCATATTTTAAAATTTTTATTTTTGAATTTAATTTGTGAATTATATCAAAACCCGTAAACGTAAGAATAGACACAAGGAGATCCTATGGTTCAACCCCCCATATTCCAAAAACCTAGAAACAAACATAGCCAGAGAATTTTTTAAAATATTAGATAAGAACTTTAAAGCCCCCGATAGATATAATAAAATTTTCAATAAGAACACAATTAAAGTCTCTTACTCTACTATGCCTAACCTTCATCAGAAAATAATTAGCTCTAATAATAAGAAAATTAATAAACTACAAAATACAACTATACAAAATACATCGGACTGTAACTGTAGAAGAAAAAATAAATGTCCCCTACAAGGCTCATGTAAAATTAAAAATGTTATCTATAGCTGCACAGTATCAAAAACTCCAAATCTGCATGAACCTATTAACAGCCATAACTCAACTACCAGATTAAATAATAACACCAACTTAAACCAATCTACCGATCAATTACTAATCAACCCACCATATAATAATCCAAAAACAGACCTAACGGAAAATAATCACAATAAGCAAGAGGTAAAATATTTTGGTTCCACATCTGGCCTAATAAAACATAGAATTTCAACGCACAAACATTATTTTAAAAATAACTATCTATCAAACCAAACTACTCTATCCAACTATATTTGGCAACTAAAAAACAGCAATATTCCTTTCAACTTAAAATGGCGAATAATTGAGACTTGCAAACCATATAAACCAGGAGATAAATTTTGTGCACTATGTACAAAAGAGACCCTAAAAATTTGAAAATATAAAGATATAAAAAATACAACTAAACTATTAAATTCAAGACAGGAGCTTATATTTACATGTAGTCATAAACGTTGGTTTAAATTTAATAAATATAAACCACCTTAAATCATTAAAAATTACTTATTAGTAAAAATAGATTACAATTATTATTTTTTTTAATAATTAAGTTAGACTAATTATCTCCCTTACACCCTTCAAATAAATTAAGTAAAGAAAATATGACAATTATCTCCCCTTAAAATATGTAATTGCACAAGCAACATTCTCTATATATAAACCGTAGCGTCTTTAAATCAAAAATACGCTAACGGAAATAATTTACTGCACGAGCGTCCCCCCTTTTTTTTAAATTCATCATTCAATAAGATAAAAAGCTATAGCAAACATCTAAATGAGTATTTTAACCATAGTTCCTGATTTCAAAAAGCGAAAAATTAAAAGGTAAATATCTCTATATATTTTTAAAGCAAATTTATTATGTAAATTCAAATCTATATTTTTCTCTATTTATTTCTATCTCTAACCCATATTAATTTTCTTATAAATTTTAAATCCAGACATTTTATTTCAATTTTTTCAGATTCATCTGCCTTACTTTTAATGCTAGGTTTATTCATGGTGTCTTTTAAATTCAATAAAAACCCTTCAAAATTTGCTGACGAGGAGACCTTGCTTATTAAAAAACTATATGTAATTATTGTACATAACTTGATGTATACCACAATAAAAATCATTGTTTTCCGAAACGATCGTACAGATAATTGATTTTGTTATTGTTCCTTATTATGAAACGGATTTTTAATTTAATTATAATTTGATTTTTAAATTTTAAATTATCAATCACATTACTTAATACTGAATTAGCTCTAGGACATTTAACTATCGAGCTTATTATATATCTAAATTACAACGAGCACTTTCTATTTCCTGTATTTTAATTTAACTAGTAATTTCACTGTTACATTAAAATACACTCAGCTCTTTAGACTATTGTTCTAATCTCCTTTTAATATATATATATATTTTTTTGAGACGTGTATCCGGTTAGGGTCCACAGGTGTTTTAAGTTCCCAATCGACAGTGTTATTATTGTTATTATTATTGATATTGTTAGTGTTATTAATATTATCAATATTATAGAAATTATTATTATTATTAGGATTGTTAGTGGGATTAATATTATTAGTTTTGGTATAATAACAGTCATAATATATTATATCCAGATGTGTCCAGGGATGTGTTTGAGGGTCTGTGCATTGATATAAATGCGTATGTGAGTATAAATATAAACATGTTATAACTGTATGTGAGCATTATGCATCTATGTATGTGTATATGTGTATATGTGTGTATATATACACACATATCCTACCCATATCGGGAAGGAACTATCTGTGTGTATGGGAAGGTTGGGTTGTTCAATGTCTATATATACACTTTTAAAAATACATTAAATAAATATGTACATTTTTTCTCTCTCTCTAAATTTATTCATTTTGTTAAATTATTAAAGGATAAAGGAAAAACGGTTAACCAGGATCTGTTTTGATATTTTGTTCTTTGATTATTATTTTCCCTATACTAGGGGCTAAATTGTAGAACCCCTTTCTTTGCGTAATAGTATTAGTGTTTAATATTAGTGCTGACTCTAAAAGTCTTCTTTTAGCTCTATCTATTATCAAAGAACAAAACATCAAAACAGATCCTGGTTAACCGTTTTTCCTTAATCCTTAAATAATTCAACAAAATGAATAAGTTTAGAGAGAGAAAAAAGAAATAGTGTACATATTTATTTAACGTATTTTTAAATGTGTGTATATATATATATATATATATATATATATATATATATATATATATATATATATATATATAGACATTGAACAACCCAACCTTCCAATACACACACATAGTTTCCTTCCCGATATGGGTAGGATGTTAACACTGTTTCCTTTTCATTTTCGTATGGTCTGTGATCGTTTTCTTTTTATGCATTTTTCCTTTTAATATCCTGAAGATGTCCTCTGCAATAAGGACGAAACGTTGATCATTTCATAAAATCATTCGGTTTTTCTTTTTTCAAAACATATATATATATATATATATATATATATATATATATATATATATATATATATATATATATATATATATATATTTATATATATATTAAAACACGGTAGTGGATCATATATGGTTAAGTGGCAGTTTTAGTCATGTAAAACTGCTTTAAAGCTTCCTCACTCACTCATTTTGCGACTAAATTTCAAACAGTATCACAGTTTATAGACAATCTTCTTAGCTATATTGTGAAAGAAATATTTTGAATTTTAGTTCAGTAAAAAAAAAGTTATGATGAATTTACTTGTGCTCACCGTAAGGAAGTGAGCGATGTTTTTTATGACTGGTTTCCATAGCAATCACGTCGGTTAAGCGACTACTGTTGCTACCAATTCACCCCTCCCGCAAAAAGAGAAGTAACAAGTGAAACAGAGAGAATGAAAGAATGAAAGGGAGATAATTGGGGTCGGATATATTTACAGCAGACGGGTGCCGTGCATTGTTATTACATATGTGTATGTTATGTTTATGGGGGCAAAAAAAAAGAAGACTTAAATTAACTAAAGAACAAGTGAATTTACTGGAAGCATGGAAAAATCATGGATTACAATAGAAAAATGCGAGTAGGAAAAATAATATTGTTAAGCTTAAACATGGAAAGATGAAGGACTAGTTGTGTAATCTAGAAAAGAAAAGGACAAAATATTCTAGTAAAAATATGATAAATTTATTTATAACTTAAAATATTTCAGCATTAAGACTTTTGTCATTCAATTTATAACATTATATAATTAATTCTTAATGCTGCAATATTTTAAGTTACAAATTTATTATATTTTTTACTAGAATATCTTGTCCCTTTTCTTTTCCAGTTTTAACAACTAGTCCTTTACTTTTCAATGTGTAAGCGTAACCATATTACTTTTCATACTCGCATTTTTCTATTGTAATAAATACATACATATATATATATATATATATATATATATATATATATATATATATATATATATATATATATATATATATATATATATATTTACAAACATTTTAGCCCGGCGTTGCCCGGGTGTTTGGAGGTGTATTTTGAGCAAAAAAAAAAAAAAAAAGCGATTAATTTTTTTAACTTTGGCCCCTATTATGACCCCTTAACATTTCTTGTTTTGGGCTCAAATCAAGTTATTAAGTTAGATCCATGTCTAAGAAACCTATATCTAACATTTCAAGTGTTTAGACCCAAAATTATTGGAGAAGTTTGCTAGAGTTCTCAAAGGTCCAATCGTTTAACTTTAACCCCTTAACAGCCAAATTTCTGGCCGAAACCGATCGCAAAGATTTTCCCAAATCTCAGTACCCTGTGTATTAAATTTCGAGTATGTAGACTTAAATTTGACAGAGTTATTTCTTAGGGAAATGTACACACACAGACACACAGACACGTTCACTGACGAAGAGCAGATGAATAGTTGGCCGAAACGTCGTGAAACAACAACTACAAGATGAGGATAGTAGTCTGCAAATAAATAAACGGATAAATAATACAACAAACTCATTCCAAAAAGAATTCCATCTAATTAAAAAATATTTTGAAATTTTGTTTTTATCTATGCGCTGATGAAATCCATGTTGTGCAAATTATAATTTGATTAATGATTATAGTGTACGCAAGGTGTTACAATTAATAGAAAACTTTCCGAAAATGAGTAAGTACCTGTGCTGTATGTTTATACCTATTGACGTGGTATCTTTAAAGAATATATATATACATATAGATAGATAGATAGATAGATATATAGATAAATAGATAGATATATAGATAATAGATAGATAGATAGATAGATATAATGTATTTTCTCTCAATTCAGAAAAGATGCGATGAACTAGGAATAAGGAAAAATAGGACTTTTTTGGACACCCTTTCTTCTTTGGATGGTGTTTTTTAGACAATATCCAATATAAGTTGGAATGTGTTAGATTGCATTATATTATTAATACTGACTACTTATGTATTTTGAGTTTTTTTTTCTTTCATCTATAATTCCTATAAGCTTTATTAATAAGTGCCTGTGTCTGTATTTGCCCATTCCTTAACCTGTCGTAAATCATAGAACTGAAAGGGAAACTTGTCTAGCCTAAACACAGCAGCGAATCAACAAGCAAACTCTCATTTATATAGCCAAAAAAAAATGTTTAACACCTGGCGTTGATTGCAGGTAGAAGGACCCAATCCACCTGCATAAACACGTATTACTAACTGTACTCGAACAACCCATAAAACGCTATAAAAATTGCTATGTCGCTGATGTTAAGAAGACAAGCAAGCCATAAATACAGACAAACAAGGAAGCCGTGGCTTGTTTTTCGTCAACCAATTAACAAAGTTACCTGGTTTTGCCCGGTTTACAAATGTAATTATGCCATGGGCGACATGTTTGTTAGGTTGCATGGTAGCGGTGTATACGAATAACAGACGCGTCGCAGATGAGATGTATCTGGCTATGAAAAGAGAAATTACTCACTATATTAAAAACTAACAGGCCGCCCGGCATTGCCCGGTCGTAAAATATGCTTAAATATGATATTTTGATTAATGCAAATTTCGTATTTATTATTATATTTTATTGGACCCAATATATAGTAATGATTTAAAAAGTCTTTTTTAAAAAATGACTCATGCGCCACCATTAAGAATCGAAACCAAAACGTTTAACTTAGGATTTACTTTTTCACTTGATGTTAATTACTGAGCTATGATGACATGCTTGCTGCAAGGCTAAAAATTAAAGCATGAACCAATAGCTATTACGTTACGCATGCATATTCGTAATGCTGTGATTCCACCTTCACCTGGCAAATTCCATTTTTTCAAACTTGTGCACCGATTTTTCCCGGCTAAAACCCAAATATAAAGTTTCGCTTGGGTTCGAATACTCTATATATTAAGTTTCATGTCTATAGACAAAAAAAAATTACAGAGGAGTCTGGTAGGCAAATTTTTTTAAACAAATATATATACGCATACATAAATATACATAGAAAAGAGTTTCGTGTTTACTATATTTTTATACGCAAATATTACACAAGTATAAATCATATAAAATATATGCATACATAAATATATATAGAAAATAGTTTTGTTTTTACTATATTTTTATACGCAAATATTACGCAAGTATAAATCATATAAAAATACCTGCATGTATATAATTACATATAATAGTTAACCAAAGATGATCACCCCATAAAAAACGAAAAACTATGGGGAATTAATTAAAATGAATTTTTAAAAGAACATGCAAATTAGCTAGATCTTTTGCAGATGAATGCAATTACACTACACATATATAACAAAGTTGTATTTTCATTTGAAATAAATAGAAAAAAGGTTTTTAATATGAACATCAATACACCCCCCCAAAAAAAAAAAAATTATAGGAGTATAGATATGTTTACTGTGGAGCTTGCTGCAGCTAGAATTCTACTGTCCATTTGAAAAAAATTACATCCCCCTTCAAATGGGAGCAAATTGATTGAAAAAAAAAAAAACAATAGTTGCCTAAATATTGGACACCCTATAACTGTGGTTCCCAAACTTTCAAATATGGTGACCCATTTTAGAACAAGCAATGCTAAAGCGATCCAAATCCGTAAAATATCTTATACAGGTTGAACCAAAATAGGTGGACAATGTTGTATACCTTCGTACATGTGGAAGTGGCATTCTTGTCATGATAGAGGCCAACTAGGCTCAGCCAGCAAGCCTCAATAAACATGATCCTGGCTACCTATAGTCTTAAAAGAAAAACAGATCAAGTTTAATTATATTTGTTTTAGTTGATGAGAGATATGTAACCTGGACCATTTTTATTGAGGTCGGATGGCTGACTCTAGTTGACCTCTATCATGACAAACGTGTCATTTGCACAGATAGAAAGGTTTACAATATTGTACATCTACTTTTGGCTCACCCTCTATATTCATTAATTTTTATACAACGATCCAACATGTACATCGATTATTGAATTATAGATTATGCATTCGTTAAGTAACTATACATTCCGTAAATTCATGATACATTTTAAATTTATTCATAAAAATTTCCAAAGCTGCTACAAAAATTAATTGGAAATCAATTTAAACTTATTCGAAAACAAAAAAAAATTACCGTTATGTAAATTATGTTTATGAACTGGTCCAAATGAAGCCGCTTGTATTGCAGTTTGTTTTTAAGTAGCAATTCTATTTTTAGTTTTGTTGTTGATGACGCACATCAAGTCATCTTCATCATTTAATTGATTTCGACATTTCTTTTTAAGGATGAGAAACAGAGAGAATGCAGCTTTATATAATTTGTTGGAAATGGCAATAAACTCCTTAATGCGATTTCCGAATCTAAATCAGAAAATTAGGAATTTTTAACCCAAATTCTTGTAATTGATATTCATCAATATGTTTTTGCCATGTTTTATCTCATATTTACATTCGACTCAAAATCAATTGGCGAGGTAATGACATTGGGATCGTGACCCCATTTGGGATAGTGACTCACAGATTGGGAACCATTGTCCTATAGAATTGTTTTTGCGCAATGAATTCTTACAAAGTTCGTTCACACGAATTCGCTGAATTAAATATTCCTAAACACGTATTAAGCTTTACTTTAGATGTAAAATTTTTTAAAAAATTTAAAAAAACAAAAAAAAAAAACAAGTGAAGCATGCATGGTCCCCCGTGAATACACAGTGAACGAGGCATAAATAATGACTAAGTTCAGCATTTGCCACCCCCTCCATTTAGCCCCAAAAGTCATAGGGAGACGTAAAATTCTGGTGAAAATGAACAAACGGTGCAGTTTTAGGCCATAACATATGTACATTTGAGTTTTGCACCATGCAAAAAAAAAAAAAGAAAAGAAATGACTAATTCCATCATTTGCCTCCCCATTTAGCGCTAAAAATTCCCAAGGCCTTAACATATTTAAATTTCAGTTAAGCATCATGAAAAACTGCTAAATAGACAAACACAAGAAATTTTGGACAGATATGGTAAAATAATCCTCAAAATAGTGTTTTTATTAGCCCTAAAAGAGCCCCCGGGGGCACACCAAAGAGTTATCCCGAAGTATAGGCAAACAAAATTATATAAAAATCAGTTAGTTACAGCTTTTCAGAAAGTTGTATAAAAATCCAAGTCATCAATTTTTCTTTAAGAAGAACAAAAGTGTCAATTTTAGCCATTTTAACACGAAAGGCGAAGTTTTCCTGGAAAATCCGTTCGGTTACTTTTTTACTGATATCATGTTTAATGGTTGTGCAAAAGTAAAAAAAAAAAAAAATCCAAGGTGCAGTTATTAAGAAAAGTGCGGACAGACGAACGGAGGAACGAACAAGGGTGGATTTACAGGTCCACCCTCCTTTTGTCGGGGGACGAAAAAGATGATCGAAAGAAAAACATCAAAAAAGAGAAAACAAAGTATACAGCGATACCTTTAAAAAAAAAGAAAAGGAAAAACTGGTAAAAGATAAGGAAAAGGTAAAAAAAATATGCAACAATTTAAAAGTGCCCGATACAAAAATTAAAAAAAAAGAGAAGGAAGAAAAAAGGCAAAAAAGAAACAGAAAATATAAAAAGAAGAAAAAAAAAACAAAAAAGAGAAAAGAGGACGAAACACAAAAGAGACAGTGTGAAAGAGAAAAAGAAAAAAAAGAACAAGGATAAAAGTCGTGATAGGTAGAGAAAGAGAAATAGAGTGAGGGGGGGTGAGATACAGAAAAAGAAGACGAAGAGGAAGAAATACAGAAAAAGAGAATGATAAAAAGAGATCGAAAGAGAGAAAGAAAACTAAGGGAGGAAGAGAGAAAGAGAGAGAGAGAGAGAGGGGGGGAAGAGAGAGAAAGAGAGAAAGAAGCAGAAAAAGAGAAAGAGAGATATCTATCAATATACATAGAGAGACCAAAAGAGGGCTTGAGTCTATTAAATTAACATATGTAAATTTTCCTCTTCCCCTTCCATTCAAAAATAAATAAATAAATAGGTAAATAAAAACGAGAAATAACTGAATTTCATTTCAGAACTCCACTTCAAACCGCTTCTCCCCACCGAGGTCTTGCCCCTGTCCCTACGAAATGTCGACCTTTTCCTCCAATTCACACTTACTGACCCTTTTAGGTTCGTCGTGATTCATGTCGCATTTAAAAATCGCTCAATATATCTTCACGAAGGAGGCACCCACATTGTCAAATACGTGCGAACTGGGGTCACCATTTAGTCGAGTCCTCGTTAGACATTCAAAATATCAGAAACTTTTCATTTTCCTTTTTTTTTTCCTCCCCCCTCTTCCCTTTTTTTCTGTTTTTGGCCAAACTTACGAATTCGCCATTTTATATTCTACCTTTTTTTTTAAACAAAATAACTACCCCCCCCCCCACCAACCTCTAGCATTTGTCGAGTGGATGTAATTTTTTTAAAGTTAGGGTTAGCTGGTACAATGTCGAAATCATTATGGGTAGCTAGGATTTACTTATTTATTTTTTATTATTATTTTGAAATCATTTTGTTTCCGTTGTCCATTTTACGGCATATCAAGCCCTTTTTCCATTTAAATAAAAAAATCCCATCAATTTGTTTCAGTTAAGGACTGGGCAATGTCACGCATTCCTCCGCTATCTCAGACATTACAACAGAGAGACCTATTTAATATTCTAATTACCCTTTCAAGTACAATTGTTTGAATCTCTCTTGCACTTGGTTCACCGGGTGTATTTGCCAGATAGTTTTCTTAAATTAATTTTCATGAGACCTTTTGCTCCTATAATTACTAGAATGATGGTGATCTTCCAAAGATTCTAGTTTTGTTTTTTTTGTTTTTTTCATGTCGTACATAAGATCTAGGTATAGGAACGAGAGCATGCAGCTCTTGTGGATTTTTTTTTTTAAATTCATACAAAATTCTTTACAGATTCCCTAGTTTGACATTTCAGCTCTGTAGTGAAGTCTAGTTCTAGGAGTTTATCAAAGCAAGAGGCTTAATCAAAGATAGAGCGAGACATTTAACACACTTGAAAACTGATGGTTCACAAGACGGTGCCGAAAGGAAAGTTTGATTACGAAGGTATTCAAAACAAAAAGCCACGTGTTCCAGATCAGAAAAGGTAGATTCAAAATGATCTTGATTATCAATGTTCTTCGAAGTGTTGCCATAGACGATTGCGTCGTCTACGTAGATATCACTGCGAATGATATTAGAATATGATTCGGAAAATCAATTATGAATATGAAGAAGACGAATTTAGGAAAACTCGTCCCGGGAAAACTCGTCTCGGGAAAACTCGTCTTCGGAAAACTCGACCCCGGAAAACTCGTCCCATTTCGCTAGGTAGGAAAACTGGTCCCGTATTGAATAAATATCGATTGAAAACACATTTTATGATCGTTTTTGAAGGAGATATTGGTTTTTAAAATAGACTATAGCCCCCCCCATAATATTTTTAAAAAATATTTTTACTTGTTTAATGTTGTTTTTTTAAAAAAATAAAATCGATTTTCTAAGTGTCCGTTTTCTACCTAACTGGCTAAGTTCTTAGTGGTTTCACTTATTTTAAAGCGTTTATTATGTTCATAAACGAGACCGCATTTTTTTAAATATTAATATAAAAAAGAATTTACTTATTTACTGTTGTTTAATTTATTTGGAATCGTTTATTAAATAAATATCGATTGAAAACACATTTTATGACCGTTCTTGAAGATATTGTCTTTAAAAAGGGAAAAAAAACATCCCATAATATTAAAAAAAAACAAAAACAATTTACTTGTTTACTGTTGTTTTAAAAAAAATTAAATTAATTTTTCTAAGTTTTCGTTTTCTACCACGCTTTGAAAGTTTTTGGTGTTTCAACTTATTTTAAAGAGTTTATTTAGTTATAAAAAAGAAATGTCGAGTGTTACTTATGAACAAAAAATTTCTGACATAAGAGGATCACGTATTGGAGTCTCGATAATTGCTCAAAAATAGAAAATTAAAGAAAATACTAAGGTAGGTATAGCTTTAAAACGAACCCCCACCTCTAAAAGAAAATAAATTTGTATATTTTTAGGTAATAATGCACATCCCATAATATTTAAAAAAATAGTTTTACTTGTTCACTGTTTAAAAAAAATAAATTGATTTGTCTAAGTTTTCGTTTTTTACCTAGCTTTGTAAGTTTTCGGTGTTTAAACTTATTTTAACGAGTTTATTTAGTTTAAAAAAATAACAAGTAATGTCGCACTCGACATTTCTTAGTAAATAATTTTGAACAAAAAATGTTCAAAAATTAAAGAAAATACTAGGCAGATATAGTTTTAAAATGAACCTTTCCCCCCTCCAAAAGAAAATAAATTTGCATATTTTTAAGTAATGTCCAAGATCACTGCTCGGAAAAAAATCAAGCTATCAGAAGTGGATACGGTTGATTATCAAACGAAACTGAACGGAAAACACGAAAAACGAAATTATATATTTATTTAAAAAATACTTTACTTTTTAACATTTCTTGTGTTATTACGAAACAAACAAACAAAAAGAAAACACTTTTTGTATTATCAAATGATAAAAAAAATATTTTATTCAGAAAAATTGGTACTCCACGAGAAACGTGGACCCTGCATAAACAGTGTTTTTATTTAATGATTGCTCCTCCAAAGCGCATGCGCAAAAAGTTTTGTTTGGGTTATTTAATCACGAAAACTTTTTGAAGGGACTATTTAAGGCCAAAAAGGGGGTGGGGTGCAAAAGCTTTATTTGAATATGTATGAAAAAATAATTTAACAAAAAAAAAAAAATATTTAGTGAAGAAATAGTAACAAAAATTAAAATAAAATGAAATAAAATATAATAAAAACAAGCACTAAATAAAAGTAAAAAATAAAATAAATACACGCGCGATTAAAAATAAAGTCACGAAGAAAGTGAAAGAAAACGCTTTGAGGGAGCAACCATTAAATAAAAACACCATTCATGCACGGTCCACGTTCCCCGTGAATTACCGAAAAAATAATCTAGTTTTTACACATTTTTGTTCACGAAACAGCATGTCTGCAGTATGTGCACGGCGGCCATCTTTTCTTGGTGCGTTCACTAAGCTGTCGCCATGTGGCGCGTCTCTGTCATAAAAACATTTAAATTAATAAATTTTTGGTGGCCCTTCAAAGTTGCTTTAATTCAAAAAGATGTTTCATTTAATTATTTATTTGTTCGAAAAAAAACAACATTTTTCTTTAAAAATATAATGTTATTTTTATTACAAAATTGTTTTATAAAAATTACATTTCTTTACGCAGACTTTTAAATAA
>NC_136517.1:30258362-30295862 GCF_053919585.1 Euprymna scolopes | reverse complement strand
CGGTAGAGAGAGCCTACCTTCTTCGCAGCGGCACTGGCAATGCTTTCAATGTAATTGTTACAACTCATGTTTCCTGTAGAATTTAAGCGTTAGCTTCAGGTAGAAGGACCCTTAATTTATGGGAATTTAAACTGAAAAAAAAAAAAATGAAACAAAGAGAGAAATAAACAAATAAAATTACAAAAGCAAAAGTGATACCCATACAGGATTCGAACCTGTGTCATCTTGACCATATAAACAACGAGTCGAATAAGATATGAAGAAACGTACAGACACGAGTTTTAACTTTATATAATAATATTTTGTTATTATTTAGTATTAAACCTATTTTCTAAACAAAACAAAAAAAAAACGCTAAAAATGTTCTTTTTAACTAACAAAATAAAATTCTATGAGGAAACGATACGTTATGTTTTGATCCATCATGTTTTATAACTAAGGGGAAGACAACTTAATTCGAACTATCGAGATCAAAATCAGCCCCATATTGGCAACAATCTCGTATTAAAAGCGTTAAGGATCGTAGAAAACTGTTTTTCTATAAAATAAAATATTTTATCGATTTACGTGAATTTTGGAATATGACATCTTTGATTCGTGACAAGAACGTGCGCCGTAAAGCGTTTTTCTGCAATTTAGTTTAATTTTGATAGGTTTTATTAAATAATCATCCAATATTTAAACCTCTAAAACAAAGGATAAACTCAGAATTGAATTCACCTTTCTGCCCCTGTCTGTCTGTCTGTCTGTCTGACTGTCTCTGTCTCTGTCTCTGTCTCTGTCTCTCTCTCTCTCTCTCTTTCTCTCTTTCTCTCTTTCTTTCTCTTTCTCCTATTTTTAAACTCAGTCCGCGCAGGCATTATGTCGTAATGTGTGTGTGTGTGTGTGTGTGTGTGTGTGTGTGTGTGTGTGTGTGTATGTGTGTGCTTGGGTTTTTAAGTACGTTAAGTCGTAAAATCTCGTTTCTTCATTGTCGACAATTCAAACTCGGTGCAAAGTTTACGAGAAACTGTCCGTCGTGACCGGAATACCCTTTATCCTTTTTATCTAAAGTTACCAACAGATTTTTCTCTCTATTTTCCGTTTGTGTTTTGTAGTTTGAAAACGAAAAGAAAGAAATATAATCCATTCTCTTTTCTTTTTGTTCTCTTCCTTCATTCGCGCCATTTTGAACCACTCGCCTCATTTTTCTCTTTCGCTTTCTCTCCACATGTTCCGGCAATTTTTTTTATTTTTATTTTTGTTGCACGCTTTGTTCGTTATATTAAATTATTTATTTAGTTTGACTTTCAAATATTCCCTGTCGGTTCCTTTTCTTAGTGCGTTTGTTCAGTGATTTTGTACATGCAAGTAGTGGTCGCTATAATACACCGTGTCCTTCAGTACTCCTGTCACACCTACATTTCAATAGTAACTCCCTTCTCTGATATAATTGCCTTTTAGACCAAACTCTTTTTTTTTTGTTTTTACTTATATTTAAATAATATGCTGCTTTTTACTGTCACATGTATTTTCATGCAACACATTATAAATAGCAATCGCTTTCTTCTGTCACATTTTACAAAAAAAAACCATCTTTCTTTTGTCACAAATGTATCTTAAAAGACAATCTTATGTCACACAAGCATTTAAATAGCAATTTCTCTTCTGTCACTCATACATTTTAATAGCAATTGTCATGTAACACGTACATTTTAAATAAGAATTTTTCTTCTGTAACGCATGCACATTAAATAGCAAGCTTTCGTCTGTTACACATTTTAAATAGCATTTTCCATTTTGTCTCTCATACATCGTAAATAGCATCTATGTATGTATGTATGTATGTATGTATGTATGTATGTCAGGTCATGTCATATGCTACTGGTACCATGTAACCCAGTACTACCTGCCTCATGGTCGGGTCACCGGCGACTAAACTGGTTCCCCCACCAGACTTGTTTGGTGAGGAGGGCGGCTAGTCTCCCTGAAGGATTAAAAACAAGACCTTCCAAAGGGCGAATGAACTCTTTTCTGGGTCAACGGCCAACTATTTGTGTTTGTGTATATGTGTATTGGGGTGGAGAGGGCTCCCGTAAGCCGTGGTGAAGGCAACCTTTCTAGGAGAAGCAAATCTCTGATTTAAAAAACCCATAAAGCGGAAGACCAGTACCCACATTAAGCTGGTCTGCAGTTTAATTTGTTGCTGGCTATCTTGCTCTTGCTTGTTGCTGGATCTCAACATTTTGAACTGAGAGAGAGACTTAGCTGTCGTACAAAGCTAAGATTCTGTAACATCATCTTTGTATAGATACTCCCTCAGGCATTTGGGCTCATGAATTTTAAATGTCTGAGGGAGTGGCACTCGTCTGACTAGACGTTGCAATGATCATGTATGTATATATTGATTTACAAACATTTCTTTACACAAACCGTCTTTTACACCCCGTGACCAACATCATGGAGTGAAGTTTCATGAAATACTAAAACCAGGAAATGTTTTTCCTGGTTGATTCCTCACTCTTGAATGAATATAAAATATAAAATATATTAACTAAATTATTAAAATATTCAATCTGTACTCTTATAATAATTATGGTGAAATTAGATAAAACATTTATTTATAAATGCCGGAAGAATGGCGTTTGGCGAAAATTGTTTATTTTCATAATATTTTGTTGTAATTTGGCTTTCAAACGTATTTCATACGTATGTTATTTTAAAATTCAATCAAAGCTTCTATCACGACAAAGACACCCCTGACTTTCATATCGCGTTCGAAAAACGTATTCTTCCGGCATTTCAAAATAACACGGCGGACAACAACACGCGGACTTTTTACCACCTTTTTTTTTCTTCAATTAAACATTATGGTGAAAAAACAAATGTATAAAATCTTGAAGATGGTGTATAGCGCTGAAATATAACTTTAATAAAGTAAAGATTTTATATTATAATATTACATTGTAATTTGGCTTTCAAATGTATTTTATGCGTATGTTATATATATATATATATATATATATATATATATATATATATATATATATATATCTATATATATATATATATCAAGTTGAGTTTTTGGTCGATTATCAAACATACATCGACAGAAGTAAAATAGTTTCGCTTGTTTTGTTTAAAGGAAAAGTTTTCCATAATGTTCTATTGTTAAAGTGTTTTTTATTCAATAAGTCTGAAGAAAGGCTGCTCATGTGAAAATTTTCAAACGCCATAATGTTTGAATTTATTCCAAATGGTCTTGAAACAATTGTAACTAACAATGAAATACACTTTTTGTTGCTATCAATGCATTCTTTGAAGTCTTGGTTTTGTTAAAACAGTATATATATATATATATATATATATATATATATATATATATATATATATATATATATATATATATATATATATATATATCAAGTTGAGTTTTTGGTCGATTATCAAACATACATCGATATAAAAATCCTACTTATTCTATATTCATTTTTTGGGGGACTGCTAATCTCATCTTAATAGTTATCGATTCACGTTGATTGGATAGGAATGCTAAGTCTTGTAACTCTATCCCCAGTAATTAATACCTTACATAGTAATTGCTATCTCAGCACGTTTCGGATAACTAATCCTCCGGCCTGCTTTTAGGTAAGATTGAAACCGCTATCTGCAGACAACGCTCCCTGGAACCGTAGAAACTCAACGCCTGTATCCACTGCACCCCGGACCCCGAATAACTATGGAAGGCCGTAATTACTGGGAATACGATTACAAGATTCAGCATTCTTATCCCCTTGCAGAGGACCATCTGAAGAAGACCAGAGGATGAGTTGGCTGAAACATGGTAAAATAACAGTCCGCAAAAAAAAAAAAAAAAAATGAATACACACATTATTAAGTCTCATCTCAATGAATTAAAAAAAATAATCAAATATTTACACTTACTTTTTTTTATTAAAATTTAATAAAAGAAATGGTTTGTATACTCAGTCATGGATTTGCGAGCGACTAAATAAAAGTTGCCTTTGAAAAACGAACTTTCATCAATTTTTTCATATTTTTATGGTTTCTTATTGAGTGATTACTTTTATTTAACTATTACGCTCAGCTATATTTGTGCATATTCTCTACATTGTGAATAATTGTGTAAAAGATATAATTAAGACTAAAAACATTCCAGCACATGCACATGTATTTATATCTATATATCCGTCTATATCTATATCTGTACCTATATATAAGAATTGTATGGTTTCTAATTTAATTGTTTTGCAGTAAAAATAGAGACTTTTTAAACAAAAATTTATCCCTTGAAGTAAGGAACACACGGAATTTAAAGTTGTTTCCTTAATCCACGGATTTTCAATGCATTGCTCATCTCTTTAGAAGAAATGTTTTTTACAAAACAATAATGATCGATAAACATAATTTTACTTTTTGCACATATATTGAACACTTTTTGCACGTATATTGAAAACTTTTTGCACATATAATGAAAATTAAATAAAAAAAAAACATATTTTAAAGGAACATAGAAAATGGCGTTGTTTTAAGGTGATCCAACGGGAGAATTTAATTAAACAAGATAAAGAATATGCATTCCAGATTCACGATTCGAATGAATACGCGGGAACAGAGATGAAGGTTATTTTTATATATTCCAAAATGGTTTAATGATTCTAATATTAAATGTAAAGTCCAAAATTGTCAAATTCAGCGTCCATGAGAAATGGCAGAGAGCTTATGTAATAGTAAAAACATAGAAATGAGAAATGCAACTTGTTTTGCTGTTAGGCAGTCGGTGGAAAAAAAGGTTTTTACAGTTAAAATTCAACCGGGACACGTGAATTTACTAATTAACAAAACCAGCCATAATATATAATATATATATATATATATATATATATATATATATATATATATATATATATATATATATATATCTTTATTCGATTGGCAAAACTTTAGAATAATTATAAAAAAGTGAACCATATCGTAAATTCAATCAACTAAAAAATGGAAACCGGGGTGAGGAAAAGAAAAAAAAAATTATATATATAATGGGGCAAGTTATATGTACAATTAAATAAAATAAATAAGTTGATTAAAAAAAAGATCGTTAAAATATACCCAAAGCGCTTTTCGTTCAGACAAACATTTTCAAGGGTCATAAGTCTGAAAATTATTATTATTTTTTTTTTTTTAGAATATTTGGTAGTGATTTGGAATACGAGCGGAGAGGTTAAGAAAAAAAAAAAAAAAAAAAAAACTGACTACCCAAATAATTCTAACTGAAGCCGGAGGTTTCTCTGCTTGCACAAAGTAGGGGGGTTAGCAATGATGGCAAGTGCTTCGAGGACAGACAGGTGGAACTTTGTGCGTCCTCGGTGCAAAACAGAAAAACACTCCGGAGAGAAAACAAGACCGCATTCCTTTTTATCGACCAAGTGTTGGCGGATGGACGATTCTATCAGTTGGGTATATTTTAACGATCTTTTTTTAATCGACTTATTTATTTTATTTAATTGTACATATAACTTGCCCCATTATATATATAATTTTTTTTTCTTTTCCTCACCCCGGTTTCCATTTTTTAGTTGATTGAATTTACGATATGGTTCACTTTTTTATAATATATATATATATATATATATATATATATATATATATATATATATATATATATATATATATATATATATATATATATATATATATATATATATATATATATATATATATATATATATATATATATATATATATATATATATATATATATATATATATATATATATATATATATATATATATATATATATATATATATATATATATATATATATATATATATATATATATATATATATATATATATATATATATATATATATATATATATATATATATATATATATATATATATATATATATATATATATATATATATATATATATATATATATATATATATATATATATATATATATATATATATATATATATATATATATATATATATATATATATATATATATATATATATATATATATATATATATATATATATATATATATATATATATATATATATATATATATATATATATATATATATATATATATATATATATATATATATATATATATATATATATATATATATATATATATATATATATATATATATATATATATATATATATATAAAATATATATATATATATATATATATCCAGAATATATATATATATATATATATATATATATATATATATATATATATATATATATATATATATATATATATTTTATATATATATATATTCTGGATGCATTATTCTCTCACTCTTTATATATATATATTTTATATAAATTTATAAATTCAACCTGCCTGTTAGTGTGTGTAAATGTATGTATGTTTGTATGCGTCGCTAAAACTTTAGTAAACAGCATCGGATGGGCTCGAAACTGGTAGCGCATAATATGTGAGAAGTCGAAAAAAATGGTAAATTTTTTGGTATTGAAATAAAGTTGTAAACGAAAGGGGGGCAGTAAAAGTGTCTTTTTGTAAACGACTTTTAAAAAAAACAGCACATGCGTCAAGCATAAGTTATTGAATTGGCTTAAGTAAAAGAATTTCTCTACGTTATTTCGCAATCGGCGTCGCGAGACAGTGGATTAAGGGGTTGTCGCGTAAGCTTTACTTTTGACGTATACGTAACGTTGGTCTTTTTTTTGTTGTTGTTTAAAATATGCTTGCTTTGTATTTTTAGCGGATTATGATATTAAAACACAAAACATTTTCCTTGTTCCGATTTTTTTATTAGAAGATTAAGTAAACTGAAGGTTAAGATTTTATTCAAAAGACACACAACTTCAAATAATGATGATAAACAAATAACGAACAAACTTTCTATCATTTACATTCTTTTTTACAGTTTTTATATTTAAACTTTGTATTATTTATTTTCAATTTATTTTTATCGGCCGTTAATAAAATTAAAACAAGACATTTTTCTTATTTCGAGGATTACGTCATGTGATTTTTTTGACATTGTAACTGCTATTTTTTTAAATGAGACATTAAGCCATAACTAATCATTTTATAACGGTTACTTCGATTAAAACAAATTCCACTTTAAATAAGAAAATTGTAAAACCTGAAAATGTTGAGAAATGATGAAATCATTTATTTGTTTAGTTATTTATTTATTTTGTGTATTGTTGTTAAATTCCTTATTTTCGCTCATAACATGGCTTCATCAAGGGGATGTCAGTCCGATTGTTTCTTCTTCTTCTTCTTCTTCTTCTTCTTCTTCTTCTTCTTCTTCTTCTTCTTCTTCTTCTTCATAATGATGTGATAAGAGGTCGTAGCCTCCCGAAGAGTAAATATATATTTCTCTTCGGGAGGCTACGCCGTCTTATTACATCATTATGAAGGAAAAACTCGGACTGACAACTCCTTGATAAAGCCATGCTATTGGCGAAAATTTGGAATTTAATAACAACACAATAATCATAATAATAATAATAATAATAATAATAATAATAATAAATAAATAAATAAACAAATAAATAAATGATTTCATCATTTCTAAAAATAAAAATATAAAATAAACAAATAATAAATGAATAAACAAATAAATAAACAAATAAATAAATGATTTCATCATTTCTAAACATTTTCTTTCAAATTTTCTTATTTAAATTCATTAAAAAATGTTTTCTGAAGTGACTTTACATTGCTTGAATTCTACATTGTTATTTTTAAAACTGAATTATTTTCAGTTTGTTTCCATTGCAACCGACCGTAACGAGAAATCTTTCGATACTAAGGCAGCGTAAAAGAAGTTCGCTTAAACTGGTATATAGTCACCAAAAATAAATAAATATCGGGAGAAGAGCTTCTTATCCTCGTATTCCTTCTGTCGAAATATCTGGTGGGAAGGGTTTTACGTACTATGCCCCCCTCCCTTTTTTAAATTTCCAACGACTTTTCCGTTTCTGAAATGTAACAGGGTCATACATTTCATTACATCAAAAAATATTTTCAAATATTTGTAATGGTGTTTTGTTTTTTTTTAATTTCATTCATCCAGAGAAAGTCTCGAAATAAAGACGAAACGTTAATGAACACATAACTTGGTTGTTCCTTTTTTTATTTCTGTCTGTCTGTCTGTCTCCCTCTCTCTCTCTCTCTATATATATATATATATATATATAATTTTAGTCATTCAATAAATTTAAAAATTTATAACGTGAAATGGTTACATTAAAAAAAAAAATTATTCTATGTAAGACAAAAAATACATTAGAAATATTTTAACTCCTTATCCTAAAGGATTTCGATGTCTACCATCTCTTCAGAGGAGAAAATATTAGCAAATAATTATAATGGTTTACACCTTATTTGCTAAAGTCATAGTTTATATCCTTTTCATTAACTTTCCTTAATCTATATGATATTTCAATACTTAAAAAAAACTTCTAATTGTGATTTTCCATGTATCTAGAACATGACTTTAGCAAATAAGGTGAAAACCATTATAATTATTTGCTAATATTTTCTCCTCTGAAGAGATGGTAGACATCGAAATCCTATAGGAAAGGAGTTAGAATATTTCAAATGTATTCTTTGTCTTACATAGAATAATAAAAAATCTTGGAAATTTAACCATTTCACGTCATATTTTTTTTAATTTATTGAATGACTAAAATCTGATTAATTTGCTCTATCTTGTATATCGAGCAATTTTTATTTAGATGAGATAGTACTTATAGAATATTTCTGCCAATAATATTTTGTAAAACTTATAATCACAGGTTTCCATACCAGTTGATTGTTAGATAATTTTATTCTTAAGTATATATATATATATATATATATATATACTTAAGAATAAAAAACTCGGACTGACAACTCCTTTATAAAGCCATGCTATTGGCGAAAATTTGGAATTTAATAACAACACAATAATAATAATAATAATAATAATAATAATAATAATAATAATAATAATAAATAAATAAATAAACAAATAAATAAATGATTTCATCATTTCTAAAAATAAAAATATAAAATAAATAAATAAACAAATAATAAATGAATAAACAAATAAATAAACAAATAAATAAATGATTTCATCATTTCTAAACGTTTCCAGGTTTTCAAATTTTCTTATTTAAATTCATTAAAAAATGTTTTCTGAAGTGACTTTACATTGCTTGAGTTCTACATTGAGTTTTTATAAGAGAGTTTTTATATTGTGCCTGTGCTTTTGCTCTATCCTTTAATATAAATATATATATATATATATATATATTTATATATATATATTTATATTAAAGGATAGAGCAAAAGCACAGGCACAATATAAAAACTCTCTTCATAAAATCTTGGAAAAGATACCTAGACGACTGCTTTATCCTCTGGAGAACCTCATGGGGGGATATCAAAGAACTCCACACTTTGCTACAAAATCTACACCCAAAAATAAACTTCACACTAGAACAAAGCCCCACAGAACTACCTTTCCTAGACATCCTAGTAACAATAAAAAACAACAACATAATCACAGAACTCTACCACAAACCCACAGACACTCAAAATTACCTCCACTTCAAAAGCCACCATCCTTAAAACTGTCTAAAATCATTACCCTACTCCCTAGCACGTATAATCTGCACCATAGTAACAGACAGACACCTCCGTTCAACTAGACTGAATGAACTACAAATAACACTGCGGAAAAGAGGATATCCACTACCACTAATACAGAAAGGTATTGAACTGGCTGAAAAAATTCCAATAGACCAACTAAGAACCCCAAAAGAACACAACAAAGAACACATTTTAGCATACGTCTCTACACACAACACAAACAACCCAGAACTATTCACACTGATAACAAAAAAACTTATCCTCCTCAATCAGAACGACAAACTAAACAACATACTTAAAACAACACAAATAATAAAAAGCAAACGCCAACCCAAAACTTAAAACACATCCTAACTTCCTCAAAACTCGTCCCACATACTACAAAAGGGGTTACAAAATGCAACAAACCGCGATGTGGATTATGTGACATAATAATAGAAGGTAACACATACACATTCAAAAACCCAGCACAAACATTCAAAATAAAAAAGGATCTAAATTGCACCTCCAGAAATGTAGTATATGCAATAAGATGCACAACATGCAACAAATCCTACATAGGCGCCACCAAACATTTCAGCAATAGAGTGGCCTAACATAAGAGCAACATCAAAATTGCAGATAACAGACACCTCTATGTTTCAAAACACGTACACACATGCAGTGGAAACAGCTTCAAAATAATGCCAATCTTCCAAACAGACAATTATTTTTATTTACTTACACGGAAAAAAAACTTCATCACCAGATTCACTCCTGAACTGAACAGAGCCTAATATCATCACACAAAAACATGAAATGCAAGGTACACTCACATGCACGTCCATACACATACACATATACACACCATCACATAAATCAGAACCGACACATTAAAACACGCACACGTACGCGCATACAACCACACACAGACATAACACCCCTATCTCTAATACAACACACTGAACAATACCAACCCTACTTAACCTCGAAACCAACAACACTAGGAAACACCTAGAACCATAGTATAATATCTGTTCCAACACCTCGCTCCCTCCTCAGTCAGTGGAGGAGAACCCCCTCATGACTGAAAAAACTATCATCCCTTCTATCATCCCCTTCCCATACCTATACCTCCTCTAATTGCCTCCCTCTGGGGAACAAAATCTTCCACACACTAGGAACCGATCCTGGGTCTGGCCATACTCACATGGGGAGACAAATAAATAGAAACATTAAAAAATCCCCTATACATATTTTAAATACACCCCTCTTTCTAAACAAACATAATATAAGGAATACCCGAAAAGACTAAAACGAAAAATCACAATACTAAAATCCAAGAATCCAAAAAAATAAATATCAAAATAGAATGAAAGCACCCCTACCCTTATTTCAGAAGAGCTGATCCCCCTCCTCCTCAAACATCCACATTAGTAACGACCTCGGGCCACAGTCACCTTCCTAGGAAGCAAATAACCTCATAATACTATAAAACAGTATACATAGTCTCAAACCAATAAAAGCAAACACACACACGCACACACACGCACACACAAACACACACACTACCCCACCCTAAAGGAAAAGAAAAAAAAAACACTAGCAAAAAGAGAAGGTGACTACAGCCAGGTCAGCGGCCTGACAAGCCCAATAAAAGAGTAATAAAAATTGAATATGCCAATGAATAATAAACACTTACAAGCCTCCACCCCTTGGAAACACTTCAAATGAACCACGAAAATTGCCATTTTTACATCTCCAGCACATTTAAAAATAATTTCTGACGAGGACGCTTCACAGAACGTCTGAAACGCGCGTAAAAATGATTTCAATTACTTAAAAACATTATTACAATGATCCAAACATAATTCTCAATGAAAAACCAAGACACGGAATAATAAAATAATGTTAAAAAATACACATTGTTGGTGACTACTCCCTTATTTAAATTTATATATATATATATATATATATATATATATATATGAATATATATATATATATATATATATTCCTTTTTATACATTTCTACATTCTATTTGTTATTTTTTTCTTTTTTTCGTGTCTCACTCTTTAAAAACTATTTTGTGTCTTACCTCAATTTCGCACTCAACACCATATCTCGAAATTTGGCTCCACCCCCTATTACGTAAACTTTAATCATGACCACGTTTAGTCCTCATCGCCCTTTGTTCACATATTTATAAGACCCTTCATGAATATTCAAGAACGCCCTTCATTCAAAATGCCCCAAACAACGTAAACGTCTAATTTAACGATAACATAGAACAACTTGGCAGGAAACGTGGTTTGATTTATGGCCGAAACGAAAAGTCAAATTGAACAACACGCACGCACGCACGCACGCACACACACACACACACACACACACATATATATATATTTCTCATACTTTGTAAATAAATATTAACAATTTTAATATCTTGCGACATGTAACTATTACTGTAGGGAGGTAGAATTACTGCTGGTCGGAGATTCGAACTAAGTAATAGGTCCACTTTTGACTTAGCGAACTAACATCTTTCAATCAAGCCATCTGCAACTAACATACAAATTGAAGGAAATTATGTAATCATGACTGCCATTTTAGCCGGGTTTTCATAGTTGACAGTCAGGTAGAGTATTCAACTGCACAAATTTTGTAATGATGCGTTTTTGCTGAAGTTGACCGCTCTTTTTTTAATTCCACCAATAGGGCTACAACATTGATTTTTAAAGAGTCTTTATAACTATAATATATTTTTTAAAATATTACCAATTTTATACCTACAGGCACTAGAGTTGCATGCTTATGCAATCATCAGTGTAGTAACTGCTGCTATTCAGGAGATTCGAACCCAGTCACAAAGCCACCAATTACTCGAAAACTAATCCGATCAATAATCACAATTTTTGCTTACTTTTGCTTATTATCAGTTATTTAAAAAAATGTTTATGGAAATATGCTACTATCTTTTCATACATGCCTTACACGTGTTTCGTTGTGGTGATGAGACGTATGGTCCATTGCGCTACAGTACAACTCATTAATGAAAACAGGATTATCATAACAAATTTAACAAACAGATAAAATATAGAAGACGAAAGATAGTAAATTTAAGGAGGATAGCAACTCAAAAGACTTGAAAGCACACACACACTGCAACCCGATGGCTAGTTGTAAAGTTCTACTGGGGGACGCTAATTATACAATGCGACAAAATGGAGTGTGTACCTATCTCCACTGGAAAATCTGTAAAAAATCTGAATATCCAATGCTCCAGCAAAACTTCGAAACATATACGAAAAATAATAGTTGGAAATAAGTCATACGCAATCCAATATGACTATGAAATTACTACGGCTACGTACTTGTTGATTGATATGGAACAAGAGCGAGGAAGTAGGAACCCTAGTTTGAGCAAGGATAATGGCCTTTACAGAACTGAGAGGGAGAAAAAACAAAATATCAAGATCTTGTGTACGATATAAATGAAAAAAAAATTGGAATCTTAGGAAGATCATCATAATTACAGTGATTACAGTAGCAAATGGACGCATGAAAAGAATTTAAAAAATCTATCAGGCGAACATATCTATGAGTAAGAGAATTACAACAATTGGTTAAAATCTTAAAAATATCTCTCGGTTAGAGTGACTAACATAGTGGGTAAATGTCTCATATCCGGTAGAATGCCCATCCTCGACAAAAAACAAAACTATAGGCAAATTAAAACATATATATATATATATATATATATATATATATGTTTTAATTTGCCTATAGTTTTGTTTATATATATATATGTGTGTATATATATATATATATATATATATATATATATATATATTCTGTGTGTGCAAAATCAAGACTTCAAGACAAGGTGTTGATGGCAACAAAAAGCGTATTTCATTTAACGTTACAATTGTTTCAATGTCTAGTTCGACAATTTCAAGCATTATATCGTTTGAAAATTTTCAAAAACTAGCATATCTTCAGACTTTATGAATAAACACACTTTAAGCAATATAGCATTTTTTGAATAGAAAGAGAAAAAGGCGGGGGGGGGGTCCGTAACGGGAAAAGCATGCGAGAAACATTTAAATCTTAATAAATAGTATATTAATACTCAATTATGAAATGTGATAATTTTTTAGCTTAATCCTGAAGTCAACCATTTTTGGCTTAAAACCTATTGATATATGAAAATTTACTGAATTACACGAACTCAGTATATTACATATAAGTCTATATATATACATATATGTATATAAAACAAATGAGCACACACACACACACACACACACACACACATATATATATATATATATATATATATATATATATAAAAATGAAATTTTATAAAAATCAAAAATTTCTACGCGGATTTCAACGATGTTATTTGTCTCGTCGTGAGTTCAACCCTTAATGTGCCGTGTAATATCAATGAAATAGCTCTACGTATATATTGACCGCTTTAAACATATTAATTTCTTATTTCGCAGAACAGTCTTTTTTCATTACTACGATCAATTTATATATATATATATATATATATATATATATTATAAGGTAAAATTAAAAGCCAAGAACAATGCGAGATTTTTTTTTATATAGAGTAAAATTAAATGAAAACAAAAGAAATAAATTTCTTTTTTGTTGTTGTTTGTTTTTTCTTTTTCACACAAATTTTAACTCTAAACAACAGTAATTTTTTTTTCTGTTGTATTCAATGGTGTTATAAATCTCAATATATTTCAGACTTATTAGTCCTTTTTCAAGAGAAGACAGCGTTTCATACACTCTAGGATTCTTTAGGCTTATGCGCGCATAAGCCCGAAGAATCCTAGAGTGGATGAAACGCGGAACATTCAGTGTAACTTAATCGCCATATATATTTTATAAATTACTATATATATATATATATATATATATATATATATATATATATATATATATATATATATATATATATATGTATATATATATATCCTTTTCTCTTTTCTTTTCATTGGTTAACATAAAATAAAATAAAATAAATTAATGAAATAAAATAAAATAATAAAAAAATGAAAAATAAGATAAAATAAAATAAAATGAATGAGGGAAGGAAGAAAAGTATACAAACGGTTCAAAACCAGTTAGATAATTTTATCCCTGACAATGAATCCTGAAGGATTTAAAGTACTCGGAATTCTGATAAATTTGGTGATTACATCAGCAAGTTTTGCCATAAGTGAAAACTGTTATTCGGAAGTTGAAAAGGATCGAAAATAGAACTAATAGACAAAAAGAAACGTCTATCTTATTTAGTGAAATGTATATATATATATATATATATATATATATATATATATATATATATATATATATATATATATTTATAAAAATTCATATTAAATTTACCAAAATGATTTATAAAATTATCTCAGCCAGATGTAAAAGCTCAATAAAACCAAATAGGAAATAGAGCTTATAATAGGAGCAAACAGTTAATAAAATATGTTAAAAAACACTTTGAAATGAGTTAAAACATATTTAATCTGAAAAGGAAACACTAGATAAATGGATAGCCCTTAATCCGCGGAGTTTCGAAGAAATACTTTCCTTCTCATCAGAGGGTAGGAATTAGCAAAATGCGGGATCGGATTTTGCATGCAAAAGTATTTTATGAAAATAAGTCAAAGATCTTACTTGAAAACAAAAAAAGTAAAGCAGAGGGAATATAGTGAAGAAAAGGGTGATTACACATGAATGGATAGTCTGGTGGAAGATAAATAATCCAGATGCGGTAAAATCCAAATGTATAACTTAAAAAAAGTTAAAAGAATTACTCTAATAAATTTTGCTGTCCCAGCTGACTACAGAAAATGAGAAATGGAGCAAATATACAGAGGTAGCCAGAGAGTTAAAACGAATTTGGATGATGAAGAAAATTGAAATAATACCGATAATAGTAGGAGCACTAGAAACAATTCCATAAACTTTGAAAAAATATGGGAGAAATTAGAATCAGAGGAATGTATGCAAGGATACAACGACTAACAATAATGAAAACAGCTGAAATATTAAGGAAAACCCTTGAATGCGGAGAATAATACACATGAACCACATGCGTGAGCCAGCCAAGCTGCTGCAGAGGCAAAACAGGAAGAACAACTACTTCTACTACTATCACTATTATTACTACTACTATTAATAATACTATTAACATTAATCATAATAATATTAATATTAATAATAATATTAATAATAATGCGTAAGTCAGACAAACTGCTACAAAGGCAAAGCAGGAAGAAGCGTTACAGGGAATGAAGAACATTGAAGGTGCATATCAACAAGTTCTACATCCCCATCACGCATCCCCTCCCATTGTCCCATCACCGTCCCCCATCCAAAAAAGTGTAATACCAAATAGTCGAGAATGGTCAAGGAGGATAGAAAGACCGAGGAGAGAGCGCTGACTATTCCTCCGCTGGACAAGCACGAAGAGAACTGGGACCTTGGAGAGGCTTGGTTCCACTCAAATTCCAGTATAGACCAATGGCTAGTACTAGCAAGAAATCGGTGGTAAGAGGCTGTTGCCATAGAGCAAATTTATTTGCAAATTCTATCGAAGGAAGTGGAGAGTGCTGGACGACTGGGGAAACTTGTCACTCAGTTTTCAGGGAACAACACAGGTTTTTTCAATTAGATCTTTGATTACTTGTGTGAAAGCTACATGTGAGCCAATAATAATAATAATAAGAAGAAGAAGAAGAAGAAGAAGAAGAAGAAGAAGAAGAAGAAGAAAAAGAAGAAGAAGAGAAACTGAATCTTATAAACTGTGCGCCCGATAAGAAGAATAGGGAGAACACTAATCAGGTCTTCACTGAATGAATGCAAAGCGTATTGGAACCTTGAGAATAGTTACAACCACTCAATTCCCAGTGAAGACCCATGGTTATTGTCAGCGATAAATCAATGGTAATTGACTTTTGCGATAATGCAAAAACATTTGAAAAAGGTGATAAGAAAAGGTTAAGTGTATGGGAAATCTGTCGACACTTGTTGACACCACTGGCTGTTATCAGGGAGTACTTTCTGATAATTAGTCCGTGTGAGAAACTCTAGTGCAGTCATTCTCAACGCTTCCTCCATCATTGACCCATTATTTCTCCATTTATCCCTTACTCATATAGAAAATGTTCATAGCCATCATAAAGTGACAGAAAAATAAGAAGGTAAAAAACTTTATTTTATTGTTTAGGACTTTAAGTTTTGTATAAAAAAATAGTATTTTTAGTGAGAACTGGAGCAACCTCAGCGGAGCATTTTTTTTTTAATACCACAGGCGGGATGAGATCGGGTCCACACGCTTTTGAGGTGTCTAGTTTTTTTATGATTCCATGTACCTGAGAAGGGGTGATTTTCAAATCATCTAATGTGGCGTCTGCGCCAAAGGAAAGTCAGGGAGAGGGAGTGATGTGCCGGGTCCAGTGTGGAGTTTGAGGCAAACCGACTGGCAAGTGGGTTAGCCTTCTCAGTTGCCGTGCAAACAACCTCATGATTGTTTGATAGTGGGGGAATCGTTGACTGACTATTATTTACTACACTGTTGTACGTTTTCCAAAATTCACGGGTTCCTAATTTCTGTGCTTCGATGCGTTTTCTGGTGGTTTCACTGTATTCTGTCTTAGCTGTCGCTATTTCTCTCTTACAATTACTTTTAGCTTCTATATGGTTCTGTCTGTTTTAACTGGGTTATGTCGGTTGAATCTGCGGTACGCATGCTGCCTTTGAGCAATGGTGTATCTGCTACTTGCCACTCCCTCCTGGACAAGGTCCAAAAGAGAGTCGCCAACCTGATAGGTCCTGAACTGTCATCTAGGCTTCAGCCTCTGTCCCATCGACGAAATGTTGCATCTCTCTGCCTGTTCTACAAGTACTTTAATGTTGAATGCTCCGACGAACTTGTACCCCCTCTACGTGAATACCCCCAACTAACCAGACAAGCAGCTAAATCCCATCCCTTCACAATAGAAACCCTTAGGTGTAAGAAGGTTTTCTAATCCAATAGTTTCTTCCCCCAGAACTGCTGGACTTTTGAACTCCCTTCCGGGATTCTGCTTTCCCACCTGTACTGACATGCAGAAGTTCAAGTGTAATGTGAACAGACATCTTGCTACTCATCTCACTTCATGATATCCCTGCAATTTATATCCCCGATAGTAGCCCCTACTTTAAAGTGGCACTGTGCTTTGTTTGGGGTGAAAATTGAATTTAAAAAATACGTATCACAAAAAAATAAAGAAAATCAAACCTTTTTCAAAATCTAAAATTATGAAATTAATTCGTATAACAAACACATAATGAACAGAAACCTCAGAAGCATTGGGGAAACTTCTGATTAATTGATTCAATTGTTTTTTTTTTTTGTCTGTTTTTTGTTTTGTTAATGCGAGGATCTGTTTCTGACAATGCTACCTTCAAATCATCGTCGGCTTTCAGGCAGTTTCTGGCCCTTGTCTTTATTTGCTATTAAACTTAAGAACCCTGACAGGACACTGACGCTTCACCGTACCATTCACAACAACGAATATTGGAGAAATGAATCCAATAATGTAGGGTTTTTTTTCTTAAACATAAAATCTTTAACGAAATAATTATTTTTAAAATATCAGGTATTAGGTCGGTGCAAAAATAATGTCGTTTTTTTACGTTCTACTTCATGTAAAAGAAAACGATATTATTTTTGCACCAACATAATAGTTCAGTTATTTGCTGTATAATTTTTCTTACCCTGATAGGGGTAAATTTACACTTGATTGTAAATCTCTGCTCTAGTTAACAACAACAACAACAACAACAACAACAACAACAACAACACTAATAAAATAACTGTAAAGAGACTTACTATGTTTTAGCAATACATGAAGAATAACTAAAGAGATATATAACAGTTGTTACATTTCCGAATTAAGTCCAAATAGTATTAGTTTTTAATGATTAATTTATTATTCTATTAGATTTTTCACTCCACGCAATACATATGGATGTAAGGAGCTAGTATTTGGGATCGCGTCTAGCAAAGACCTGTCAGGAGTTGAGCAGCAATTTAGTACAATTAGGTAAGCTGGAAACAGGAAGAGAATTCCAAAGGCTAGAAGTCAGTGGAAAGAAACTATTAGAGTATAATATTTTCTAGTATTATCGGTGAAGGGGTGGGATTATGCTGACTTGTGGGTTTAGTTGGGAGTGTGTACGTTGAAGAAGTCATGAGAGCATATTTCATTACTGTTCATCAGAGTAGATTCCATTTAAGTACTTGAATGAATAATGAATATGACTAGGACTATGACAACAGCATATTCTTTTCATTATGTTGACTCTCAAGTATATATATATATATATATATATATATATATATATATATATATATATATATATATATATTAGACACAGTGAATTAACCGAGAATCACACCACTCTATATAAAAGTCACTCCACAACCGGTACTTGTACTGGGCTGGTCACTGAAGTGTGGTGTCTGCACAGATGCTGCACTCAAATTAATTGTCCTCGGACAATGAAGGGGGACACCCTTCTATACTACGGCAATTTTATTTTTACAAACCAAAGGAGCTGGTTTTCTCCCACATTAAAGACGACCTTGTGTCACATTTTGTTTTCGTGGGGAAAGAAATTAATACCCACTCTATATAAAAGCATGTAAGGTATCAACGGATACACACCTGAGAGTCAAAAGAATGAGAAGAATATGCTGTTGTCCTAGCCCTACTTATGTCCCAACGGGTGACGAGTAATGTCTAGTATACAGATGAAAAATCAGTGTTCATAAATAGCGAGATAAAACAAAATGTGTCATTGGGTTTTTACAGTATCTGTTTGCTCATTTGATTTTGTCGTGTTTTACTTTCCCGCGCGATTTTCGATCATATCTTCCTCGTCAAATCATCAACGTCGTTGTATCTTCTTTTTTTCCCCTCCATTTTGTTTCGCGCAGTTCTCTTTTCCTTACACAACTCATTACATCTAATTACGCACAACATCGTACACAATTCTTTCACGACGACAAACTAAATAAATAAGACAGATTTTCTAACAAATAGATAAATAATATAAAATAACAAGAACTGATATTCTTAAGTTACAACCCTTTAACTTGCGCGTTGGACGCTGGAATGCTAATTCAATCTTTAACATAGAGTCCGAAAACCCCGTTTCTTCAATATTAATTCTGACACACCGAAGGACACTTAATTTCAAAGCGAAATATAACAACACAAGGAAAATATCGTTTAAAGTATATGCGTGACGGACCAACAAACCTATCATTTAAAAATTGATCTTGACATACCAAAGAACATTTTATTTATTTGAAGTGCGACAAACCAAGGAGAATGTCATTTAAACGAGATACGCGACAGACCAACGGACATATCATTTCAAGATTAAGCATGACAGATGAAGGCAATTTTAAACTTAAGCCTGTCAGACCAAATAAATGCTATTTCAAACTTAAGCGGATAGAACAACAAAAAAGTAACTTCGAACTTAAGCGTCGCAGACGAAAGAGAAATTCTTTCACAAACCTACGCCTGGCAGATTGAAGCAAAATATATTTAAAACTTAAGCGTGACAAACATTTTGTTACGGACGAAAACATAGCACGTTATTTAAAACTGAAACGTCAATGTTTTTATACTTATGCCTGACAGACCAACAAAAATGCAATCTAAAATTTAAACCTGACAAACTAATAAAATCTTATTTCAACTTAAGTGTGACAGATTGCTTAATTTTGACAGAACTACAGATACGTTATTTGTAAATTTAAGTGTGACGGACCAGATAAAACCGAACATTATACTTAAACGTGACAGACCAACGAAAATGCCACTTAAAACTTAAACATGACGAGTATACGAACATATTTTAAACAGAAGCGTGATGGACAAACTTTTGCCTCACAGAACAACGAAAACGTATTTTCAAACTTAAGCGTAACAGACTTATGAAATTTCTATTTCGAATATAACAATTACAACTTAATAAACATATTCAAACTGAAGCATGACCCACTAACTTAAAAGGTATTTCTAAAATCAGATACATTGATTCGACTATTTATTTCTTTTATTTGGAGATCACCGCTTAACAAGGCCTAGAGGCCCATCCATAGCCTAGAGCCCCTGGAGAGGCATAGGCCATCTAAAATTTTGTAAATAATTTTGTAGTGAGGAGTTCTTTTTTCAAGGTGAAGGTGCTAGCCTCATGGTCAGCCTTCACAGAAGGTGCATACAGCGTCTAGCCTTCCCAAATAGTAACCTATCTGGTACTGGCCAGGTTCACCGTTGCTTAACTTCGGTTGTCTGGCAAGAACTGGTGTGTCAACGTGATTGTATCGTACACAAGGCCTAGAGGCTACTCAAGGATAAGATTTGAACGAGTGTTAGGTAGACGGTGTGACAACATAGTGATGATTTGTAATGGTGAAACTTGGGTAGTGTTTAATTATTTAAGTATACGGTTCAGTAAGTATTTACATTAGACTTAAAAACGGCCATGTTATAACCAGCAGTGAAGTAGCTTGAAGGAATTGTGTTCCATAGATGGGCAATTCTATTAAATAAATTTTGCTCGTGGAATTTTCGTTTAGTTTTAACCACAGTTAGAGAATAATGAAAATTGTTAACAATTGTTGTAGTTGGACGAGTGTTTCTCTGCTTTACAGGAGGGGGGATCATATATTGAAGCTCAGTCGACCATTAATCATTAAGATAACGAAAGAGTAGAGATAGATTCGCAACGTTCCTTCTGTGAGAAACAGGACGAGATTTCGAATACGGTTTTGTCTCCTTTCGAAGCATGAAATGATATTTAGAAATGACACGTGACAGAGAGAAGGACAGGCTAACAGACGAAGTCTTCCATGGAAATGAGGAGAATGTAAGAATAAAGAAGAAGAAAATGTTAAAAAAGTAGAAAGAAAAAAATGGAACGTTGATGACGACAATAATTGGAAAACTGGTATAAACAATGACAAAACCAAACAAAAAGGAATAAAAAGAATATGGCCGACGCTGGATAATAAACGCGAATAACAAAATAAAATAAATTAACGAAGTTTTAATTAAAAATCTCTTCAGATCTAATCAGGAGCTTGTGCGAAAATTGGGCGCGGAAGAAACGAAAAACGAAATTGACGGACGGAAAACGAAGAAAGGTAGAGCGGAATGAAGTGGTCGTGGGGGGATATTTCTACGCGGCGATTTGCTAAAGAGCAGCGGAATTTTTGTATTTTACTCTACTTTGCGGTAAATCACGCTTGGAGAATCAGTTTGCCTGCAAATAGAAGAAGCATGTATCTCCAAGAGATTAAATATACAAGTTCTACGTCTGCAGTATGCGCATGTAGCTAGTATTCTACGGATTCACACGGTTTAGATTAGCGTTTGAATCGTGCCGCTTTCATTAGCAAGTAAAGAGAAATTGTAGACATTGACCGGGCAACGCTAAAGGGGTCTGGTCGACGATTATTGTGATGAATAATCCTAATAATATAAATATATAATAATAAATATTTAATATAAATATATGATAATAAATATTTAATATAAATATATAAAAATAATTCTTGATTTTTAATCCTATTAAAGTCAAAATCAGAGGGGAAAAATGAGTTAATTTTATATATATAGGGATTAATTGAATATTTATCAAGATGAAAAAATTTAAATATATTTAAATGATTGTTCAATGGTCCTATGTGAAAAGAGCGGAAATATTATTAGAGTTTGAATAGTTTTTGTCTAATTTCTTATAGCAAACACTATTTCTCTAATTAAACTATGATCGTTAAAATCTGCAAGCCTATATATATATATATATATATATATATATTATTTTTTTAAATATAATTATCCACTGACACTTGTTCCGTTGTCTACGACTCATAAGAGGGGCTGAATTTAGCGAGATTCGAAATCAGAACCCCGTGATAAGAAGCCTAAACTTGTACCACGGGACCAGCTCGCTCGACTACTGAACGTACCGCGTTTTTATGTAGATGTTTTTATTTGTTTTTGTTAGCGATACTCATTGAACGAATTCAGTTATTTATACGAAAGTGCATTTTCACCTAAATGAGAGTTGGGAATAATTTTCCCTTTGGCCAATTTGGTACCCCCTAAATGGGGCGCGGCATATATATATATATATATATATTATTTTTAAAATATAATTATCCACTGACACGTGTTTCGTCGTCTGACACGTGTTTCGTATATATATATATATATATATATATATATATATATATATATATATATATATGCGTGTGTGTGTGCGTGTGTGTGTGTGTGTGTGTGTGTGTGCATATATATAATAACAATACTGATCTAAATGTAGAGATATTTGATCAACAGCAGATACAGTGTTGAGAACATGCTCCAGCATCCACTTGTTCCAATTTGCATCCTTATATATGCAGAAATCTACATAGGTATACATGTTGTATATTGGTTTATATTGGAGGAGATGATATATTAAAACGTGTCATGTGTTATCTAGTGGGTGTACAATATTGTTCTTTTAACAGACAAATAATAAACGTATAAATCGTATGTATGTTGTATAGCTAGGACCACATGATATTGACGTGTAAACTGAATAATGTTGTATCACACTTATCACACGGGATATTTTTACAGTTCGTATGTAAGAAGAATAATATATGCCTCATAACTTTTCTTTTCTTGTAGAGTTCTTCTGTATCTTCCCGTTGCTCCGTGATGAATCATGAAACGATCAGCACCATCCAATTGAAACATCTGTTCTTATTTGTGAAACAATTAAAACAACTCTTTATATTTTTATAATATAAATTTATTACAGTTGTCTCAAATGGTTTTCACAGGATCTGTAGTTTGTCTACATTTTCTATTCTTACAGTTCGCCCCTAGCTGTCTGTTCACCCCTGTCAAGACGTCTGTCCGCTCTGGTAGGCAATCCCTAACTCTCTGAATCTCTCCAAAACTAACTACATCACGTGTTCTCTTACGTCACCTTATTACGTGTCTCAGACCAACCTTTTGCACAACTAGTTATTTATTTATTCAAAACCACAAAATAATGTTTACATCTATTTTCTATTTTCACATTTCTTTTGCGATTCACACGTCAATCATTTCTTCCCCAGTTTAATTGTTTATTCTTCTAATCATAATAACTGATCCAGCGACCATCCATCGCTCAAATGAATTAATAAGAATACAATAACAATAATAATAATGTTTTGACCATTGACCCCGCTTGCCACAGTTAACAGATACTACGCTATGATCACAGCCTAAAGGGTCATAACATTACATACATAGGTATACAAACCAAGAGAAAGTGAGATGTGTATGCATGTTCATATTTAATTAAATATATATATATATATATGTATATATATATGTGTGTGTGTGTGTGTGTGTGTGTGTATCTATGCATATAGATATATATTTATCATACACTAACGGAGGGTGGATTTGCCCGGTCGTAAAATACGCTTAAACATGATGTTGTAATTAATCCAGATTTCGTATATATTATTATAAAATCGTGATGACAAAAAGTAAAAAAAAAAGTATTTGTGTGTCATAAGGTAGAATACAAACAGACAGACAGACGGACGGACAGAGAGAAAGACATATAGCGTTTTATATATTAGATTTGCATATATGTTTTGTCGTTAGTTTTCTTAGATATTTGAGGTATTCACTGGATACTTCCACATACGTATATTTATGTATACATATATATATATATATATAAAATGAAAATTACAATTGAATTTACCAAAAGGATCCACGATGGTAAAATTAAACTAAATTATAAATATTAAAGAATTAATATTTATAATATTATCTCAGCCAGATGTAAAAGCTCGATAAAACCAAGTAGGAAATAGAGCTTATAATATGAACAAACAGTTAATAAAATATGTTAAAAAACACTTTGAAATGAGTTAAAACATATTTAATCTGAAAAGGAAACACTAGATAAATGGATAGTCCTTAATCCGCGGAGTTTTGAAGAAATACTTCATCAGAGGGTAGGAATTAGCAAAATGCAGGATCGGATTTTGCATGCAGAAGTATTTGATGAAACAACAAGTAAGTCAAAGATCTTACTTGAAAACAAAAAAAAGTGAAGCAGAGGGAATATAGTAAAAAAAAATGTGATTACACAGGAATGGATAGTCTGGTAGAAGATAAAAAATCCAGTAACGGTAAAATCCAAATGTATAACTTCAAGAAAGTTAAAAGAATTTCCATTTGTACAAGTAAAATCCAAGGAAATCCCGTAATTGGAAGAAGATGGTCCATAATAATCCAAAGGTAGAAATCCAAGGAAAAAAAAAGAAAAGATTCCAATAATATTATTAAATAAAAATAAAATGTGCTTTTCACTCTACTTCCGAGACATAAATATAAATAATAAAGATCTGGGAAGAGAAAGAAGAGAAAAAATTATGATAAAGTTAAATATAAAATAAAATAAAATAAAGGGAAACAAAAGTCAAAATGACCCAGACAGGAAATGTTAAAGGCGCGAAAAAATATATAGGGCAAAATAATATAGGTCAACTGAAATGTACAGGTCATCACTTAAAAAATGTCAGCAAGAGTTGTTAAACGACCCTAAAAGGAAAATAAAAAAAAATAAATCAATAATAAATATATAGAAAATAAAGAATAAATAAATAAATAAATAAAAAAATATAATAAAAATAAATAAAATATAAAATATAAAATAAAATAAAATAAGAATAAAAATAAAAAAATAAAAATTATTTAAGGGGAGAGGATGACTGGTATCTGCAAATTCAGGAAAAAAGCTAAGTAAATGCATATAGTAAAATGAAAGTGTGGGTAGATTGATATATTAGATAGATAGGAAAGTTTAAAGAATAAAACAGAAAATGCAGATAAAACATCGGCTATGCAAAGAAGAGATAAAGAATTAAAATAAAAGATTATTAAATTATAAAGTATTAAGAAGTATGTCGAAAAACGATAAAGTTAAATAACAATCTTTATATCTATATAAAGGGTAAAAGTAATAACTATGTAATTTCAAAATTGCCATAAGTAAATTTGGACTTATGTTTACAGAAAGAGATCAGTTCATTTTTAGAATTTATTATATTGTTACTTTGAGGGGGAGTAATTATAGTTATAGCTTCGGTTGTGCAGAGGCGACATGATTTAGAGCCTGGAGTATAAGACTTAACTTTTTTATAATAGTCCATTTGATTGAGAAGGGAGTATTGTTAGAGTTACGTTTTTTTTAAATTAAAGTGGTTAGAGAAGTTCCTTGGTTATTATTAGAATTATGGTTGTTAAAAGAAGAAATGTGGTTTGATATTCTTTTCTTAATTAATGTTGAAGTAGCACCGATATATGTATGTACTTTATTAAAAGCTCGAGGTCTGGTATTAATATTAATATGCTGATTTGTATTAGTTAAATGGTTTGAATTTTGTTCATAGTGTTCAACAAATGGTGGGACAATGTCTGTATGAAGACTATTTTGGAGGGGATAATGAGTGTTGTTAGTGTTAGGATGGCTGTTAGGAGAAATATTATTGTTCTCATTAATATTATTATTATTATTATTATTATTATTATTATTATTATTATTATTATTATTATAATCCTTCTTACTAGTTGTATGATTGTAGATGGAAGGGCTGCTCGGATGGTGTATTAGATTAGTAACTATATCAGATGGAGGATGGGAAGAAGAATAACTCGAAGACGAAATATTAGTGTCTGTTATGGGAGGATTGCGTGGGAGCTCAGTAATAGTGCAGGAATATATAACATCTTTATGGATACAATTATTATTGAGTGGGCAAAGATGTTTGTTATTACAATTACAGTTAGTTTTGGGTTTAATTGGGAAAGGGATTTTTTGAGCTGATTTAAATTTTTTGTTATTAGATGTTAAGATTCTGTGTGTTAAATTAGGGATTGTTGAATAAGAAATCCTGATTGAGTTATTATTGAGAATAAAACTATATCTGTGTGGGTATTTGAAAGAGTTTTGTACAATGTTGGAGAATTCTTTAGGTATATTAGTTTTGACATTTAGGCTAAATGGAAGATTGAACCAAATATTTTTCTTTCTCCTGATGCGAATAGATGGGTTAGAGGCATTGCGATTAGTATTTTGGTTTGGATTATAAATGTAGACTGGTTCATTGTTATTGATAGCGGTAAATCTTGTTATTTGAACTGGTTCCTTACGAGTCATATTGTGTGTGATTACAGATTTAAGGCGGCCTACAGGAGGAGCATAATTGCTGTATTTAATCTTTTCCTTATGTCCTGAGTTCCATAAAGCATTATTGAAAAAAGTAGCATTTTGATTAAAAGTTTTTTATCAGCAGAAAGAGCAGAAATTCTTCTAGAGACAGATGGTACTATAGATTTTATAATTGAGTTGGGGTGGTTAGAAGATTTGTGGACGTATAAAAGCATAAGATTAGGTTTATGATAGGGGCTATGAGTTTCGGTGTTAAGATTAAGTGTAACATCCAGAAAATTTGAAGTTTTTTGTTTGGTTCGATAATTATAGTTATTGAAGAAGTTATGTAATTTTTTAATTGTTTTGTACTCACTTGGCCTGGCTGTTGTAGTAAAAAGAGAATCGTCTCTATAAAGACCCCCTTGGATATGTTTAAAGTGGTATTTAAGTTCTTTCAGTAAGAAAAGTCCCACTAAATCTGTAACTTCTGAAGAGTTAGAAGGACCCATCAAGATGTCAAAATTATCAGGGGTATCCTTTCTAGTCCAAAGCTTATTGTTAAATTGTATAAGGGACTTTCTCGCTAGGAGAATTAATTTTATTTCTAAATTAGTTAAGTCAGAATTTCTTTTAGCAAAGATAAGAGCCGTATTTAAAAGGATCGGAGAAATTGATTGATAATAATTTTGGATGTTAAATGTTATGAAGTTAAGGAGGTGTTTATTTTTAAGGGAAACAAACCAATTAATTACGGAATCTGAATTCAGCCAAAGAGGGAAACCTACTTTTTCTTTAATAGACCGGATGATTCTACCTAAGATATGTTTGCTTACAGCTCCTAAGTCAGAGTTAGATGGGCAGATCAATCTGATGGAGGGGTTGTCATACAAATTAGGTTTATGATCTTTGAGGGTGAATCTAGGAGTACACAGAGAAATTATTTCAGTGAAGTTATGAATGTTCATAGAAGTCAGTAAAAGTTTAGTTTCAGAATTAATGGAATCTAAAGTTTTAGGAGGGAATATTTTATAAGATTTATTAAGTTCTTTATACAAAAGTTTTTCATATGTAGGATAGTCAAGTTTATAATAATTTGTTGTCTTATCAGCAGGGACGAATATATGTTTATTCTTTTTAACTTTTTCGGCAAAATTATTTATTTTTCGAGTAACCGGATTATAATGGTGTTTTTGTTTCTTAAATTCAATTTTTTTTACTAAATTTAACATGGAATTCTCAAACTCTTCGAGGTAAGGGTTGTATTTGTGGTGGGCAGTAGTTTTTAATCCATAAAATTTAGCAGCAATTCTTTTATATATATATATATATATATAGTGTTTATATTATAGAGATATATATGACTGTATAACATATACAATTATATATATTTCTATCTCCATCTCTTTGTCTCTCTGTCTCTGTCGGTCTCTCTCTCTCTATATATATATATATACTTATATATATGTATGTATGTATGTATATATACATATATATATACATATATATATATAAATGTATATATATATACATATATATACATATATATATATATATATATATATATATATATATATATATATACTCGGGTTTTTTTATATTCAAAAGTAATGGACTAATGAATTCAACGAGGTTGTTAGATAGTGCTCAATAAAAAGAGCTGATAATACTTGTTTATTGCTATATAAACATGCTCACATCCCGCTGCTACAAATAGCCACTTGTTTCAATCAAACAACAGATATCATCAGGCAGCGACTTGACTATTCAAAAGTTCAATGAATAATTATTATTATAATAATGATTATTCATTGAACTTTGGAATAGTCAAGTCGCTGCCTGATGATATCTGTTGTTTGATTGAAACAAGTGGCTATTTGTAGCAGCGGGATGTGAGCATGTTTATATAGCAATAAACAAGTATATATATATATATATATATATATATATATATATATATATATATATATATATATATATATATATATATATATATGGAAAAAAGAAAGTAAATATGAAGAATTACTCCACCCTCGAAAATTCCTTTAAAATTACCACTATTACAGATTTTCGGGGTCGCTGAAAACGAAAATAACGTTTATAATTAAGGCAAACGAGTAGTTTCCAAGATATGAAAAATTGTTAGTTTAAAAATGAAGGATCACTTTTCCATAATAGTTTAACATAAAATGATCACCCATTTTGTGGCCACGATTTTTTTGGGGGGGGGCTTTCTTTCTACCATTGGAAAATCCTTTAAAATTACCTGTTTAAATTGGTTGGAGGGGCGCCAAAACACGCCCCACACACAGAAAAATGCCCCTCTTTCAGGTGGCCAGAAAATGGGTGCTCATTCTAAGTTAAATTTACATTGAAAAGTAATAACCCACTTTTCTAAAAAGTATTTTTTTCATATCAAAAAAACTTTCTTTTTGCGACGGAAATGGTTTGCAGATTCGTTTTTAGTACACTGAGATCTACAATAAAATATTTCGTTATATACGAACATGAGACGGGCCTTAAAGTAAAATAATAATTTTGGGGGCAGATTTGCCGTTTAGTTGTATAATATACTCAAACCAGGTAATCACTAAAAGGGACTCTTAAAAGTCGTCACCTGTATCGAGCAAAAGTTTAAAACCATTGATTATATGTCAGCCTACATCACAGTAACATATGTTGAGTGAGTTCCTCACAGTATTTTGTATAGTTTTTTAGTTTAAATTCATTTCCCCAAAATTTCCCCAAACTTAACATGTTCGATACAATCTGCCGCCATTTGTATTTTTCAAGTATACCGATAAACACTGCATGTTTTTGAACCGATTAAACATTATACATTACATAAAAACACTACAATGTTATCCAGTTAGGTAGAACATTTACTTTTCTTGCCTTTGATAAAATTTATTTGTTATATATTTATTTTTTGACAACTTCTTGGTATCTGTGTTTAGTAATACAAACCCTTTTCATTTAATGTAACATTTAGTCGGCTCTAAAAACAGTGTTTATCGGTGTATTTGAAAGATACAAATTGTGGCGGACACTGTGGATTATTTTAAGTTTGAGAAAATAAGTTAAAACTAAAAAAAAACTATACAAAATACTGTCACAAACCCACCGATTATGTCAGCCTATGTCATGGTAACATATATTCGGTGGGTTTTTGACACTCTATTGTATAGTTTTTAGTTTTCAACTTACTTTCCCAAACTTAACGTATTCAACAGAGTCTGCGACCATTTCTGTTTTTCCAGCCCATTAAACATTTTACATTACATAAAAACACTAAACAATTATCCAGTGAGGTAGAAACGTAACTTAACTTTGCTTTCATTTATTTGTTTTTGGACAACTTTTTCGAATCTGTGTATAGTAACATCCCCCCCATCACTCAAATATTAATTACTAACTCACATTTTTGTATACAGAAAATAACAAAAAAAAACAAACATTTAGCGTTTCAACATTGAAAGATTGAACCTAGAACCATCGCGTTGACAGTCAGCAGTTCTACCGATGGACCCGCGGGAGCGGCGCCCGCAAATAATCTCGCCAGATATTTATTTAAACAAACATCCGTCCACCACTTGTACAGTGCTCTAACCGCTTTTTTTTATAAACAAAGAGCGAGCGTCGCATTTTTCAGCCAATTATGTTGTAGGTGAGATTACTTAGAAAGTGGTCTACTCAAAGAGAGGGGCTTAAAATATTTGTAGTTATCGACATATAATCCTGTTTCGTTGTATCATAACTCATCAGTGCCGCTAGACTAGCACCTCTCCCAAGCCGAGGATTGAACCTAGAACCATCGCATTGATGGGTGCATATACATGTAAAGATGTATGTGTATGTGTACATATACGTATGTATAAATATATGTTTGTACACATAAACATCCGCCTTTACATGTGTATGCAAACATATATTAATATATATATATATATATATATATATATATATATATATATATATATATACATACATGTGGAAATTTATATATATATATATATATATATATATATATATATATATAATTAGTTTTTTTTTTTTAAGAAATGCACTAGAGTGCTTAATTATAAGGAGAATCCAAAAATAGGAGCGTATTTATATTTTATATTTTTTACAGAAAGTTTTTAGATGAGACTTGTCATTGGAATCGTCAATTTCAAACCCGATAATTAGGACCGTTTTAGATACCTATATAAATTCTCTTAAGCCAATACTCATCTATTTTATAACCAGATGTGGAAATATATATACATCACAAGTACACGTTTTACTCTCGTTTTTCGAAACCTCCCTTTTATTTATCAGATGGTGATGATTTTATTAAATTTAAAATTAAATTATATTAAATTTAAAAAGTAATTTCAATAATTAATTATTATATTAAGTACCTTTAATATTAAAGCCAAAATTAATTAATTTAAAAAAAAATGCAAAATTTAAAACTCAAAATTTATCTCAATATCGATTAAAACGATCCATTAAAACGTAAAATTCCATTTAATTATATCGAAATGAGGGGGGGGGGTACTTATCTAGCCTAAGGGATTTTCATAATATATTAACCACAGTACTATTTTATTTTTCTTTATGGTTTTAAAATTAAAATAGATTGTAAATTACATTTATAAAGTATGATTTTTTTAAATTTATATAGTTTTAAAAATTTAATATAATTTAATTTTAAAGTTAATAAAATAATCACCATCCGATAAATAAAAAGGGGGAAGTCAAAAAACGAGAGTTAAACGTGAACTCGTGATGTATATGTTTTTCCACTTCCGGTTATAAGATAGATGAGTATTGGCTGAAGAGAGCTTGATATAGGTATCTTAAATGATACTAATTATCAGGTTTGAAACCGACGATACCAATGATTTCATCTAAAATCTTTCTGTACCCAATATATATATAACCAAGATATAATATATATATATATATATATATATATATATATATATATATATATATATATATATAGATAGATAGATAGATAGATAGATAGATAGATAGATAGATAGATAGATATTGTGTATATTTAGGCAGCATTTTCTCATTTAGACAAATATTATTGAATGGCATGGAATTATTCTGTTTTACATTTTTCCTTTTCATCTTCTCCAATCTCCGAATAGTCCTTTTTGTGTTTTTCTCGAAATTGTATATGTTGGATCCATAATCGCGAGCGCTTTCGACAGAAGTACTTCTATCATCCTCAGGCATATTGTAGAAATAAATGTAGGGATTGTTTTTTTTATTATTCACTTGTATATATTTTTTTCCTAGTCACGTGGTAATTTGTTACAAGTTAAGTGTGCGATTTTTTTTTTGATTTTTGTTGTGCATATATTAAACACATTTATATATACAAACACATATATACATTATCAAAAATTTATCCCAAACATTTCAAAATGTTCCGGCTGCACTCATAATTAATATTATTTATTTGAGGCTTCTTTGATTAAAAAAAAAAAATTCTCCCTACGTAAGCCCCTATTTCTACATCATAAACGCTCTGATCCGCATCTTGCATCAATTGAAATGGATGGCTCTCGTCTAGGAAAGGCCCCATGTTTTGATAAGCTTCTGGGTGTGACCTTTACTCCTGATCTTAAATGGAACACATACCTCAAGTCTGTGGCCAAGGTCGCTGGGAAAATGGTGGGATCCTTCTACTGCTTCAGAAGATACCTCACTAATGCTGCAATTCTCTATCTACATAAAAGCCAAGTACGTCCAAAGATGGAGTACTGCTGTCACATCTGGGTAGGAGCTGCTAGAAAACAGCCTATCCTGCCTTGACAGAGTACAAAATAGACTCCGTGGCTTAGTGAGGGATGCCCTTTTCTCTTCCCTGCAATCTCTTTCCCACAGAAGAGATGTAGCGAGCCTATCCTTGTTCTATCGTCATTTCCATGGCAAGTGCTCGTCTGTGCTCCATTCTCTGGTCCCCCCCTCACCAATCTTTTTCAAAAAACACCCGACTAGCTGAAACCATCGTCAATAATTATCCCCACTCCTTATCTGTGCTTAAATTAAAACGTAGATTCCATGAACAAAGCTTCTTTCTTAGAACTGCACGCCTGTGGAACTCTGTTACGCTTGCCTGTTTCCCTCCCGACTTCAACCTGGATGTCTTCAAGTCCAACACAAACAAATTCCTGATGAACCGCCCCCTAAGTAATGACACCTTGTAAATTCTCCAATACTATTGCTACACTATCCCATTGTTTACTGTACACACAATAACCCTTATCCCCGAGTGTCCATTGGGCCTTGATAAGTGAAAAAAACGTAGGGAACGTTGAATAGTAGCGTCATTATTTTTTATCAACCTTGACTATCTAACGGACTTTCCTTCCCTCTGCGTGTTACAAGACAAAGAAAAAAAACTTATTTATTAGTGCCCGAAAATGGTGTTATATCCTTGAAACTAAGGTGGTTATTAAAAAGCAAACATTTATTTTAAGTAGTAATGCTGCATTTTATTGGATTTTTAGACTTACAAATTCTAATTCAAATTATTAAAACGCTTACATCGATGAAAGAATTAATTAATATACATTAACGTTTTATTTCGGCCAAAGAAAATAAAAATTTATGATATTATCTCTTCTCTCGAAACGAACGAATTTTATTATATTATTTCTACTTTTTGTTTTTTGACGTTTGTTTTTATTTTTAACCAAAAAATTATAAACAAATATAGAAATATTTCTTTAAAAATGTCGCATTTCATAACTTTAATATATTATATTTCACTGCCAAAACTACAGCAAATAAACTTACTAGCCCAAAGGCCGGGATAGTTTTAAAAGTTATTAAAAGCAAGATTAAAGAACGAAGGTAAACATAAAGATATTGTTTTATGGCAGATTAATTTTTCTAATAATTGAAAAAAAACAGTCGTCCATTAATTTCATTGTAGTCTGAAAGCCTCTCAATCGTCGGAATACAGTTAGTTTCGGGTTAGGTTAGAGCTGGTTTCTTGTTAGATCATAGTTAGCATTAGGTTAGAGTCAGTTTATGCTTAGGTTTCTGTAAAGTAAAACATCAGTCGTCCTAAATCAATAGTTATTATTCATGCTGTTCTACGAATATTTATCATCTTAACTATTGTAGTAAGGAATAGTTAAGAAGATTAATAATCGTAGCACAAGGTTTGCATTTCTTGCAACCTTTTTATGTAAAGTGTTTGACTTAAAAACGGAGTGAAAACCTGCGTATGTCAAGTTGGCCTCAAGTTCTGTCCACAAACCTCGACCTTGTGTCTATGTTTCTGGATAGGTAGTAAATAATACAAGTGTTAAGACACACTTACCAGCGTTTTTCTCTTAATTTATTTTTTACATAGGCATCACCACATATCAAGGCCCAGAAACCATTCGAGGATAAGGGTTAAGAGTGTACAGTAGTCAATTGGACAATATAGTAATCGTTAGTAATGGAAATTCGGTAAATTTGTTAACTTAAGTTGAATGGCTCATCAAGAACTTGTTTACGTTAGACTTGGAGACAACCCTACTCTAGTCAGCTGGAAAGCGGGAAAACAGAAGACAATTCCATAGGCGAGCAGTTCTAAGAAAGAAGCTTTGTTCATGGAATCTACGTTTAGGTTTAGGCACGGATAAAGTGTGGGGGGATTTTTGATAGTGTTTTCAGCTAGATGGGTGTTTCTTGTGAAAGTTTGGCGAGAGGGGGCCATAGATTAAAGCTCAGTCGAGCGCTTGCCATGAAAATAACGACGATTATCTATCTTCTGAACTATTCCTTACTGCAACGCTGCAGATATGTTTGCATTTCTTGCAACCTTTTTTGAAAAGTGTTTGACTTAGAAAGAATAATTAATGTTTATCCTTTTATGAACAGCTGTATATTCCTTCGATACTCCTGTTCTTCCCTTTAATGTATTCTTGACTACACCAAACCCCGTTCGTTATGCACTAATTAGTTTGATATAAAATGACAATGTCTTTATTTATGAAACAGTCGCTTTCTATTTGGCATGTGGCGGTGGCGATATGGAGAGCAAGCGATGGTAGAAAGGTAGCAACTTTGGACGACAATGATAAAATTCCCTCAGACGGCCCCCTCTCTCGGGTTGTGACTGACTTTTTTCGTTTAAACTGATGTGATTTTATTTTTATTCACAGTCGTCTTGAATTGCGATTTCTGATTCATAAATCCTCTTATTGTTCCTGTTGCCTTTTTCTTTTACGTCAGCGGTCAAAATCTAGAACGCTTTTTCTTCTCACTTCGTTTTTAATTGTCTGGAATGTTTGTTACTTGAATCTTTCGAGTTTTGTTTCTTGTTTCGAGTGTCACTGACCCCTATTATCTAACAACCCCAAACAAAGCATATTGCCACCTTGACGCAAGGGGATATTATTTGGGAGCATGTCTTCTGAGAATTACGTGGGGAAATGAGCGAGATGTCAATGACATTACATTTAAACTCTTGCGGGTTAGTGCAACCAGAGAAGCAGGAAACAGAGTGAGAATTCGAAAATATAGCAGTTTGAAGGATTAAACTATAAGAGTGGAAAGCTCTTCGGCATCTAAGAATTTCCACAGTGAAGGAATCAAATTTTACTCCTAGATAGGTTTGTTGGGTACATGTATGTACAGAGGGTATAAGTGCAATGAGCTCGCTGGAGGACATTCAATTAAAGTACTTGTAAAACAGGCACTGAGATGCAATGGATGCCAGCGATGGGACAGAGGTTGGAGCTTAATTGATAGTGCGGCATCTATCATATGGGAGACCCTTTTTTTAACACTATATAAAGGGAAGACAGATTCGTAGTTTATACACCAGTCTAAATGTGACAACTATTTTAAAGGTAAAAAAACACGCAAAAGGTGTCGGATGGACTAGATTCTGACCATATTTCTATAACTAGATTGTTTATACAAATATGCTCCGGTTTAGTTTAGTTCGTATATTGTAGAAGTACCTTGGTATCTGTCTTCATAACATTCTCGATATACCATACTAACAACAACACTGATCAATTTGCATGCAATTTCCTCAACGTCTAAACGCGTTATATTATATTTGCAACGATTATCAAGTATTACATTACGCGAAACTTTGATCTTAGACTTGGATCGTCACGTAACATTGTTTAGATTCATAAAATATGGTACAACGAGGGGGTAACAATGGTTGAGTGGTTAGCGACACGGAATGAAAACCTGTGTATGTCAAGTTCGCCTCTATTTCTTTCCACAGACTTTGACCTTGTGTCCAAGTTTCTGGATAGGTAGAAAATAATATAACAAGTGTTAAGACACACATAGCAACGTGTTTGTCTTAAATAAACTTCTCTTGTGGTCTAGTTCAGTCCTTTACGGATTATCAGAATTAATTTTGTGGGCGTATATTTGTATTGATCTTTGTATTTGCGCTGGTGAACAGACATATAACTCAACGAATCTTTATCTGAAATACGATTGTGTTCAGAAACTTTTGTTGATGATAAATTTACGGAACTGATATACTCAAAATGGAGCATGTTATGTCAAGGTGTTATTTCATATAGAAACGTTGTTGTGATTTGAATAAAATAAAATTCGCATCAAGTGCGCTTGAAAGCCAAATCACAACGTAATAATTAGGAAAATAAACAAATATCTTACTTGTTTGAAATTTATAACAAATATATTTCGGAGATATACTCCATTTTCAGTATGTTGATTTCTTTCTTTTTTTCTTTTCTTGTTCTTTGCCATGTTGTAAAGTTGGAGAAACAAAAGTCTGTTTGTAAAGAGCCGCCCGTTGTATCTCACCGATCGTATTTTGAAATATTTGAACTATGCGTAGGCAACGCGAGAATAACGTCAAACGTGTGAGTTCATATAGAAACATTGGTTTAATTTGAATAAAATAATATAGGTTTAGGACAATGTTATATTTTTTATTTTTAATATATACGTATATATATTTTAATTGCCCGGTAAGGAAAGAGGAGACTACAAAGAAAAAAAAAACTAAGCAAAATTCATCCCAAAGCAGCATAACGAAAGCTGGCTTAAAAGAAAAAGACAAGTTATTCTAGTAATAAATATCATAAATTTATAACTTAAAATATTGCAAATTCAATGGCTTTGCAAACTCTTTCTTCTTTTTTTTTCTATACTTGAAAAATTCTTGGTATCATTTTGTAATCTAAGGCCTGTCTTGTCTTTTGGCAAATCTTTGTCAGAATGAGGTATGGTACACTTTTCATAAGGCTGAGGAAGGGGATTATTATTTGAGATGCCTTTGCTGGGGAATGCCGATGGATCCATTCACAGTCATTTTTGTATTCATTCAGAGTGTTCCATTGAGGAACTGGTTTTGTGCCACATCTTTTTGCCATCAATGAAGGGTGTTTTTTTTTATACTAACTGAGGGAGCCTTGACACATTCTGATTCTAGGGCCTTTGGCTAAATTAGGTATAATTCTTGCAGCAAATGACTTCAATAAACAAAATTTCAGAGAAAGTGAATTTTTCTTGAATATTGAATGGGTGATATATAATGTTAAATTGACTTTATAAAAGAAAACCTTAA
>NC_136517.1:30190862-30253362 GCF_053919585.1 Euprymna scolopes | reverse complement strand
TTATCAAAGTATTATGTACATTTATATCAAAAACACTTGTAAACGTTTTTTTTTTTAATTTTTAAATCTTTTATTTCCATACTTTGTGGACCAGGCGTGAACAATTTTATTGAACCACCGTTCAGCCAGATCAAACATACTCATTCCTGTGTCTCGATACATCTTCTATCATTATATGTAGTCAGTTTTTTTTTTAAATAGTCAACCATATAGGAGCCTATTCGTGACCAGACACCCCCACACACTAAGCTTTATATTATATATATATATATATATATATATATATATATATATATATATATATATATATATATATATATAATAAAAATAATCCGATGAAAGAAGGAACATACGATTTTGACCCACGTTAACTATCTTATTCAGCCTAGCATCGCAAGTGCATCTGAGAAGTTATATTAACACACAAGCTGAAAGGCTCGACATATAAAATCAACAGTAGGTTCTTTGATATGACAGGGGCACACTCGAAATGTATGTTTCTGTTTAAAGCACAATTCCATCATGTTACTTGATTTTTTAAAAAAAACTTTAATTTAAGCTATTAGCACCACGCAAGGAGTAAGGACGGACACAAAAGGGGCGCGTTCGAATCAATGTTTCTCTTTAGAGCGTAATTGAAGTGTGATACTTGACTTTTGCATTTTACACTTTATTATAAGCCATTATATGTGAAAAATAAATTTATAAAATCAACAGTAGGTTTTCTACAGTGCAATGTAGACTAAAATCTCTTGTGAACTTAGGCAATGCGAGAGGAGGCATATGAGCTTCCTCTCGGTGCACCGTGATGCGTTCCCAACTGGAGCAGTTAATCAATCGATTTGATTGAAAACTGGGGAATTTCACCGATTTCGATGACAATGAAAATATGGTAATGTGAAAAATTCGTTGATCGTCATTCAATCCCGGACAACATCGCTCCACCCTGCTTGTAAGATATAGAAGAAAAATGTATTAATTACTTTCGATCCAACGATGCTGTTAATGTGAAACAACAATCTCTTCACCAGTCGAGCTCTCTTGCTACTCATTTTATACCTGATGATAATAATAACAGCGAGAAATCTTCACAATTGTGGCGAATACGATGACCATTAAGCTCAATCTTGCAGGATGTAGCTCGGCCAGTTTTATCCCCCGCTATAAAACTCATATCTTTGCCTGGCTTGTAGTTTGAAAATCAACCCATCTTAATATAATAAAATTAGACACTACAAATTATCCATATTTTTATTAGGTTAAAAAATAAATAACTGAGTGATGACTGAAACGTAGAACCGACTTAGAAAAAAACATGTTCTATTAAAAACTTGTTCAAAATCATTAAATTCGGCATTAAATAACCTGAAAAGGGTTGATGTGCCGTAAAACAAAACCAATCAACCAGCCGAAACGTAGTTACTAGGGACTTGTAGTAACTAGGGAAGATACGTCCACAGATTCAGCTGCGTTATTTTAATATATATATATATATATATATATATATATATATATATATATATATATATATATATATATATATACTAACAGGCCGTTATAAAACAAGCATAAATTTTATAGTTTATTTCAAATAGAAACTAAAAGTGAGTCAAGTACGATAACCATCGGGCGAACGTGACAGAATCTGTAAAAAGTATTTTCAAAACTACTTATTATTAACAAGAAACCATTCGTGAAACAGTTGATAAACATCTAAAAAAAAAAATCGCATAAGCCCCATGTACCTATTTTTCAATTTTAACCCCTTAGCAGCCCATTTTTTTTTCAGATGAAAACCGATTAAAAATATTTTACATATATCTGAATACCCTGTATACCAAATTTCAAATCGGTGGATGAAAAAAATTTGTTGAGTATATAGGTTGAGAAGTACTCTCACACACACATACACACACGTACATTCTCATTTTTATAGATATATAGATTGATATATTACTTAGGTATCATCGCTTTTCAAGGATCAAAATCCACTCGAGGATAAGCGTTACATCAACATTTCTTAAACTGAGGGTAAATATGTTATTTTCTTCCCTTTTCAACTAGTGAGTCACAAGTTATCAAGTCTCAAAAGCTACTCAAGGGTAAGGGATAACTGTTATGATTGGCAATGATGGTTGTGATTTACTAGACTTTAAACTCAGCGGTTCAACAAGAGATTTTTTTAACATCAAACTTGAAAACGACTATGTTGTAGTTAAATGGGAACCAGCTCTGCGCCACTGTATTTCACAGATGGGGAATTATAAGCAAGAAACTTGGGCTATGAACGTTTAGCTTAGCTTTATGTGAGGATTAAGAAATTGAAACTATTGTTACTGGTTGTATCTAGATGAGTATTTGTTTAAAAAACTATCATCAGTTTGTTTAAGCTGTGGATGGAGCATCCTACCTGATGGCAAATATTCACATGCCAACTGAGATATTCCAACCGGAAGATCGTTTTAATATTCTGACCGACCTTTGAAGTGCAATTGCTTGAATCTCTTTTGCACTTGGTTCACCGAATATATTTTCCAGGTGTCTTTTGAAATTCTTTTTCATGAGCCTGGTTGCTCCTATAATTACAGGAATTATAGAGATCTTCTTAAGATTCCATCTTCGTTTCATGTCATACACAAGACCTTATTATTTCATTGGAAGACAGAGAGTGTAGCATTATATTAAGAATGCTGGGGCACCCCTGTGTATTCCGGTCGATTATTATTATTACTAAAATAATTAGATTTTGGAAAATGTAGATTTACAGTTTGGAATGTTTAAAGCAGGAATTAAACTCAGAAATAAAATAAACAAAGTCGATTTAGGAATTTTCGGAGTGATGTAATATGGTTAGAAGTAAATATATTTTGGCTTACATGAGAGGTCACTTGTGTCCTTGGACACGTGTTTAAGGTCTCGCTGACGAAATAGTAAGTCAACAGAGATCAAGCTAAGAAGTTGACAATAAATACGTTAGCGAAAGGATGTATGGACGATTCCATTGGAAGCAGAGGTCGAAAAATGGGAAAATGTAGAATGAGAGTTAGCGTGCCAAACTCTGACAAGTGAATCGATAAGACGAATAAAACCCGTATAAAATATAACTTATTATCATAGCATTCTTTCGGGGTTTGGACAAAAAAGAAGGTATGTGATCCTTTTGATCTGAGATAAAAAAAAAACATATGTGTTATCATTTGGTTTTAAGATAAACTGTTTACAAAAGTGTCACGTTGGTTAACTACGTGTATTTGTGAGGAAGAGGCGGCACACAGTAAATACTGGAGAGAATTATAATTCCTACTAGACACTATCCTCGAGGGTTTGTCTGAGCAACCTGGCATGAGGATACTTTCTCCTAGAAGTAAACCCTGGTCAAATATTCAAAATCACATAGTATTCGCTTCCGAAATAAGATCTCCATTCTATGGCTAACCCACATTAGCTTTTTACGAGGAATGGTGCACCTTCTCCAAGTAATGTTACCTCAAGTAGCAACAAAAGCTGAATACTACAACAGATTAGATAAATTCCTGGAATCCAGTAAGACCAAGAGACCAAAACGAAAGGTATACTACAACATATGAAAATGATTAATTGGGGAGAGAAAATTTATGTTCTCAATTTATTTTCTAACTCAGGTGTTGAGAGATAAATAACTTTAATAGAATATTCGAATATCCATGTATCTCGTATAGAGTTCAAGTGTTAGCCCCAGGTGGTCTGATGTCTGAGAGCTTCGAATGAAGTTAAACAAAGCAAAATGTAAATATAATAACGTTAAAAAGAATACGTGAAATAAACGCTGTTCACAAGCACTCACCCTGCTACATAAGAAAAGGATCATAGATTGGAGATCGGTCGAGCACCTGCTATGAAAATGCATAAGGTTTCAATTGTTCCGTAGAAGTCAAAGTGTAAACAGTGTCCATGGTCGATTTTCAACCCATTTCGTAATGTTGTTGTTTGTGAAGAGTCAACAACAAATATTAAATACGAGAACGTTATCAGAAGATGAACTTCGAATGCCTACAGGTTTCTTACAAGAAACATTTTTGTCGTTGTTGTTGTTGCTTATGATTATGATGATGATGATAACGACTGATATGATTTTTAAATGGGTCAGAAATCTATATCTATAAAAGTGAAAATGCCTCTGTGTGTGTGTGTGTGTGTGTGTGTGTGTGTGTGTGTGTGCGTGCGTGCGTCTGTGTCAGTGTACATTTCTCTACCAAATAACTCTGTCAATTGTCGGTCTAGAGACTCGAGATTTGACATAAGAAGTATTGAGAAAATCTTTTTAATCGATTTTCGGCTAGAAATTTGGCTGTCAAAGGGTCACAGTTCAACGATTTGAACCTTGAAAATTCTGCCAAACTCCTTCGCCAATTTTGTGTCTAAGCACTTGAGATTTTAAGTGTAGGTTACGTAGACATGAATCTAACTTTTTAATTAGATTTGAGCCCAAAAACCACGTGTTAAAGGGGTCAAAATTGGGGTCAAAGTTACAAAAAAATTGACCTCCCTCTGCGGTCACTAAAAAATTACTCGCCAATTTCTTGTCTAAACATTTAAAATTTTACATAAAGGGTATTCAGAGATAAGGCAAGCTTTTTAATCAGTTTGGGAGGAAAATTTGAGCTGTGAAAGGGTCAAAGTTTAACAGATTTGTCTTTTGCGGTGTCTAGCAAACTACTTAGCCAATTTTTGGTCTAAACATTTGAAACATACATAACGCGTATTCAGACAGGCGGCAAGCATTTTAATCAGTTTTGGGGCGAAAATTTGGCTGCCAGAAGGTCAAACCTTTGCAGATTCTACCAAATTCCTCCGCCAATTTTGGGTCTAAATACTTGAAAATTCAGATCTAGGTAACTCTGACATGGATCAAACTTTGTATCTTAATTTGGGACCAAAATAATAAATGTTATGGGTTCAAATTGGGGTCGAAGTTTTAATAAATGGACCTCTGCGGTCTCTACGAAATTACTCAGACAAATTTTGGTCTAAACATTTGCAATTTTACATAGAGAGTATTCTGAACAGTACATAGGGCTTGAACAAATCTGGATTGACTGCTAGTATATATATAAAGCGAAATTTCACAAACGTATTTCCTTAAAAATATTTTATATCGCTTCAAATTGCAGACTTTTCACTTTTATACTTACATTTATATTTATGTTTCTGTTTCTCTTTTCCCATGGATTATCGATACATTTTCAGCAGATGCACATCGGATTTTTCATGTTCTGGAATTTACCACCCATTCAATTAGACTTTTACCATATTATTTTCTCCCTTTTTCCTGTTTCTTGCTGTACCATTCAAATTGAATCCCGTTGAATTGTTGAAAAATTCAAAACGGAAAAGCGTAGTCTTCGAAACTCCATGGAATAAGGCTTTTCTTGTTTCATTTGTACTCTTTGGCGAATAATTAACATTTGGTATACCTTCCTTAGAGGTTTAAATTTTATTTTATTTGAAAAAAAAAAAATTCAACGTCAAGTTCTTTTATTTTATCTATCTATCTATCTATCTATCTATCTATCTATATATATATATATATATATATATATATATATATATATAAAGCTGAATGTGTGTGTGTGTGTGTGTGTGTGTGTGTGTGTGGTCACGAATAGGCGCCTATATGGTAAACTATTTTAAAAAGCTGATTACATATAATGATAGAAGATGTATAGAGACACAGGAATGGGTATGTTTGATCTGGCATAATGATGATTCATTAAAATTGTGGGGTCTGCGTTCGCGCATGGTCCACAAAGTATGGAAATAAAAAATTAAAAAATTTAAAAAAAATGTTTACAAGTGTTTTTGATATAGATGTACATAATAATACTATTATGTACATCTATATCAAAAACACTTGTAAACGTTTGATAAGTATTTTTTTTATTCAAATAAGGATGGTATAATAAAATTGTGGAGTCTGCATTCGCGCCTGGCCTGCATGGAATGGAAATAGGCACAAACTTTAATAAAGACTTTTCATATCTGTCTGCATAAGTATACTTTGATAATTATGTTTCAGTTTGAAGAAATGTGGTATAATAAAATTAGGAGTGTTCGTTCGCGCCTGACCTCCATAGAATGGAAATGTGTCACAAAGTTTAACAAGGTTTTTTGATATAGATCCACAGAATATTGTGATAAGTGTTTCAGTGTGAACAGGTATGGTATAATAAATTATGGGGTTTATCTATTTTATTTTTACTTTCATCTTATTTTGCTTTCGTTTTGATACCCCCTAATTCGAAGCTATCTCTTTACAACCGTTCCTTTTCATAACATATCATACTTTCATAAATCAGAGTCCATTTTCTGTAGGCTGTTTTTGAACCCAGTCAACGACGGGTACTTTTGCTAGTATATATATATATATATATATATATATATATATATATATATATATATATATATATATATAAGCTAACCAGCAAAAAGTTACAGTTAAATATTGCTTTTCTAAAGTTAACCAGCAAAGTTAAATATTGCTTTTCTAACCAATTTCCTCGAAGAATAAGAACTCCGTAGCATAAAGAAAATGTTAACTTTAAACTTGTATTCTTTGCCGAATCATAAAATGTTGTAAATATTAATTTATAGAGCTAAAATTAAAGTTATATATATATATATATATATATATATATATATATATATATATATATATATATATATATATATATGTATGTTGTTTATTTCTTTTTGTAAATTATACTCTTTGAATGAATTCAATTATATATATGTGAAAGTGCATTTTTATCAAAATGCGAGTTGGGAGTAATTTTCCTTATTAGGGAGCGGCATATATTAATTTTAAAATATAATTATCAACTGACACGTGTTTCTTCCTCTTCGGCTCATCAGAGGGGTTTAATCTGTCGAGATTCTAAATCGGGACACCATGATAAGAAGCCTAAGCCTCTTCTATTTGAGTCTATTTCACGACTATTGAATGCCTCACGTGTTTACGTAGATGTTGTTTATTTGTTTTTGTTAGCGATAATTTTTGAATGAATTTAATTATTTATACAAAAGTGCATTTTTATTTAAATGCCAGTTGGGAATTATTTTCCTTTTGACCAATTTGGTATATTGATAGATAGATAGACAAATTTATAGATAGATACATAAATATATATATATATATATATATATATATACATATATATATATATAGAGAGAGAGAGAGAGCGATAGAAAGATAGATAGGCAGATATATAGATAGATAAACAAATTTATAGATAGATACACAAATATATAGATTGAAAGATAGATAGATAGATAGATAGATAGACAAATTTATAGATATATATATAGAGAGATTGAAAGATAGATAGATGGATAGATAGATAGATAGACAAATTTATAGATAAATGCATAAATATATATATAGATATAGATAGATAAATAGATAGATCGATAGATAGATAGATCGATCGATAGATAGATAGATCTTTAGATAGATAGATCGATAGATAGACAAATTCATAGATAAATGCACATATATATACATACATATATATATATATATACACATATAGATAGATAGATATATAGATAGATAGATAGATAGATAGATAGGGTTTGAAGAGCTTACTAAAATCGTAATAGACAGAGTTAAGTTATAAAACTAATCAGAGCAACTGATTGATTGATCATTTCTTTCAGTTTTGTCTCCGCTTGCTATTGATATCTACATCAAAAGATCCACGACTTCATTAAAACATGGCTTATTGCCAAAGCGTGAATAGCTTATGAAACATCACTCATCTGTCAGGCTATATGGCGAATCCTTACTGGGCGTGAGTCAGAAATGACAGGCTGCCATGTAGTTGACACATTAACGAACACATATAAACCTATATTGTATCTGCTTCAACGTCTAAATACGCATAAATTATTAGACTTAGGGAACTTGAGTGTATCCACTTCCTTTCATCCACGTGAAGATGTAGCACACGGCCAGAAGGTGTGGAAACTAGGTCAGCGCACAAATGGGGAGTGCACTCGGTTGCCCCGTCGGCATTTCACAGTGTGCGCGCTTCAAGCAATTAACTATAAATAAACTCCTTTTCAACACGAGGACGCCAGGCTTAGGACCGTAATTTGGAGGAGGGGGAAATGAATCATCATATATTAAGACCCGGGGCCGATTCGAATATTAGGGTTAAAGGTATTGTAAGTAAGACGGTTATCCCCACCACAAGATGTCCAGAAACGATTTGTATGATGGCAGAATGTTACTTAGGATCATTCAAGGGGCAGATTCAACAAGTAACTGTTCTAATAAGACTTGTAGAGCACTCTGTTGTACTTGATTGGAAAATAAGCTCGTGGTTCGACCGTTGTTACAATGAACCTGTCTCAGTCAAATTATTATCGAGGACGTACCCTCGACTGACCTAATTATCGTATAAAGACGATTGTTTGGGGTATAAGGTTCTAGTTGTGTAGGCGATAGACGGGACAATATTTGCCCCTCTTAACTTGAAATAAACAGTAAGGGTTTTTTTTTTAATTCTAGGTGGTAGGGTCGAGGTCGAATATTGAAAGATGCAAAGAATCAACAAAAATCAATATTAAAAGACTTTAAAATAAGAAGTCGAATTTTGTGTCCTTATTCACTTCCCTCTTAGAGATGGTAGAGGTAGACAGAAGTGTCCGCGTTTCATCCCAGTTACGATTATGTGTAGCTGAATTGCCATATATATATTTTCAAAATTAACTGCCTAGCTCTACTTATGTATCTAGCACTGTCGAAGTAATTACTGTAAATAGATTCATAAAAGTTTATGTAGATAAAGAAAATAATAATAATAATAATAATAATAATAATAATAATAACAACAACAATAATAATCATTCGTGTATTATATATATATAATTTTTCTTCTTATATATATATATATATATATATATGATTTTTCTTCTTATATATATATTTCTGTAGAAATATATTTTCTTATAATATCTATCAATCCTTATTTAAGACGCTCAATGTAATTACTAATTATTATATAGTTAAATGGAATTGTAGAAGGCGGTACAATGCAGAAGTAACGGAAAGACACAAGCTGAAGCAGATGAGAAATTTAATAATACAACTTATAAATACATGTGTACATATTCATATTTCATATACGCAGTATATTTATATTTGCACAGTGGTTACTTGGGAAAGTCGGTCTGGTGGTATGTCCGTGTGATATAATATTTCGAGAAAGATCTCTTCGTCAGATATTTACTTGACTTTGAAAAACGTGTTGTTGTAAGCAACACGTTTTTCAATTATTAATTATTATTATATATATTCTCTCTCTCTCTCTCTCTCTCTCTCTCTCTCTCTCTATGTATGTATAATATTTTGATTGCAGAAATTCCCCTCTGTACCAAATTAGCGTAGGTTTGCAATAAAAGATGACTCATACAAATTTATCATATCTATAGTATTACCTTCCATCTTATGTAACCTTTTAACGCTGTTATATACACATCTACTCGTGCTATTAAATGGCTACATTTCAACCGTGGATAACAACCATCACAATCGCAGTATTACAAGAGGAAGAAGTCCGTACCTTTCTCCTCTATAAATTAAGTCCTGCCACTGCTACCATTCGTCGCCGGGTACTATTCTTCATTTCTCTACTACAGTTCTATTACATCCTTTGTAACTAGATGATTGCATACATATACATAACATACTCTTCCCGACTTACGATTTAAAATTAATAACTTCTCCCCAACAACGTTCCGGCGTTTTCACCTGGCTGAAACCGACTATTCTCATATCCAGAACCGATTTGATCCATGAACAAACACCTCCATACGTTAACAAAAGTGGCGGCGCACTCATCATTAGATACCACCGCTAAAACAAAACCACTATTTACAGCTTTATAACAACTCAGAAACCGACCTTCACATCTTGCTAAACCCATATAACACAACAGACGTTCACAGGTAGCAACTTTCATAACGACCCTCCGATTTTCTTTCATCGCTTAGCTACACTAACAGGACACGCTAGCGATCGCTAACAAGAAAATAACAACTATTAGCCGCTCATAAACACACACTTACCTACTGATAGCCTTATTACATGGGACTAACGTGCACGAGTAAAATAATTTCTATACATACACCCCCTTAGGTATTCTCGAAACAAACTTACACACAGCTACAGTTTTGAAATAAAAAAAAGCAAAAGGTTCTGTTTACGTTTGAGAGGCGGGAGTTTTCCCCTTCCCCAATGAAAACAGAATTTATGTTAAATATTAAACGGTTCTTCTGCTCGCTTAATTAAGAAAAAAGGTTAATTAAACCGCAGAAGCGCCTGTTAAAAACTATACACGTTCTTTAATTGATTACCCCCCTCCCTCTTCAAAAAAATGAAAAAAAAATGTATGTTTTGTATTTTAACCATTCTGTATTTTCACCCAACAATTTAATAAACAAAAAGATATTGTAAAACTTATATTGAACTTAGAAATACTATTTTTTTAAATAGCACGATGACATGTATGCGTAAGTGTTGCGTTACGTTACTAAATTAAATGCCTAGTTTTACTAAATTGAACGCCTAGTTTTATTAAATTGAATGCCTAGTTTTACTAAATTAAATGCCTACTTTTACTAAATTAAATGCCTACTTTTACTAAATTAAATGCCTAGTTTTACTAAATTAAATACCTAGTTTTACTAAATTAAATGCCTAGTTTTACTAAATTAAATGCCTACTTCTACTAAATTGAATGCCTAGTTTTACTAAATTAAATGACTACTTTTACTAAATTAAATGCCTAGTTTTACTAAATTAAATGCCTAGTTTTACTAAATTGAATGCCTAGTTTTACTAAATTAAATGACTACTTTTACTAAATTAAATGCCTACTTCTACTAAATTAAATGCCTAGTTTTACTAAATTAAATGCCTAGTTTTACTAAATTGAATGCCTAGTTTTACTAAATTGAATGCCTAGTTTTACTAAATTAAATGACTACTTTTACTAAATTAAATGCCTAGTTTTACTAAATTAAATACCTAGTTTTACTAAATTAAATGCCTAGTTTTACTAAATTAAGTGCCTAGTTTTACTGAATTGAATGCCTAGTTTTACTAAATTAAATGCCTAGTTTTACTAAATTAAATGCCTAGTTCTACTAAATTAAATGCCTAATTTTACTAAATGTAATGCCTAGTTTTACTAAATTAAATGCCTAATTTTACTAAATGTAATGACTACTTTTACTAAATTAAATGCCTAGTTTTACTAAAATGCCTAGTTTTACTAAATTAAATGCCTTGTTTTACTAAATTAAATGCCTAGTTGTACTAAATTAAATGCCTTGAACTGGACACATACTGATGATGAGAGATGATAGTATGCCAAAACTACTGTTTTATGGTGAGTTTTCCATAGGAAAGAGACCGCAGCATAAACCTACGAAAAGGTTTTAGGATGTATTGAAGGATAACCTCAATGTGCTAGAAATTGTTTCAATGGACTGAAAAGTTCAAACTGAGGGTCGAAATAAATGGAGAAAAATAGTCACAGAAGAATGCAAAAACAATTACGAAAACCATTTTAAGCATGCAGTATTGAATCGTGCTCCAAAGCAGCACGAAGAATCCACAATTCCTGCCGAATTGCAACAAGAACTGAAATGCACAATCCGTGACAGATTTCTTCTGTCTAAAGCCGGTTTAGTAAACGATGTGAGGTCAATCCCTGGAAAACCAAGCTGCAAGGAAATACAAATAGCAGCCATTAATGAAACAACATCTATTCTTAAAAGAGCCCTCGGATATAAATTTAAATCGTAACAAAATCAAGTGTTAGCTCCAGGATCTCTTAAGACTTACTGAAGTAAAATACATTTTAAAAAAAATAAGGAATGACCAACAATTGTATGAGTTTCTGCTTCTTCCCACACCACACAAGTATTGCTGCACTATCTCTGGTTTCCTCCCTGATTCGGCAACCGTTTTGACGAGACCCTCAAGGTGCATAATGAAGTCTCACCACAAAAAAAAAACACCAAATAGTGGCAAGTTCCCCTGTCATTTCTTGGTTGATTAGTAAGGACCGTATCCGATCACCAATCGTTAACCGCGTACAATAACGTTGAAATTAAACATATACATATATATATATATATATATATATATATATATATATATATATATATATATATATATATATATAGGGTGATCCCCCAAAAAAAACACAGAACATTCAATTGTTTTTCTGAGCATTTTACAGTCAACGGAGAAAAAAGGCCAAGTGCCTTAGTATTTTGATGTGATGTCTTGAATATAATAAACTTGTTATGACCAAAATTTCATTTCATTCGGAAAAAAACACTAAGAAACGGGACCTAATTAGAGTTGGAGCCAGTTTAGGGAGGGGCACCCTGTATTATAGTATATATATATATATATATATATATATATATATATATATATATATATGTATATATATATATATATATTAAATTTATTTATACAAACATTGATGGCTACATATGTGCATACATGTTTTTGTAATCACCCGCGTTGGGGGATTGCGTCTTCAGGCCAAGAATTATCGTCGATAACTGATATTTTAAACAAAAACATTTTCTTATTTCGTTTACAAAGTTAGAATGTAACAGGGGTGGGAGTTATTAGCGGGGAGAAGATAAGTGGGGTCTTTGAAGATAATAAACATCTTTTTTTATATTCCCTTTTTAAGTTTATCTATCCCATCTTTTTGTTTTTACGGCATAAGGTACTTGAGAATTTAGTATATTTGTCTCGCAGTCAGTAAATTAAAAACATTCCTTGTGGCTATTTCGTACTGACCGGTGTCTTTCAATCCAAACACACACACGCACACACACACACACACACTTGAAGCAAACATATGCTTATAACTATACTCAGTTGATATACACTGTTCGCTGTATTTTACTCACACACACGCACTGAAAACAAACAATAACTATAACAGCACACAAGAATAAAATTAAAATTAAAATAAATTAAATAAATGAATAAAATAAAAAATAAATAAACAAATAAAAATAAAAATAAAAAATAAAAATATAAAAATAAAAACATAAAACCCCGGAAGTTATCAACTTCATTATGCATACATATATATATAAATGCATATATAAACACCCACACTTTGATACATCCGTGTATATATATACACATATACACACATACACATACATAGATACATAATGCTCACATACAGTTATAATCTATTTATATTTATACTCACATACGCAGTTATATCAATGCACCGACCATCAAACACATACATCCATGCACACACCTGGATATCATATATTATGACTGTTATTATACCAAAACTAATAATGTTAATCCCACCAACAATCCCAATAATAATAATTTCTATAATATTCATAATATTAATAACACCAACAATATCAATAATAATAACAATAATAAGACTGTCGATTGGGAACTTTAAAAACCTGTGGATCCTAACCGGATACACGTCTCGATAATATATACATACATACAAACATACACACATATACACACATATACACATATACATATATATACATACATACATATACGTAGAACATATATATGCACACGCATACCAGCATACACAATATATACACACACAGTCAGACTATCCGTAGGTTCAGACACACATCCCCATTTATACGTGTCCCCCAAATCTCCACAGATATATACGAGACAGATATACATATAGATATCAATATAGACTCACGTATATATACTTATATATATATATATATATATATATATATATATATATATATATATATATATATATATATATATACTTGCATATATATACACACATGGACACACAGATACCCGCTGACTCACAACGTATAAAAGCACAGCAATACACGCACAAATACAAAAACCTTTTTTAATGTGCCTTTTAACTTTCGTAGTGTGGTAACCCTTTTATATGAACCAGCGCATTATTATAGTTTACTCAGGCGTATATATATACATACATAACATACATACATACATACATACATACCGAGACACTCATACATTCTTGTAATATACATCATTATAATCATCGTATACGAAACAGCCTATTTTAATATATACATATATATACATATACATACATACACACATACATATACAGACACACATATATATATATATATATATATATACACACACACATACATATGCATATAGACACACACATATACATACACATACATGCACACATACATACATAAATACTCATATACATACATATTTACACAAAATACAGACATATATATGTACACTGCCACCAAATTATACATCTAAAATAGAAATATGAATGAACTCATTCACTACATAATTCTTTTTATCAAACCCCTCACGCATAGTTATATTACCCGTCCCTACCGGCTTGTTAATTGTTTCTATGTTGTACGTTTTTTTACTACGTAAAAATTAATAGTGAATTCAGCTTGAAGTCTATAGATCTATCCTCAGATTTAGCATGTACTCCTTCGGGGTTTACATAGATATACATAAGATATATAACGATATAATAATAATATATAATAAAATATGACAAAACATCAGATCATTTAGGTTATACAAACGGAGTATAAAGGCTTATATATTGTAGTACTTACCTTTGTCTTTATTCATTCCCCTTGTTTCTTTTTTCTACCCGCGTATATATATATATATATATATATATATATATATATATATACAGATTATATACATATACATATACATGCACACACCCAAAAATATCCACATGCATACATTATTTCGAGGTTCACCCAACAATCTATTACCCGTTTGGTTCAAGTATACTATCATACACGTATTTATTTAGGTTAGTAATGCTATAACTCCTTGAGAAAATAGAATATTAGGCGACTTATGTAATCCATACAGGTAGAATCATAGTTACGAGCTCACTCATCCTCTTTTGTTGTAATCGTAGTTGTTCTGATCTTCTTAACTTAGAGTTCTTTAAGTGCATGTATTCTGAAATATTTGCATGATATAGCAGTTTCCTGTTTAATATTTAGCAGTTTATTCCTGTCCTAAAACCTAGTTATCTCAAGTTTTTCTGATAAGCATAATGGACATGGTGAGTTTAATGAATGGCAAGTATTGGCCCTTCTAATAATCTTCCATTCTATCCTAGGTGTTTTCTTTTCTCTAACTAATTTCCAGTAATATAATGATAAGGAAGCTCCCGGCTCATAACCCCCACCCATGTTACATTCTAACTTTGTAAACGAAATAAGAAAATGTTTTTGTTTGAAATATCAGTTTCCGACGATAATTCTTGGCCTGAAGACGTAATCCCCCAACGCGGGTGATTACAGAAACATGTATGCACATATGTAGCCATCCATGTTTGTATAAATAAATTTAATATACCTGCTCTGTTCACTCATTGAGCACTCTTTGGTAGACACATGTTGTTTCATTGGATGTACTTCTAGGAAACTAAACTCTACTGGCTATATATATATATATATATATATATATATATATATATATATATATATATATATATATATATATATATATATATATAAATGAGCAAACGGCTAATGAAATATGTTAAAAAACACTTTGAAATGAGTCAAAAACATATTTAATCTGAAAAGGAAACACTAGATAAATGGATAGTCCTTAATCCGCGGAGTTTCGAATAAATACTCTCCTTCTCATCAGAGGGTAGGAATTTGCAAAATGCGGGATCGGATTTTGCATGTAGAAGTATTTGATGAAACAACAAATAAGTCAAAGATCTTACTTGAAAACAAAATAAGTTAAGCAGAGGGAATATTGTAAAGAAAAAGGTGATTACACATTAATGGATAGTCTGGTGGAAGATAAAAAAATCCAGTGACGGTAAAATCCAAATGTAAAACTTCAAGAAAGTTAAAAGTTATATATATATATATATATATATATATATATATATATATATATATATATATATATATATATAACAAAACACTCTCCTCGTCGCTTAATCATTTTTCTTTTTTGCTCTAATTTTATTTCTATTTTATTTTTCGTTCTTTCGTTTATTTCTTTTGGCGCACATTTATATTCTTTTTACCATCGTTTCCAGTGATTTCTTACGAGTTTATCTTCTTCGTCAATTCCCTTGATTCTCTTAACATTAAGCATTGTTTGTGTTTCTCCTATTCATCTCGCTCCGTTTTTGATTTGACCAACGTTTAAGGCCCCAAACAGCATTAATCTATTTCAACAAAAGAGAACGACCGCAAATCTATTCACAAACCGTTATCGCACACCCCTCTCTCGGTAGTTAAACCTTTTAAATATTCTTTTCAAGTCACCTTATGGTCAAAGTCTCTGGCTTTAGCGAAACGATTTGGAATCATTTACGACAAAGGACCGCCTGGTTTTCTTCGCGTTGTCTTTCCGCCATTGCGTACCAAGGGAGAAAATTTAAGACGTTAACACGCATGCGTGAAGATTCGAACGGTATTTATTTTTTGTTTGTTTGTTCCCCCCCCCACCACCACCACCATCGTATTAATCGTTACTGTAATAATAACGACGTAATGGATTCGTAGATGGGACACTAGGGAGAATTTTTCGTCGATTAAGGCGCTGGATAGAAGAAAGGTCCGGCTTAGTAAATGAACGGAATAACTTTTCGAAAGGGGGAGAACTAATAGGAATATTAAGAGCGAGTTTCATATCTGTCAACTAACACATGAGATATTTTTATTTTGTTTGTTTTTTCCGTTTTTTTTTGTTTTGTTTTTTTCGTGCGCGTTATAAAAAGGGATATTTGTGAAGATGGTGATATGTGCAGTGTCAATGGGGAATTGAGAAATACCGTATGATTAACGAATTCTCGCTGCATTTGAGATAACAAAAAGATTAATAAATAGGACAAGAATACAAGAAAAAGGAAAAGAAGAAAGAGGAGGGGAAGAAAAAAGGAAGAATAAAAAGAAGGATAAAAAAAGAGTACAATTAGGATCACGTGGAAATCTCACTAACCTTTCGTCGTTAAGAAGTATACTTAAACATGTATAGGGATATTCCTTCTAACATAATAAATATCTCTGTGGGCTAATACTATTAAGAAGAAGGAATATTTCTTCTTGCGTAAATATACTTGTCATTGTAAAAAATATTCTTCAAATAAATAAAATGAATATGTCCAATTTTACATCAGCCCCTTCACAAACACAAACATATATATATATATATATATATATATATATATATATATATATATATATATATATATATATATATATATATATATAAGGCTGGAAAAATTTACATCCAATGCAAATTAGTTTAATCTAATCATAATTTATTTCGACCTGGAACCTCTAAGTCAGTTACAGACCTGACTGTTTCGTTTAGTCTGATGAGGCTCACATCGGGTCGGAATAAATTATAATGAGATTAGACTTATTTTTGTTCGATTTATATATATATTTATATCTATCTATCTATCTATCTATCTATCTATATATATATATATATATATATATATATATATATATATATATATATATATATATATAAAATCCGATCTCGCATTTTGTTAAATCCTACCCTTTGATGAGAAGGAAAGTATTTCTTCGAAACTCCGCGGATTAAGGACTATCCACTTATTTTGTGCTTCCTTTTTAAAATCAAATATATTTTAAACTCTTATTCAAAGTGTTATTTAACATGTTTTATTAACTGCGTGTTCATATATATATATATATATATATATATATATATATATATATATGTGTGTGTGTGTGTGTGTGTGTGTGCACCTATAACGTTAATATTTTTCTCGCTTTGACATTGCTATTAAAAGCCTACTTTTTCTTTTGAAAAATTATTGAAACGAAATTCTTAATATACTCAGTCATAGATATGCGAGCGACTACATGAACATTAACTAATTTATGAAGATTTATTAGTTAATATAATAGGGCCACTCTCCATAGCTTATTATTTTTTACCCAGTGTATAGTAGTGATTCCAAAAGTTTAAAATATATGTCTTGGGTGCAATCAACTCTAATTGAAACCAAAACATTCAGATTTCTAGCGTTATTAGCTACCTTATGAACTAAGTTCCCATGAATATTGAAACTTTACAAATTAACTGACTTACGTATGCGTATAGAAACACTTTCTTGCCTTACGCCTACCAAGTTCCAATTCTCGGTTTTAACGCTTTTAAATAAAATCTAATTTGTTTCATACGTCCGACTCCCCTATATATCAAGTTTCAGTCTTGTAGATCAATGGTAGAGACCGTTCGACACAGACACAGACAAGTTTACTTTTATAAATATACAAATAATTACTGAAAGTATCAGATAGGATTTTTTTTACATGGGAGTTACCACTTATCAAAGTTCAAAGGTCACTCGAGGATAAGGTTTAATGAAAGTAGTGCAGTCACTAAAACAGCTGCGTAATAATAGTTAGAGGTGGAAATGGGATAGAAGTGGATTATTAAGAACTTCTTTAGATTGGATTTGAAGACGACAATACTGTAGTCAGTAGAAAAGCAGGCATGCGGAACAGAGTTCAACAAGCAGGCAGTTCTATTTAAAATCTTTGTTCATGGAATTAGATATATGCAGGTAGTGTGACAATTTTGGATTAATTTGTGGCTACAGTGTTTCTTTTCCTATATTGTTTTTATCTGGCCCGCAATAATCGTTTCCATTTTTTTTCATAGACTAGCCTGAGTTCCCGGCGTTGCCCGGGTGTTTGTAGGTGTGTGTTCAGCAAAAAAAAAAAAATTTTGTTATAGTAGGCAGGCAGGCTCGAACCTGTGACGCGAAGGCGGAAAAAAAGGTGGAGGTGTGTGTAAGTGTGTTAGTTGAGCAAAAAAAAAAAAAAGGATAATTGCGAGCACAAAAAAAAGTGGGAGTAGACAGGCAGGCTCGAACCCGTACCACGAAGGAGGAAAAGAAAGTGAAAAAAAGAAAAAAGAAATAAAAACGTGACACGTAAGATGCTGCGCTCTTTGTCAAAGTGGAAGTGACGTAGGTTCAAATTAAGGCTGGACAGTCGAAAAGAGAAAATATCGGCGAAAAAGCGACCCCTCCCTATAGAAAATGCCAAGTTGAGGATGAAGAAATTAATGTTTGTGGCAGTTTCTCGTTATTTGTCGTCCGACGGGTCGAGCTTCAAAATGATACCGATCTCATGAAAATCACTCGCCTCTGTCGAAAATTTTTGCGAGATATACATACATACATACATACATACATACATTTAAACAGATTTGTGTCCTTTATATTATAGATGGAAATATGGAGTATCGGATTTTTTTATAGCAGGATTGGTAATTTAGATAATTTTGACTATTCGGACTACTGTTCTCATATTGAGTATTATTTGCACAACGTTTTACCTATGTAACCTCCGACCTCCTTTAGATGTATTTTGGCGAACTCGGGGATTTTTTTGTCGAACTCGGCAATCTGCACAAAATTTCGGACACAATCTTTATTAAATCAATGGAGGTAACATGTCTTGGTTCCGACAGCCAGGACTATATATATATATATATATATATATATATATATATATATATATATATATATATATATATATATATATATGATTTAAGTAATTCGCATATTTAGTATAGCCTGTACTGCCCAGGATTAAATAATAGGGAAAATTTAATTGTACGTGACACTCTTCTGGAAGTTGAAAGTTCAATCTATAGTACCTATTTACTATGCCTCCCCACGGGACAGAGTTAGACACCAGGGTCGTTTTTTAACGTGGAGAAAAGGTACAAAAATAAAAATTGTCTCAGTCGTGAAGGATGTCTCCTCCACCGAAAGAGAACAAGAAATGGAAGTGCAGCATCTGAAGAACAGATACTACACTTTCATCTTGACCAAAAGGACGGATATGAAAAATACAATTGCGCATTACTTAAGCCTTTTACCTGGCGAAAGCATGCTAACCATGTGGATTAAATAAAAAGTTCCGTTCGAAATTCCGTACGGATTTCGAAGTTTTACAAAACCCTTACAAATTCGACGAAATAACCTGAAAAAGGTCGGAGATTAAATCGGTCGAAACGATGTACGAATAACACTCAATATTAACAAGTTGTTCCGAATTATTTCAAATAACCAAGAGAAATAAAGTCAAACAGTGTTCTTAGTGTTCTTATAGTAAATATAACGCTCATTTCTCAAATGCCTGACGAATGCTGTCTGTGTCATGATGATACTAATCAGAAAATTACATCCGCGCTCTGAAAGGTTTGCTCAACATAGATTACGCGGTCTTGTATTACGTCAACATAAAATGGAAGACGAAAACAAATAAAATAATTCTGCTGCGTTTAATTCGTTTTAATCAGGTGTGAAGGGAAACATATATAAAATTCAATTTCCTCGATAAACACTATCAGCTATTGCCGAGATAAATTCGACCTCAAGGTATTCATATACAAGACGCAAATTCAATATATATACATATATATATATATATACATATATATATATATACATATATATATATGTGTGTGTGTGTGTGTGTGTGTGTGTGTGTGTGTGTGTGTGTGTGTGTGTGTGTGTGTGTGTGTGTGTGTGTGCGCGCGTGTGTGTATAACATGGCGGGCCTCAACTGAATTTACATATTGTATATTGATATTTTGAGATCGAATTTATCTCTGCCATAACTGATAATGTTTATCGACATTGAGAAAACTGAATTTTGTATGTGTCTTCTTTCATACCTGATATATTTTTATATAAATACTAGAAGAATAGCCGTTCAAGGACGGGCAGAATTGATTGAACAGTTTGGTACCATTTCATATCCCCATAAATACAGGGTAAAATTAAGATAGTATGATACAAACACTTATGTTTAGAATCCTTATTGAAATTTTGAGCAAAATCCTTTAGATGTAGTGTTTTTACAAGGAAAGACTAATCGAGGCAAAATGTCTGTGTGTACCCGTTATTCACTGGTACAACAGCGTAGTAATAAATAGTGGTTGAAACCGGGTAGAATTTGACTATATAAAAGAGACAGTTCAAGAGAGAACTTTTTAGATTGGATTTGAAGACGACCATATTGTAATCAGCTTGAAAACAGACCAACGTAACAGAGTTTCGCAGACGGGCAGTTTTAGGAAAGAAACCTTGGTCATGGAATTTGCGTTAATACACAGTCACAGATATAACGTGGGCGGAAGTTGTTAATAGTGGCTGTAGCTAGACGAATGATTTTTTTTGTGATAGTTTGTGACGGTGGAACCATAGTATGAAACTCGCATGTGAACTTGCCATGGGAATAACGAAATAACGACTGAATTGACTGAAACAGATGGCTGTTTGAAGCGACCAAATGTAACTGTTTTCCATCGAATAAATAATTTCACGCCAAGCTCGAAACGCGTGCTCTTTGGGAAAGAGGTTGCAACGAGGAATAAAAAATACATCACCTTTCAAATTTCGAAGCCGGTATTGAACTCTGTCACGGCGGAATTGGTTTTGGTTTGGATTTTTTAAACGATAGTAATGTTTATGTCTCAGCCTCGGAACCCGCTGTTTTTCTTAGGAAGTCGCCAAATTTTATTTGGACGTATCATTTATTTATTTATTATTTAAAAAAAAAAAAGTAATCTACGGACACGCGTGTTTCGGAGCCCTACTCCTCTTCAGCGCAGCTTGACTGTTGGTAGGATTCGAACCTTGAACCTTATGTGTTTCAGTCCAGCGCCCTTATCCACTGCGCTATGTTGCCATAAACAATTTACTGCTTCGTGTGTGTATATATATATTTGTTAATTTATTCAGTAGAGCACTAAACGTCACTAATATCCGAGTTTAAAATTCCGCCATATTTACATGTCGTAGACGTAACAGCTGTCGTTGTATTAGTATTTATATATCCTTCTATACACATATACACTAGAGTTTTTTTTTTTTCATGCTGACATTGCGGTTAAATGCATACATTTTCTATTTAAAAATTATTTAAACTATCTTCTTGATAGGTCCATCCATAGGTATGCAGAAGACCTCATAAAGGTTAGTTAATTTGCATATTACTGTGAAAAACTAACTGTCATCAATTATTCATTTTTTATGGTTTCTTATTTGGTGATAGGCTTTATTTAACTATAACGCACTGTTCTATTTATGCATATATTTTACATTGCGCATAATTGCGTAGCATTTAAGATAAAACTGTTTTAACATTGGGGCATGTACATCTCTCTCTCCTTCTCTCTCTCTCTCTCTCTCTCTCTCTCTCTCTTTCTCTCTCTCTCCTCTGTACACACACACACACACACACACACACACACACATATATATATATATATATATATATATATATATATATATATATATATATATATATATATATATATATATATATAAGGTGATCGTGTCTGCGGATCTTTAAAAACATTTCTGCCAATATTTATTCTGAGGGATTTTGACCTGCGAAATAATTTCGGTTTAGTTTTTAGTCAGTAAAAATAGCTGCTAAGTGTTCAAAATAAATAAAAAAATCATCTAACATAGTAAGAGTAAGTCGATTAAACTAGTTACTTCTACGCATGCGCTAGTATACATTCATAGATTAAAAATGCTTAGTTTGTAATATTTTCTTACTCATCTCTCTTAGCTAAAACAATAACAACTAAAGCTACATCGTTCAATGTTTTGGTTTTGACTCTTACTTATAGTATTCAACTCGTTTTTCCCCATTTGGAATTATTATTGGGTGCCCGGCGTTGGCCGGGTGTTTGGAGGTGTTTGTTGAGCAAAAAAAAAAAAGCTGTAGTAGGAGGGAAGGCTCAAAGCCGTACCGCAAAGGAGGAGAAGAACGGGGAAAAAACATGCCGCCTTTGCTGTTACGACCACCACTAAATCGGAAGTGACGTAGGTTTAAATTAAGGCTAGACAATAGAAAAGAGGGGAAGACTTTCGAAAATATCAGTGAAAAAAGCGACACCTCCCTGTAAAAAAGTTCCCAGTTGAGGGTTAAGATATTAATGTTCTAAGCCAATTTTTCGGTATTTGTCGTCTGAAGTGTCGAGCTTTAAAACGATACTGATCTTGTGAAAATCCGTCGCCTCTGTCGAAGGTTTTAGGCAGACATGCAAACATACAAGCAAACATTTATATATTGGTAGCTCAAATTTTCGCCCCGAACAGATTAAAAAGCTTGCCCTATCTCTGAATACCCTTTATGTCAAATTTCGAATTTTAGCCAATTTTTCGATATTTGTCGTATGAAAGGTCAAATTTTAAAACGATACTGTTCTTGGTAAAATCCGTCGCCCCTATTGAAAGTTTAAGGCAGACATGCAAACAGATATACATACATCCATTTATATATTGCTAACTAAAAATTTTCGACCCAAACTGATGAAAAGGCTTGCCTTATCTCTGAATACCCTTTATGTAAAATTTCAAATATTTAGACCAGAATTTATCTTAGTAATTTGGAAGAGACCGCAGAGGTCAATTTTTTTTTAAATTTGACCCCTATATTGACCCCTTAACGTTTATTGTTTTGGGCTCAAATCAAGTTATTATGTTAGATCCATGTCCAAGGAACCTATATCTAAAATTTCAAGTGTGTAGACCCAAAATTGTCGAGGAGTTTGGTAGAGTTCTCAAATGTCAAATCGTTGAACTTTGACCCCTTAATCACCAAATATCTAGTCAAAAACTGATCGCATCGATTTTCTCAAATCTCAGTACCCTGTATATTAAATTTTGAGTCTGTAGACTAAAAATTGACAGAGCTACTGCGTAGAGAAATGTACACAGACACACACGCAAACACACACACACACACACACACACCCGTACGCAGACACGTTCACCTTTATAGATATACTAGCATTTCATCCCGACGTTTCCCGGGTGTTTGGAGGTATATGTTGAGAAAAAAAAAAAGCGGTCAATTTTTTTTACCTTTGACCCCTACTATGACCGCTTAAAATTTATAGTTTTTGACTCAAATCAAGTTATTAAGTTAGATCCATGTCCAAGGAATCTGTTTCTAAAATTTCAAGTGTTTAGACCCAAAATTGGCGGAGGAGTTTGGTAGATTTCTCAAAAGTCAAATCGTTGCACTTTGACCCTTTAATCGCCAAATTTCTGGCCAAAAATAGATTACGAAGACATTCCCAAATCTCAGTACTCTGTATATCAAATTTCGACTCTTTAGACTGAAAATTGACAGAGTTATTGCAAAGGGAAATGTACACAGACACACACACAGACACACAGATACACACACAGACACGTTCACTTTTATAGATATATAGACTAGCATTTCAGCCCGGCGTTGCCCGGGTGTTCGGATGTGTATGTTAAGCAAAAAAGAAAGTGGTAGTAGGAAGGCAGGCTCGAACCCGTACCGCAAAGGAGGAAAAGAACGGGGTAAAACGTAACGTTTATGCTGTTACGACCCCCGCCAAACCGGAAGCGACGTTTTTATTTTAAATTAAGGCTAGACAATCTAAAAGAGAGATAACTTTTAAAAATATCGACGAAAAAAGTGCCCCCCCTGTAGAAAAGTGCCTCGTTGATGGGGAAGATATTAATGTTTTTAGCCAATTTTTCGATATTTGTCGTATGAAATATCGAACTTAAAAACGATACTGATCTTGGTAAAATCCGTCGCCTCTGTTGAAAGTTTAAGGCAGACAGGCAAACATACAGAGATACATACATTTATATATTGCTAACTAAACATTTTTGACCCAACCTGATGAAAAAGCTTGCCCTATCTCTGAATACCCTTTATGTAAAATTTCAAATATTTAGACCAGAAATTGTCTGAGTAATTTGGAAGAGACCGCAGAAGTCAATTTTTTTAAAACTTTGACCCCTATTATGCCCCCTTAAAATTTATTGTTTTGGGCTCAAATCAAGTTATTAAATTAGATCCATGTCCAAGGAACATATATCTAAAATTTCAAGTACGTAGGCCCAAAATTGTCGAAGGAGTTAGATAGAGTTTTCAAAGGTCAAATTGTTGAACTTTGACCCTTTAATCGCTAAATTTCTGGCCAAAAACCGATTACATCATTTTCCCAAATCTCAGTACCCTGTATATCTAATTTCGAGTCTGTAGACTAAAAATTGACCGAATTATTGCGTAGGGAAATGTACACAGACACACAGACAGGCACACACACTGAGACGGTCACTTTTATATATATATATATATATATATATATATATATATATATATATATATATATATATGTATATATATATATATATATATATATATATATATATATATATATATATATATATATATATATATTGGGTACAATATTATTATCAATAGAAAATTGGCTGTATGAATACTAAATCTACTTGAATTAAAATATCATATTTAAGCGTATTTTACGGCCAGGCCATACCTGGGTGGGACAGTATTATGTATTTAGTACAATATAATAATCAATAGAGAATTGGCTACATAATAGTAAACACGAAATATTCATATATTAAATTATACTTAAGCCTATTTCATAACCGGGCAATGTCGCGTAGCCTGCTAGTATATATATATATATATATATATATATATATATATATATATATATATATATTTATATATATATATATATATATATATATATATATATATATATATATGAGCTGGCCACCTGGCGTTGTCTGGCCGTACAATAAGCTTAAATATAATATTTTAATTCATGCAAATAATGTATGCATTATTATAGACACAGTCCTCTTTAATTTTATATATTATGGGTAATAATTTGCCTGGTGGACTAATTCGCAAAGAAAAAAAGAATAACAATGATAATGTTGTTCATCAAATACCGTCTGTGTTTATTTACAATATCACGTCAGCTGATATTTGGGATTGACGGTGAATGCTTTGGAAATGTCACTTCTGATTAATGTTTCCTTTTAAAACATACAAACGAATAAATGATTTGCGGCGGATCTTAACGGTACCTCTTCTTTTATCGTAACTCATTAATAAGAGAAAAAAATTAACGTGAAACCCGGGCTTGAATATATCTCTCTTGTCTCTGTGTATGCTAGTGGATGGTCTCTCCCTAATTATTACTTTGTCCAATTTTGGTCGAGATACTTGAAACTTGATGTGTAAGGAATGAGAAACTGTAGTACAAACTCGATTATGGCTCAGATTTTGTTTAGGCATCACAATTGATTAAATTTGAACTTGGCAGGCATAAGTTGATTTTAAGTGCTTCTCTACGCATGCGCAAATAATATGTATACTTTAAACTGCATTAATTTTCAAAGTTTTGATTGTTATTGCTCAGATTGTAGTAAATAACGCTAGAGAGTTAAATGGCTTCGTTTCAATTCTAGCTGATGGAATCCGAATCATATTTTTTAAACTTTTGAAATCACTATTATATAAAGTAGAATCCCGAGATACGGCATTAATGCTTCGGGGTTTGGATCGTAAAGAGAAATCGACGTATGGCGTGGCCTGAGAAAAATGTTACACAGTACATAATAAAAATTAGTAACAAAATACAGTACAGTATATAATACACATGTATATAATCAAATAACATTATAAATAATACTGTAAGGCGGGGCAAATACCGTAACTATGGGCCGGAAAATAATCGTATTCCATATCGTAACCTGTAAATACCGTATACCGGGGACATCGCATCCAGGGGTTCTACTGCATTGCGTAAAGTCTGGTAATTGATAGAAAATTGAATCTATAATAATAATTACGAAATTTCTATAAATTAAAAAAGGCATATTTAAATGTATTTTATGACCGCGCAACGCCGGGCGGCCTGCTAGTATCATATATTTATATCGTTGTCAGAGAAGATTAAATGCATCCATGTAACTATTCTTAGTATGTCCTTGAAACATGTCACCACTATTTCCTTGTGCCACTGTTTCTAACACACTCTGCAGCATGGACGGGTGGTAAATTGTCCATGAGCGTAGAGATACAAAGAAATCCCTTCCCATAATTCCCTTGCTATCTTTCTGTCTCTTTCCTGCACGACCACCATGATGTGAATTTAACTTCTGAAGACCGAGGTTTTACTAAATCCATATAGGTCGGCGTGATGAGGTCACGTAACCCCGACTTATTTAAAATACATTATGCTGGTTGCTGAAGAGAGCTTAAGTCCAGTAACTGAAGTAATAACTTGGAATACATATAGGTCGGCGTGATGAGGTCACGTAACTCCGACTTGGTTAAAATACATTATACTGGTTGCTGAAGGGAGCGTAAATCCAGTTACGAAAATAATGTTATGCAGACTAAATTAAAAAACGTATAGGTCGGCGTGATGAACTCACGTAGAATCCGGCTTAGTGAAATACGTATAGGTCGGCGTGATAAACTCACGTAGAATCCGGCTTAGTGAAATACGTATAGGTCGGCGTGATAAACTCACGTAGAATCCGGCTTAGTCAAATACGTATAGGTCGGCGTGATAAACTCACGTAGAATCCGGCTTAGTGAAATACGTATAGGTCGGCGTGATAAACTCACGTAGAATCCGGCTTAGTCAAATACGTATAGGTCGGCGTGATAAACTCACGTAGAATCCGGCTTAGTCAAATACGTATAGGTCGGCGTGATAAACTCACGTAGAATCCGGCTTAGTGAAATACGTATAGGTCGGCGTGATAAACTCACGTAGAATCCGGCTTAGTGAAATACGTATAGGTCGGCGTGATAAACTCACGTAGAATCCGGCTTAGTCAAATACGTATAGGTCGGCGTGATAAACTCACGTAGAATCCGGCTTAGTGAAATACGTATAGGTCGGCGTGATAAACTCACGTAGAATCCGGCATAGTCAAATACGTATAGGTCGGCGTGATGAACTCACGTAAAATCCGGCTTTGTTAAAAAAATATTATACTGGTTGCTTAAGAAAGTGTAAATCCAGTTACTGAAATCATGATGCCATTGCCTCGATGGAGGGCGAGGATGATTACCCTCTCTGGTATTTGAAGCAGTATACCAGTCTACCAGGAGCCTGGTGGAAAAAGATAACTTGCTTCACTGAGTTCCTGATGGAACGTAGAGCATGGGGACATTGATTGCTGACGGCCGGTTGACGCACCATTCACGGAAAATTAGGGACTTCTGAAGTTTATGAATACTCATAAATTTCGGATTGCATAGGGAGGGATGTGGCACTATTTCCTTGTGACACTGTTTCTAACACACTCTGCAGCATGGACGGGTGGTAAATTGTCCATGAGCGTAGAGATACAAAGAAATCCCTTCCCATAATTCCCTTGCTATCTTTCTATCTCTTTCCTGCACGACCACCATGATGTGAGGACGCATAGCCTGTTTCTCCGTAAATGAGGGGGGTCACCCCCTCCCTCAACACTAGTTAGGGTAGGTTAGTTAGCTTCGAAAAGCCTATTATCCAGTTTTAATTGTAAAAATTAATTGTAATATGTATTGTAATATATATTTTGTAAAATAAAATAGTTAGTCATACCTTATGTATATTGCAATTGTGTCGCGTGTCATTTTTCTTGTGTCTGCCATGAATGCCTTCATAAATGTCTGAAGTCGAAAGGCGGCCCCGAGGACAAAGAGATGAAGATTCCCACCAGAATGCCACCAGGGTGAAGAGATCATCTTGAGAAAAGAAAGCAGCCACACCCAGATCCAACATCTCAGGTATGAGTTTCTTCTTACTACACAGACCCTAATGACTGGCCCATCTTCATATCTTCATGAGACCGCTTTAAGACATTTACTATAACACGTCTGTCGGTCACACCTCAGTGACCGGCAGATTGTGGTATAACCGTATACCGGGGGCATCGCATCCAGGGGTTCTACTGCATTGCATAAAGTCTTGTAATTGATAGAAAATTGAATCTATAATAATAATTACGAAATTTCTATAAATTAAAAAAAAGCATATTTAAATGTATTTTATGACCGCGCAACGCCGGGCGGCCTGCTAGTATCATATATTTATATCGTTGTCAGAGAAGATTAAATGCATCCATGTAACTATTCTTAGTATGTCCTTGAAACATGTCTCCATACGACAATTTCGTCCGCATACGACAGTTGTCACTATTATACGCTCTTCGCTAATGGTTAAGATTATATACTTTTTTGGACTTCTGTTTTTTTTTTCTCACAAACTGGACGATGGTGGTAAGCTGGGTATAGTCCTTCTGATTACTGATTATCTTCCTCTCAAATAACGCGAAAGCCACCTCCTTTCCTCATGTAAAGAATGGCTTTCATATCCGCTTGACCATGTCTAATTTTTCAACCAAATCGACAGCAGAAACCGGAAGTCTAAAAGCGCAGCAAATCTTGACTAAAAGATCACTTCTTTACTATTTCAGATCAAAGCATGGCAGACCAACAGAAATGGTATTTAAATGCAAGGGTGACAAACTGACCTTAAGACACAGTATATGATAGAAATATTGTCATCATTCTAAAGAATGTGTCATTAATCGTGATGGACCGATTGATTAACGAACGGACGTAGCCTTTTTTTAGAAATCATTAGTCGCACCTTGTAAACTAATAACATTTTATTGCAGAACGGGGGAAAACTTGAATGACATAGATACAATGTTTTTGCCGCGTTCTATGGATGTAGATAAATTTTAGCATTTTTAATAAAATCTTCGCCACATTCCTAATATTAACAAGAATAAAAAAGCATTGGAAATGCAAAAGGATATAGGGATGGTATGCCAAAAAGTATACAAACAAGATAGCTATGAATGGCTAGGCACATGGAAATAGAATTGCATCCAAAGTATAGCCCTTTAGCTTTTCTCCAATCTTCATTCCGTGCCATCATTACGGTTGTAAAAAGCTATAGGGCTATACTTTGGATGCAATTCTATTTCCATGTGCCTAGCCATTCATAGCTATCTTGTTTGTATACTTTTTGGCATACCCTCCCTATACCCTTTTGCATTTCCAATGCTTTTTTATTCTTGTTAATTAGTATTTTTACTTACAGTCTTATTTTTAAACTTACATTTATGATAGTATTGTCTTTTTTAGGAGACGGCTCATTGCCGCCTCCATTAGTAGCAGATCGCTTTCTGCTGGGTTTTAGGTCTTTGGGTTTTGGGCCTTAGGAGTTGCCTCTTGGTCCTCCATCGGTTCTATATTACATAGAGAGTGCTACCGCCTTTCTGATAAAACAGTTAGAGTATTATAAAGTTCTAAAATGTTCATACCTTCACTATTAAATTTTTCTTGGTTCATTCTTTGGCGTTTTGGCAAAGATTTGGCAGTTTTTGATATTTATATTTATAATAGTTTGTGCATGAGGCAGCTTTTTTCCCCTTGGGATCCCTGTTATACCGTGCTTTTGAGTCAGCACGTGATGCAGCCTTCTTTTTTTCTGGTTCTTTGTTATAAAGAGCACGTGAGGCAGCTTTTTTTCCATCGGAATCCCTGTTATACCGTGCTTTTGAGTCAGCACGTGATGCAGCCTTCTTTTTTTCTGGTTCTTTGTTATAAAGAGCACGTGAGGCAGCTTTTTTCCCCTCAGAATCCCTTTTATACCGTGCTTTTGAGTCAGCACGTGAGGCAGCCTTCTTTTTTTCTGGTTCTTTGTTATAAAGAGCACGTGAGGCAGTTTTTTCCCCTCGGGATCCCTGTTATACCGTGCTTTTGAGTCAGCACGTGAGGCAGCCTTCTTTGCCTCAGGATTTGCATGATACTTAATTTTTATTATTTCAGCATTTTTCTGATGGTATTCTTTTTGCTCAGATAATACCTTGACTTTGTTTTTTTCATAGTCTATATTTCTCTGAGCTTTTTTACTACGTGCTGACTTTGGCATTTTTTATTAAATGTAAACATATAACACTTATGTGTATCTTACTATAATATCACTTATCTTATAGCAAGACAACTCTCGTAGAATTGAGATACTGCCCCGTTACCAATAGTTAAAGTGTGGAACGGTATATACACCAATAGTGTAGTTGTTATCTTTATATGAAGTCCTAATCAGTGACAGTGTGAGATTACTTGGTTAATTTATTGTAGTTTATTTTAGAAAACTTACTTGTTTTTATTAGTAGATTGTGTATAGTAGCCACAATATCTAGTTATTTTTGTGGCTAGGGCTTGGATTTTGATTCTTTTTGGTCAGCTTCCAGTGAGTTCTTAGAAGATGACTTTCTTGCAGTTTCTTTTGCGGTTAATTTAACTTATTTCCTTTGGCGTTTGGTGAGTTCTTAGAAGAACTGGTCTGATCTACTTTTCTTAGCGAGCGAAGAGATTCAGCTGCATTTAACAATGGTTGCTATAGTGTATTTTTGCGCATGCGTGAGAATTTCAAGTTTCCTCCTTATTTTTAAATAGTTTGACAGTAGTCATGTGTCTTTCTGCCAAGAGCGACAGACGTCAGTGTTAGCCGTGATCGTCTAGAGGTTAGGACCCCACGTTTTGGCCGTGCTAACCTAGGTTCGAATCCTGGTCACAGCATTGACATTTTGTACATATTTTACAGTCCAAAATCTGAAGAATTATTTGTTTTTATAACATTGTTTTTTGACGTCGTACTTGCTGATAGGTTACTCTTATAACAATTTTGATCAACGGAGATAAAGATTTCGTGGTTTCATTAACGCTGGTGGGTTACTGTTTAAAGAAAAAACCTTAACGTTCACCTCAAATATTCAGCGTCCAAGAAATATAGGCCACTGGCAAACTGGAACGTCTGTGAGTATCCGGTGTATTATTTGGAGCTGTCCCTTTTGAGAGAAGTTCCGTGTTCGAAGTGGTCTGTCTACATTGGGTATATAGTGTTTAAAACTTGTTATTACACGTAATCTTATTTAATTATGGAGTTAGCTAAAAAGTGATGGGTCACTGCACTTCTCCGTGTAAAGAGCAGTCGATTGATGCTTGAACTGTTGTCAGAGACTGTTCGTACACCGAGATACATCGTCTCAAAAGAAAGAAGAAAGAAGAAAGAAGAAAGAAGAACAATTGGCCATTTTTGTACCCTTTTTTTTTGCTCTCTTTTGACATTTTAACCGACGTTCTGACACTCGCTGGATTCGTGAGACGTCTCTGTAAGAATATGTGCTTTTTGAAACTTATAAGTTGATTTTAGTTGAGATTTGGATAGTTTTGTTTTGTAGGCGTATATAGGCGTGTATGGGCCATCCCTATATAGAGAGTGCTACCGCCTCTCTGATATTACTGTCTACGAATCTCGTCGTCTTACTTTTAAATTAGTTTTGTTTTTGTACCATATCGTATTTAACGGATTCTAATTTTTTAAGAATTGTTTTCAATATATTATTTTTGTACGTACATGTTTCTAATACGTTATTCACCATCCATTATGACTATGCAATTGCTACAGCTATGAGAAAACAAAACGTTTTAACCTGGCATCGTGATATGAGACAAAAAAAAAAGAAAGAAGCAACCTTAGTGGAAGTTAGTGTCTCCAATGATGCTGAATTGATTTGACCTGGCAGGAACAAAGTTAATGTAATACTAAGGTCTCAAGTGCGACAAGAAAAGAAGCCGACATCTTTGTTACTGTAACCGCAATCACTAAAAAGAATTTCAAAAACTACATGGCAGATATACACGGTGAACCAAGTGCAAGAGAGAATCTAATTTTTCTGTCAATAATTTTCCCCACTCTTTATCTGTGCCTAAATCCAAACGTAGATTCCATGAGCAAAGCTTCTTTCTTAGAACTGCACGCCAGTGGAACTCTCTGTCGCTTGCCTGTTTCCCACCTGACTACAACTTGGACGTCTTAAAGTCCAACATAAACAAACTCCTGACAAACCGCCCCCTTAAGTAAGACACTCTATCTAAACCCCCAATACTAATGATTACTACAATACTATCTCATTGATTACTGTACACGCAATAACCCTTATCCCCGAGTGGCCTTCGGGCCTTGATAAGTGGTGACCCCATTGTAAAAAAAAAATAAATTTGCAAACATTTGTTTTTACTGAATGAAGATATTTTTCGGATTAGTATTATTCGGTCTATCCCCCCCCAAAAAAAATGACTTCGCTAACGTTGATTCTTTTTTTGTTTGTTTTTTTTTTCTTTTTTTTTTGTTTAATGCCATGAAAACATTTAAAAACAACAACATAAAATATAATTATAGCTATGGTTTACTTTTTCTAAATTTGATTGCATTTGCATTAAAAATACGCCATTTATTTCACGTCGATCCTTTTTTATGTTGTTTTAACGCCACAACTATTAAAAACGAAATAGACAGCTAAGAATAAGAAGCCATGTTTTGTACATGAATCGCCTGCGATAGCTTTCAACAAAAAATATCATCTATTTGATAGAGGATGATAGTTTGCTTGAAGCATTGCTGGTAAATAAATATGGAAAAGTATAAAAAGGCTATAGCAATGCAGGGAGCCGGCTGTTGAATGGGCGTGACGTATTAAAAAAAAAATGGGCAAACGAAAGGTCTTATTCGTTTTGTTATTTTATTTAACCAATTACTTAACCAAATAATGTCCTTCAAAAAAAAAACGTTTAATTATTGTAAGAAAAGATAAATAAATGAATAAAAAAAATCAAAATGTCTGCAGTAAGATAAATACAGAAATCCACGCATAAAAGTTTTTTTTTCTGCTTTAAAGCTATTCGGTTTTCACATCCATGTTCGCCTTATTCTATTTAAATCTTTTGTTTCTTAAGGACGTTATTTGGTCCCTTTTCTTTTGAAAAGAGATCATCTACTCGAAGTATTAAGACCTCAACAATCGCTGTTATATCAAACAGTAAGTTCATATTTACTGATTTGTATGTATCTTGAAAAAAATGTATATACGAAGTTAAATAAAATAACAAACAAATAAGACCTTCTTTCGTTTGCTCATGTTTGTTCATACGTCACGTTAATACAACAGCCGGTTCCTTGCATTGCTATAGCCTTCTTATATTCTACCAATATCTATAAATGATATAGTTTTGAAATGAACTTACTTTTGATTTAGTAACAGCTATTTCGTTCGGTTCAATTTGTGTAGAACCGGTTCTTAAAAAATCACACCGTCGATATAGCTTACCATTGCGTTTTCTTCTTACAAAATTTTCATTACATTTTCATTTTATTTTCGTTGGTGTAAGCGATAATTATTTCCTATCCTCTTTTTTCTCTCTGCGTTGATTTAGAGTCCAAAAGTATATTGGTGAAAAGAAAGAAGAAAAAAAAATTAAAACCGATTAAAACTAATCTCTTTGCTTAAAAACAATTAACCAAATTAAATGTTTGTTTAGTAACAGCATGAAAACTTTCGTAGCAATTTCTATATTCTCCGTTTTTACAGCGACCCATGATCATTTGTAAATAATCTTCGTTAAGTTTCCACAATAACTAAATATATACTTTCTGGAACGAGGTAAAATTAATTGACAGGGATGCAAAGTGGAGAGTCAGACGACTCAAAAAGGCAGCACATATGCTAAAATAAGAAAAAAATTACTAAGCAGACCAAGCCTAGATTTCAATAGCATTTTGGAACTTCTAATTATAGAAAGAAAAAAAATATTGTAAACCCTTTAAAATTTGGCGATAAAAAGGGAGATAATCCCTTATCGATTTTTATTAAAGTGTCCTCCCCTTTTGTCAACCAATTTTTTTTTCACAAATTCGAAACTAAAACCGGAAAATATATACTAACTCACAGAATACAAAAATATCTGCAGAGCCAGTAATCGTTTCTCTTGTGTTAGTGAAACAAAAACCAACATACTTAAAGATGACCGAACGACAATCTGACTGAAACGTTAGACAATTACCATTCAAGATGAGAACAATAGTCCGACCAATATAAGTAATATAAATATATACTTTCTTTTAGATTACGTATTTCTTTATACGTAGCAATACCGTTCCAACTTTAGTATCTTCTCTCTCTTAGAAAACGAACATATTTCACAGTACTTATGCATCTATGGTACCGTGCTGAAATAATAACATTATTATTTCAAAAGGTATTCTAAACATATCAATGGATAGTTTTTCTTACTATTTTTTTTGTACTTTCACCCGACAATATATTATACAAAAAAATACCGGAAAAATGAATTTAATTCGAAAATAGTACCACAAACATTTACATAAAATTATTTAAAAATAGTTAACAATTAGTCAACTCACAATGTCAACAATAACTTCGTTAACAATCGTCTGATCGGGACGAAATACTTACGTTGCTTAGGAAGACATTCACTTCAAAAACTGCGTAGGAAGACATTCACTTCAAAAACTGCTTAAGAAGACATTCACTTCAAAAACTGCGTAGGAAGACATTCACTTCAAAAACTGCTTAGGAAGGCATTCACTTCAAAAACTGCTTAGGAAGACATTCACTTCAAAAACTGCTTAGGAAGACATTCACTTCAAAAACTGCTTAGGAAGACATTCACTTCAAAAACTGCTTAGGAAGACATTCACTTCAAAAACTGCTTAAGAAGACATTCACTTCAAAAACTGCTTAGGAAGACATTCACTTCAAAAACTGCTTAGGAAGACATTCACTTCAAAAACTGCTTAAGAAGACATTCACTTCAAAAACTGCTTAGGAAGACATTCACTTCAAAAACTGCTTAGGAAGACATTCACTTCAAAAACTGCTTAGGAAGACATTCACTTCAAAAACTGCTTAAGAAGACATTCACTTCAAAAACTGCTTAGGAAGACATTCACTTCAAAAACTGCTTAGGAAGACATTCACTTCAAAAACTGCTTAAGAAGACATTCACTTCAAAAACTGCTTAGGAAGACATTCACTTAAAAAACTGCTTAGGAAGACATTCACTTCAAAAACTGCTTAGGAAGACATTCACTTCAAAAACTGCTTAAGAAGACATTCACTTCAAAAACTGCTTAGGAAGACATTCACTTCAAAAACTGCTTAGGAAGACATTCACTTCAAAAACTGCTTAGGAAGACATTCACTTCAAAAACTGCTTAAGAAGACATTCACTTCAAAAACTGCTTAGGAAGACATTCACTTCAAAAACTGCTTAGGAAGACATTCACTTCAAAAATTGCTTAGGAAGACATTCACTTCAAAAACTGCTTAGGAAGACATTCATTTCAAAAACTGTTTAGGAAGACATTCACTTAAAAACTGCTTAGGAAGACATTCACTTCAAAAACTGCTTAGGAAGACATTCACTTCAAAAACTGCTTAGGAAGACATTCACTTCAAAAACTGCTTAGGAAGACATTCACTTCAAAAACTGCTTAGGAAGACATTCACTTCAAAAACTGCTTAGGAAGACATTCACTTCAAAAACTGCTTAGGAAGACATTCACTTCAAAAACTGCTTAGGAAGACATTCACTTCAAAAACTGCTTAGGAAGACATTCACTTCAAAAACTGCTAATGCAATCAGAGTGTGACATTAAATTATGGCGATTCTTTTATTTTTTATATTGTTTATAAATTCGATAAAAAATATAAAAAGAAAGAAAAAAAGACTCAACGGCAAACAAGGTTTACACAGATAAAGATGAAAACGGTGTGCATCCTTCTGGTCTAACAGGGACAGCAATCCAAGCCGCTAAAATAAACAGACATGTTGCATGTCATCTTAAAAAACCTTCGTCATTAAATTCCAAGTAAGTAACACATTTTCATTTCTTTAGATTATAATCTCGTTGATAGCTATCAAGTTCTATAATTCAGTTTAAACCGTTTCAGTAACCAATTAAATGATATTTTGCTAAGACAATGCACAAATCAAAGTACTATCCTTGACACTGTTTGGTCTCATCTTAGCTAAACCCGCTCCCGACAACCTTTATATGTATTAGCAGCAGAAGTTAAAACATCAAATATCGTGGACTAGCTGTTCAGCCCGGCTTTGTTCGGGCCCTATGAGCTGATCATAACTTTATGTGCATATGTATATATATTAAAAAGTTTGACTCATGTCCAGGTAATCTACATCTAACATTTCAAGTGTTTAGACCCAAAATTGGTGGAGGATTTTGGTAGGGTCTGCCAAGGTCAACTCTGTAAATTTTGACCTCTTGGCAACAAAATTTTCGCAGAAAAACTGATTAAAAAGCTTGCTGCATGTCTGAATACCGTTTATATAAAAGTTCAAATGTTTAGACTCAAAATTGGCTGAATAGTTTGATAGAGACCGCAAAGGTCAAATCTTTGGAACTTTGGCCCCTTGCAGCCAATTTTTCGGCAAAAATCCTATTAAAAGCTTGCACTATGTCTGAATATATTTATGTAAAATTTTAAATGTTTAGACCAAAAATTGACTGAGTAATTTGGTGGAGACCACAGATGTCAATTTGTTAAAAAAAATTGACCCTAATTATGACCCCTTAACATTTATTATTTTGGGCTCAAATCAAATTATAAAGTTTAATCCATGTCCAAGTAACCTACACCTAAATTTTCAAGTGTTTAGACCCAAACTTTGCAGAGGTGTTTGGTAGAGTTCTTAAAGGCGAAATCGTTGAACTTTGACGCCTTGAGAGCAAAATTTCTGGCCAAAAACCTACTGAAAAGATTTTCTCAGATCTCAATGCCCCTTATGTAAAATCTCGAGTCCGTAGACTGAAAATTGACAGAGTAGTTTGGTAGGGAAATGTACACACACAGACGATTTTATTTTATATATAGAGAGATACAAAAGCTTTATACAAATAACAAAACCAATAATTCATTCTTTAAACATATTTATATCATTTATATAATTTTAGCCTCCATTTTGGTCCAATTTGTTCCAACAACAGTGATTAGATCCACTATTTTAGATGAGATTCCTGGTGATACCGGATCAGGCTGTCTGAAGATATTTACTTCCTGAGATGAAATAACCCTAACCTTGATGATTTTTTGTTTTTCTACTTCCTTTTGCAAAACTTAATTATGTTCTTCAAACTCCAAAACCAAAACAACAACCCACCTTTTCTCCCTTTTCTTTCTTCCCATTTCTCCTTTCTATTTCTATCTCCACACTTCCTGACTAATTTCCTAACTTGACATGTATCAAACATTAATGCTATAACCTTTTTCCCTTCTTCCATTGCAAAACTCATTCGTTTTCTGCAGGGCAGAGAACCAAAACGATACAATCCACTATAAAACAGTCAACCCAAACAGTAAACACTACAAACTAGCGATTGAAGATACAAGGAGCTTGAAAAACAAAACTCTTCTGCAAAATAACTGGATGCAACATGAATACTATTTCAAAAATAACTGCGTTCGGCATTAAATAATCCGGAAAGGCTTGATATGCCGTAGAACAACTAAAGCAAACCAATTAATTCTAATATTAAATATCACATTTTCCTCACTTTTCACCATCATCGCTTATTCATTACTCATAAGTAAAAAGAAATTTAATTTATTTTTTAATCCTACTCAGTTAAGACTACAAAACATTTTCAGTAGTAAGAATAGATTTCTTTCAGAAGTACGTACGTCTGTTCGCGCCAGATAATCATATTTTTATTCGACAATGCCGTTAATAACTAATTTTCATTTATTTTTCAAAAGTTTACCTAATAAATCTGCCATTTCTTTCTATCATTCAATTTTTTTTAATATATAATCTCCCTGTTTAATTTTGTCCAGCAGTTTATTCGTAATCACTTATGTGGCTCACATACGAGGATGCACCAGATAATCATAGTTTAATGTGTTTGTTTTTGTTCTGGAGGAAGAATTCTGCCACCGAATCTGTCCGCGCATTATGCTATACGTCCAGCAATCAACGCTGATGCAAGAGTGTTTAGTAATTCAAACAGAATATTTAATAATATTTAATATTTCTTTAACATTTCTTATATTCCTCGGGCAATGCCTAGAAACACACACACACACACACACACACACACACACACACACACACATATATATATATATATATATATATATATATATATATATATATATATATATATATATAATGCTCCCTATCTTGGGTTGAGCATATTGGGAAATGATATACAAACATATTAAGCGACGCTCTTTGTGTAAACAAATCGAACGGAGGCATTTGGACGATGTCAAAAGGTAACCATCGTTAAATTCATTACCCGCACAGCAGCAGCCGTATAGCGTAATGGTGAGAACCCTTGATCGTCATTTACGCGGTCGGGTTTCGATCCTGGCTTGAAGCAGTTGCTTGTCTAGCCGCACTGATGAGCTGCGGAACAGTACTGTATGTTGAGGTATATATATATATATATATATATATATATATATATATATATATATATATATATATATATATATACAGAGTGAAATGTAAGCGACAACTCTATTTCCTTTAATTGCAACTTCATGCAATTACAGGTTATTTTGAGTCCAGCTTTATTTGGCAATTCACCAGCGTTTGCAAATTGTGGAAATTTTATTATTGAAATCTTTATTTTATTTTAATTTTATTATTAAAAGCATTATGTATATTATACTCTCATCCTTCTTGCTTAGTCTATACGATTTCTGGAGGCGACTACCTTGTCCATCTATTTTTTTCTTTTTTTTTTTTTTTTTTTGTTGATAAGCTCTACTTATTTATTTATTTATTTATTATTTATTATATTCCACGCTGTTTTATCCGTTCATTTGTTTCCCGTTATTCATTTATTAGAAAATCAAATTTACGTCGACATGGTCATCTTATATATATATATATATATATATATATATATATATATATATATATATATATATATATATATATATATATATATATATATATATATATATATTGTATGTGTGTTCGTGTGACTGTAAATAGAGGGGAATAAAATTACTATTTTATATTGATCAGTGAACCGTTTTCTAATGTCTCTCCTTACCACATAGAAGGAAAAAAAAACAACAACACTTTTCTTCACTTTTTGTTTCCCTCTGACCCCGTCCCCAAAGATGCACCGCGGCTGGCATCTCCCGTTAGTGTGGGGTCCATGTGAATGCCAGTGTCAACTTCGGGTTGTTGTTGCTGTTATGTTGCTAATCTCCCGACTTCGCTTCTGACATGCATTAGCCATTAAGATGGTCAAAATCCGATTGAAAATTTAAGGCGGCGAAAAACATGGGTGGGGAGGAGGAGAGGAAGGGGGAAAAGGAGACAAAGAGAGGGGGAGAGAGAGAAGTGATCGCATGTGAAAATTTAGAGGACAGGTGCGTGGAGAGAGAAGAGAGTAAAGGGAATGCCGAGCGGAGAGCCGGAATCGATTATATGTTGAGCGGTACAATAAATGCGCAAATGGCCGTAAAGAATCCAAAAGAAATCAGTAAGTAAATGAAACACAGCGAAAGATGTGTCCAATAGATCTACGCGTTTATCGATGAAATGCTATTTCTTTAGTGTGACAGAATATCAAGACATTTTCTCTTCTGGTTTAATTTATTGGTAATCTTTCAAAGTCATGCAATGACAGAGATCTTTCTAACTCTCTCTCTCTCTCTCTTTCTCTCTCTCTCTTTCTCTCTCTCTCTCTCTCTCTACTCAACTTGATCACATGAAAATGGTGCCTATTTATTTTAATGCTCAATTCGAACTACAGAAATAAAAAACCGCTTTGCAATTGATAAGATTTACTATTAAAATCATTAAAAGTCATAAAATAATCATTTTCTATATACAAAAAAAAAAATACTTTTTCGTGATACAATTTTCGTGATTTTAGGATTATGATATTTTCGTTCTGTGATGAGTACATACATCATAAAGATTTTTTTCTCTATTTTTTTCATTAGGTTGAATACTGGACTTACACCAATCCGGCTATCTAATCAGCGCGTTCAAGGTGTGAGATCAAACAATGAATTACATTCTAATGACTTTTATTACGGAATTTTATTTTTACCCAAAATATTTTATATATATATATAAATATATATATATATATATATTTATATATATTTATATATATATATATATATATATATATATATTTATTTATATATATATATATATATATATATATATATATATATATATATATATATATATTATATATTTCATTCAGAAAAATAAAAAAAAATTAAATCGAAATTTATTGTTCGGACAAAGAATACAATTCCGAGTTTTTTGCTTAACCCATGGATTTTCGGAGTCGGCTCATCTCCTCAAAGGAAAAATCATTAACAAATATTAGGTCTAATTCGAAATAATTTTCCTATTCAGGGTATTCGCCTTATGATCCTGATATATATATATATATATATATATATATATATATATATATATATATATATATATACATGCTTCCTGTTTTTATTATTATTATTATTATTATTATTATTATTATTATTATTATTATCATTATTATTATTATTATTATTGGCTCACATGGACCTTTCACACAAGTCAGCAAACGATCTGATTGGAGACCTGTGGTGTTCTCTGGAAGCTGAATGACAACAAGTCTCCCCAGACATCCAGCTCTCTCCTCTTCCTTCGATAGCATTTGCAAATAAAGTTGCATCATCGCAACAGCCTCTTACCATTGATTTCTCGCTGGCAATTGCCATTGGTTTATACTGGAATTTGAGTGGCACTAAGCCTCCCCAAGATCCCAGTTCTCTTCGCACTTGTCCAGTGGAGGTCTGGCCAGTGCTCCCTCCTCGGTCTTTCCATCCTCCTTGACCCTTCTCGGCTCTTTGGTATCATCCACTTTTCTATTGGAAGGAACGGTGGTGAAACACTGGAGGGATGCATGATGGGGGTGTAGAGCATGTAGATCTGCAGCTTCGGTGTTCTTCATTCCCTGTCTCACTTCTTCGTTATATTGTCTTGTGTTATTCTCCGCATTCAAGGGTTTAATAGTAATAATATATTCTCCTTGTTCTATTATTGGTATTGGATATGATCTTAAACTATATCCAGTGGTGAGGCCCCAGCTTGCGGGTTTGGGGAGTGTGGAGCCATCCTTTAATTACCATTGCTCCCAGGTCCACTCTGACCCGGAGTGGTAGTACCTGTTAGGGTCCCCACTATGAGTTGAATAGAAACCAACTTAAAAATAACAGATATATTCTATTAAAAAAGTTTTTCTTCAAAATCTTTGGATTCGGCATTAAATAATCCGAAAGGATTGATATGCCGTAAAACAAAAACAACCGAACTGTTCTATTAATAATAATAATAATAATAATAATAATAATAATAGAAGAAGAAGAAGAAGAGGAAGAAGAAGAAGAAGAAGAAGAAGAAAGGAAGAAGAAGACAACTAGAAAAGATTTTATTTTTTCGAGAATCTAAAGTAAGACGACCCCCGGTGTGTTTGCGGTATTATAATGAACAGTGACAGGGATGACCAAAGACCCCCCTCTCTAACCGCATTTCATTTCCTCTGATGATATTATGGTTGATTACAATTATTGAAAATCCATGGATTAAGGAAATCAACATAACCCCTTCTATATATTCCTTTGTCAAGCAATAAATTCTTAATTCGAATATATGTGTTTATATGTTGTTTTTTTTCAGAATTTAAATATAACCACTAAACTTTATTTATATATATATATATATATATATATATATATATATGTCTAGCCGCACTGATGAGCTGTGAAACAGCGAAACAGTACTGTATGTGGATGACTATAGTGCTCCTCACCTTGAGTTGAGCATATTGAGAAGTGAAAAACGAATTACCATTAGCATATAAGCGACGCTCTTTGTGTAAACAAATCGAGCGGAGGTATTTCGGACGATATCAAAACATCGTTAAACTCACTACTCGTTCAAGCAGCCGCCAATAGCGTAATGGTTAGAAGCCTTGACTGCCGTATAAACGGTCGGGTTTCAATCCTGGCTTGAGGTAGTTGCCTGTCTAGCCGCACTGATGAGCTGTGAAACAGCGAAACAGTACTGTATGTGGATGACTATATATATATATATATATATATATATATATATATATATATATAAAGCTGAACGTCTGTGTGTGTGTGTGTCTGGTCACGAATAGGCTCCTATATGGTTGACTATTATAGAAAACTGATCACATATAATGATAGAAGATGTATCGAGACACAGGAATGGGTATGTTTGATCTGGCATAATGATTATTCATTAAAATTGTGAAGTCTGCATACGCGCCTGGTCCACAAAGTATGGAAATAAAAATTTAAAAAATTAAAAAAAACGTTTAAAAGTGTTTTTGATATCGATGTACATAATAATACTTTGATAAGTATGTTTTAAATTAAATAGGGATAGTATAATAAAATTGTGGAATCTGCGTTCGCGCCTGGCCTCCATAGAATGGAAATAGGCACAAACTTAATAAAGACTTTTCAAATCTATCTGCGTAAGTATACTTTGATAATTATTTTTCAGTTTGAAGAAATATGGTATAATAAAATTATGGGTGTTCGTTCGCGCCTGACCTCTACAGAATGGAAATATGTCACAAAGTTTAACAAGGTATTTTAATATAGATCAACTGAATATTGTGATATGTGTCTCAGTGTGAACAGGTATGGTATAATAAATTATGGGGTTAATCTATTTTATTTTTACTTTCATTATATTTTGCTTTGGTTTTGATAGCCCCAAACTCGAAGCTATGTCTTTACAACCCTTCCTTTTCATAAGCTATCATACTTTTATAAATTAGAATCCATTTTCTGTAGGCTGCTTTTGAACCCAGTCAACGACGGGTACTTTTGCTAGTATATATATATATATATATATATATATATATATATATATATATATATATATATACATATATATATATATATAAAACCCAAAGTGAATATTCAAAGTTAAAGATTTCAGACCGACAGACGTGTCTGTGTTATCTTAAAGGCGACGTTCAAAGCCTCTCACACAGAAACGTTTCCTTAATTTACGCGTTCAGCCATGCAAATGCTATTTTAAGTCGAACCGCGACAGATCGAGAGGCGAAGCGACTCTCTCAGAAACGCGCGTACGCAGTTTGAAAGATCCGTAAGTAAATTGGATTGAAAAGTGAAGGTAGGTCTAAAAATGTCGGCGTAGGAGGGGTGAGAGGTAGTGATGCATTTTAATTAAGTTAAAATCGAGACTCTGAACAAAAAGGCCGAGATTCGACAAGAACAAACCAAAATAAGGCAAAGAAATTTGGAAAAGAAAAAAATCGAAAACAACCCCCCCCCCAAAAAAAAAATCACAATGAAGATTTGGGGAAAAATCTATTATAACCAATAGGTATTATTTTTTTTTTTAAATATTCGGATTACTTTCCTGATTTTTGTGTTCTTTTTAGATGAGGATTAGTTATTCGTATTATTTTGGATTCTTTCGACTACGGCTATTATCGTGAATGTCAGTTTTACAACGTTTCGGTCGATGTAACCTCCGACCTTCTTCAGCTGTATTTCGTTGAACTCAGGAATCGTTCTATCAAACTCGTGCATGCGCGGAACTTCGAAGCGAACCTTTTTACCTAATTCACGGGGGTAGTATGTTCTCGTTCTGTTATCCATGATTAAGAAGAAGTCCTAATTGGCAATTGCATTTAGAGTGTCACCAACACAGCGGATTGAACTTTCAACCGGTAGAAGAGTAACTTTACAATTGAATTTTACTAAATACATTATCCACTATGCAACGGGTACTTTTTGACAATTCTTGTATTAATTTCAGGAACCTTAAACATATTTTATTATTTAAAACTGCTCACACCTGAGAGTATCCTATAACTATGCAAGGCGTAACTATGCAGGGCGTAACTATGCAAGGCGTAACTATGCAGGGCGTAACTATGCAAGGCGTAACTATGCAGGGCGTATTGTTGCAGTATCTGGGCTGGTGCATCTACCATTAGTCTCTCTCTCTCTCTCTCTTGGATAGGGTCCAATTTATTCTTGGACTGGGTCTCCAATTTAATAGTTTCCATTTTGTTCAACTAGGCTTCAACCACAATTCCATCGCCGCCATGTTGCATCCTTGTGCCTGTTTTACAGCTATTTAAATAGAGTGTGTTCTGATGAACTCATTGCACCTGTGGCCCTTAGTTGTATATATCCCGACAAACCCGCTTTGCAACAAAATCACACCTCTTCACTTCTGAGGTCCATAAATGTGAAAAAGTTTTCTACTCTAATTCCTTCTTCAACTGCTAGGCTATGGAATTATTTTCCTTTTACCTGTTTTCCAAACTGCACTGAGATACAGAAATTGGAATGCAACATAAACACCATCTTAATCATTGTTAGGCATAGTCTCAATTTGTAGCTCCTTACGTCCAAGTGGCAAGTTGGGGTTACGATGAGTAAAAGAAAAGATGTATAACTTTAGTACATACTAGCATTTCAGCCCGGCGTTGCCCGGGTATTTGGAGGTGTATGCTGAGCAAAAAAAAAAAAAAAAAAAAAAAAAAAAAAACGGTCAATCTTTTTAACTTTGACCCTATATTGACCTCTTAACATCCATTGTTTTGGAGTCAAATCAGGTTATTAAGTTAGATCCATGTCCAAGAAACCTATATCTAAAAGTCTTTATACCAAAATTGGCGTAGGAGTTTGGTAGCGTTCTAAAAGGTCAAATCGTTGAGATTTGACCTTTTAGAACAGTGAAATTTCTGTCCGAAAACGGGTTACAAAGAGTTTCGCAAATCTCAGTACTCTGTATATCAAATTTTGAGTCTTTAGACAGAGTTATTGCATAGAAAAATGTACACAGACACACATACACTTTAACTTTTACAGATATACTAGCATTTCAGCCCGACGTTGCCCGCGTGTTTGGATGTGTATGTTGAGCAAAAAAAAAAAAAGTGGTAATAGGAAGGCAGGCTCGAACCCGTACCGAAATGGAGGAAAAGAACGGGGTAAAAACCTAACGTTCATGCTGTTACGACCACCGCCAAACCGGAAGCGACGTTTTTTTAAAATTAAGGCTAGACAATCTAAAGGAGAGGATAACTTTAAAAAGTATCGGCGAAAACAGTGACCCCCCCTATAGAAAAGTACCTAGTTGAGGGGGAAGATATTACTGTTTTTAGCCAATTTTTCGATATTTGTTGTATGAAAGATCGAACATTAAAACGATACTGATTTATTGAAAGTTTAAGGCAGACATGCAAACAGACATACATACATACATTTATATATTGGTAACTAAAAATTTTCGACCCAAACTGATGAAAAAGCTTGCCCTATCTCTTAATACCCTTTATGAAAAATATCAAATATTTAGACCAGAAATTGTCCGAGTAATTTGAAAGAGACCGCAGAGATCAATTTTTTTTTTTACTTTGACCCCTATTATGACCCCTTAAAATTTATTTTTTGGGCTCAAATCAAGCTATTAAATTAGATCCATGTCCAAGGAATCTATTCCTAACACTTCAAGTGCATAGACCCAAAATTGTCGGAGGAGTTTGGTAGAGTTCTCAAAGGTCAAATCGTTGAACTTTGACCCCTAATCGCCAAATTTTTGGCCCAAAACCGATCACATCGATTTTCCTAAATCTCAGTAATCTGTATATCAAATTTCGAGTTTGTAGACTAAAAATTGACATAGTTATTGCGTAGGGAAATGTACACAGACACAAAGATACACAGATACACAGACACTTTCACTTTTATAGATATATAGATAGATATATAGATTTGTGTAACAAAATATATACGCATACATAAATATATATGGAAATAATTTTGTGTTTATTATAACTGTTTTCGCAAATATTATGCAAGTATAAATCATGTAGAATATCTGCATGAGTATAGTTACAGGTACTAGTTAAATAAAGATGATTGTCCCATTAAAAAACCGAAGCAACTAATAGGGAATTAATTAAAATGAATGTTTAAAAGAATATGCAAATAAGCTAGATCGTTTGCTAGTGAATGCAATTCCACAACCAAGATATAAGAAGATTGTATTTTCTTTTTAGATAAATAGACAAGAGGGTTTTTAATATGAATATCAATACACACAAAAGAAAAGCAGATTTATAGGAGCATAGATAGATAGATAGATAGATAGACTAGCATGGGTGCCCGGCGTTAGCCCGGGTGTTTGGGGGTGTATGCTGAGCAAAAAAAAAAAAGGTTAATTGTTTTAAATATGACTCCTTAACATTTATTGTTTTGGACTCATATCAAGTTATTAAGTTAGATCCATGTTCAAGGAACCTATATCTAAAATTTCAAGTGCGTAGACCCAAAATTGGCAGAGGAGTTTGGTAGAGTTCTCAAAGGTCAAATCGTTGAACTTTGACCCCTTAATCCCAAAATTTATGGCCTAAAACGGATCACATCGATTTTCCCACATCTCAGTACCCTGTATATCAAATTTCGAGTCTGTAGACTGAAAATTGACAGAGTCATTGCGTAGGGAATTGTACACACACAGACAGACAGATACACAGACAGACAGATACACAGACACGTTCAGTTTTATAGGTGTATAATTACTATTTTCTGTTCATTGCAGTGTTACGTGATTAGTAGTTGAAGAGTTTGTCGGTTAAACACACCCAAAGATGCATATATCTACTGTTTTATTTATACACATCTTTCTCAATGAATAACCATTCAAACTATTCGAATTATTTGAACCTCTATTCTCACCTTTGTTGTTATTTTCAATTGGTGTTGTCCGATGTAATTTTTCCAACTTGGGTCTCTTTATTCCGAAGTCGGTGACCCGTATCGAATTTTGAATTAGACCCATGATGTTTTGGACAAGTTAAGATTATTTCTGTTTCAGAATTTCACAGATGTGTAAAACAATATAGCCTACATTCCCCTCCCTTACACATGTGTTCCTCAATTCATAATTGTTTGTTTTTTTTTACATGAAAGTCACCACTTACCAAAGCCTGGAGGCTACTCGGGGATAAGGGTTATTGCGTGTACAGTAATCAATGGGATAATATCATAGTAATCGTTAGTAATGGAGATTTTATGAAGTGAATTACTTAAGGGTGTGGTTTATCAGGAATTTGTTTATGTTGGACTTGAAGGCATCCAAGTTGTAGTCAGGTGGGAAACAAGCAAGCGGAAGAGAGTTCCACAGGCGTGCACTTTTAAGAAAAAAGCTTTGTTCATGGACTCTACGTTTTGATTTAGGCACATATGTGGGTAAAATTATTGACAGTGGTTTCAGCTAGACAGGTGTTTTTCGTAAAAGATTGGCAAGGGGGGAAACCAGACATTGGAGCTCGGACGAGAACTTGCCATGAAAATAACGATAAAACAAAGACAGGCTCGAAACGTCTGTGGGGGCGAGGTTGTAGTGAAGAGAAAACGGTTTCCCAAACAAGGCTACGAAGTCTATTTTGTACTCTGTCAAGGCAGGATAAGCTGCTTTTAGCAGCTCCTACCCAGATATGGCATCAGTACCCACGCATAATTCTCGGTTAATTACTTTAATCTTGAATTTAATACGTAAAATGGAAAAAAATATACGTAAAATTTTATACGTAAAATTTTATACGTAAAATTAAAAAAAATATACGTATACCTAACTTTTTATAAAGAGAGACATCTGCGTAAGTCGACGTATAGTATTTGAGTTCTTCGTTGATTAATGCGGATTTCATTTTGTCAGAGACGATGACGGGAGAGAAATTGTCCCCGCGTGTGATTTGAAATCTGGCTCGGGAAGGAAACTGACAACGATTGTACGGAAAAGCACTAAAACAAAAATAAAAAAGAAAAAAGAAGAGACTAAAGAGAAATGATGTGGCTGGGATTTAAAAAAAATCATGTTCCTTGAAACGGCTATAAAAAGGTGCGAAAAGCAAAATGTGTAAAACTTTCGTACGAAACGAGGAAGGGGAAGCACAGGAAACGGCTGGAAAAGAAAGGGGGGGGGGAGTTGATATGCACGTTAACTCCCTCTTTTACAGTGAGTGGACGGAATTAAAAGGAATCACTTTTAAACTGTCGATTTCTTTTAACATGTTTTGACCAGCATCGTCTTAAGTGCCGTCAACGACATTAGAGTAGAAGGCATCAAGGATTATCATCACGTAATCAGCGATTATTTCATCTTGCCATCACCAGCTTCCTTTGTTCGCCTTCTCACTACTACTACTACTACTACTACTACTACTACTACTACTAATAATAATAATAATAATAATAATAATAATAATAATAATAATAATAATAATAATGATAATAATAATAATAATAAAAACAGCCAAGTAGAGTCAACGAGGAATGGAAGACCGAGGATTGAGCACTGCCGGATAAGTGCGAAGAGAACTGGGATCTTGGGTAGGCTAAATGCCACTCAAATTCCAGTGAAGACTAATAGCCGCTGCTAACAATAAATTAATGGCAAAAATTTATTTGAATACTACCGAGAGAGGTGGACACTACTGGAAATTTGGGGAGACTTGTTGTCACTCAGTTTCCAGGGAACACCATAGGCAGAAGGAGAGATACTTGATAATCTGGGTGGAAGCTACTTGTGAGCCAATAATAAATATAGGTGTTTTGCTAATAATAATAATAATAATAATAATAATAATAATAATAATAATAATGATAATAATAATAATGATAATAATAATAACAATAATAACACCAATAATAATAATAATAATAACAATAACAATAATAATAATAACAATAACAATAATAATAATAACAATAACAATAACAACAATAATAATAATAATAATAATAATAATAATGATACAAAAATATTTATAATTATAATAAAAATAATAATAACATTAATAATAATTATAATAATAATAATGATCATAATAATTATAATAACGATAATAATGATAATCATAATAATGATGATACTAATAGTAATGGTAATAACAATAATGATAATAATAGTAATAATAATGATAATAATAATAATAGTCATGATAATAATAATAGTAATAATAATGATAATAATATTATTAATAATAATAACAATAACGATAATAATAAAATTAATGATAATAATAGTAACAATAATGATAAAAATAATAACCATGATAATAAAAATGATAATAATTATAACAGTAATAATAATATAAATGATAATAATAATGATAATAATGACAATAATAATAATGTTAATAATAATGATAATAATAAAAGCAATAGTAATAATAATAATGATAATAATAATCAGTATAATAGTAATAATAATGATAATAATAAGGATAATAATACTGATAATGATAATAATAGTAATAATAATAATGATAATAATAATAGTAATAATGACAATAATAATAATGGTAATAAAAATAATGATAATTATAATAGCAAAAATAATAATAATGATAATAATAATAGTAATAATAATAATGATTATAATAGTAATAATAATAATGATAATAATATTAATCATGATTATAAAAATGATTATAATAATTATGATAATAATAATAATAGTAATAATAATAATGATAATAATATAAATAATGATAATAATGATAATAATAATAGTAAAATAATAATAATAGAAATAAGAATAATAATAACAATAATAATAATAATAATAATAGTTGTAATAATGATGATAATAATAAAAGTAATGGTAATAACAATTATAATAATAAGTGTTACAGAGAGAGAGAGAGAGAGAGAGAGAGGTGAGTAAACGTGGAGGTAGACACGTTTACCAGAACCGAAGGTCAGCTGACCAGATTACGTATATGTGACGTGGTCAGGCAGGTTGGCTAGATCTGGGAGATTTGATTTGGGCTTTGAAGAAGACGGACGGTTTTTCCGTTGTCTCCCCCTCTTAACTGGGGAGGGGGGAGACGAACGCTGACGTGTGTAGAAGAAGAACCCACACAAGTCGATTTCACTTCCACTTCTGCAGGACCTCTGGGGAAAGTGAAATAAAAACTATAAAACCATTTCATCGTCTTGGAGTGATAAATCTTCGTCAAACAGGTATCAAGTCTCCCTCCAGGATGAGAAATTTCCAGATGGTTCAACATCGAAGAAGCAGAGGTAGGTTCTGAAAATACATGTCACACACACGATTCCCTTTATGATAATCAAACACACAACCATTTATATTAGAGACAATCATACGCACACGGAATCCTCTTTTGATGTTATACAAAAACGTAAATGGTTTCTCAATGTTAACCAATATATAACATAAGAATAATAGTCATGATAATAATAGTAATAATAATAATAGTAATAATAATAATAATAATAATTCTGATTTCGTTTATGAACCTCTCTCTGGAAAGGGATCGGATTTATTTCATGAGGATTTTCCTTAATCCCGGCTCCAAACCAGGAGCTTCAAAGATCATTGGTTTTCCTAAGGATGTTGGTGGTACCTATAATTGCAGAGGTTTGAAGGCCGCCTAAAACATCGGGGATTTGTATTTTTTTCAATTGTCCTTCCAGACGACTTGATACTACTCCTAGTGTACCAACTACGACCGGGATTATTTGTGTTTTAACCCCGTGTATACGCCTTATCTCCAAGGCCAGTGGAGCATAATTGCTTAACTTCTCGTTCTCCTTCTCTCTCACATTCCTGTCCCAGGGCACTGAAAAGTCTAAAATCTGCCAGTTTTTTTAGACTTTGGCAATGACGACAAAATCCGGACGATTATATTTCAATAGCTTGGTCGTAATGACACTTTTGTCCCACCATACCTCTACCTTGCCATCCTCACTTGTTCTCACTTCATCAGGCACCCCCTCAAACTATTTTCCAGCACACTTCACCCCACCCCTCTTAAACACCTCCCAATATATCCAGAATCCCATGCGATCGTGTCTTTTGCGGTGCTCTTTCTGTGCCAGTCCACTACACCCTGCTGCAAGGTGTGTAATTGACTCCGAGGTCTTACCACAAATTCTGCATTCCGCAGCAACTTCCTCTCCTAGAACCACTTTTTTAAACAATCGTGTTTCTAATGCCTGCTCTTGTGCTGCACAAATGAAAGCTTCAGTATTCTTAGCCAGATACCCAGGTCTAAGCTATTGCCATGATCTTTCATCAGCCACTTCTGCTATATCCTGGAAGAACCTTGCATGCATTTTCTTCCTAGCCAGTTCCTCTGCCCTTTCTCTATTCATACGTTTCACATAATCAGACTTGGTCTCACATACCTCAACTTCATTGGCCACAACCTTAAGCATCAACTACCCACTTCTAGCCATATGCTCCTTCAACGACATCTCCTCGGTTCTAACACAATCTTTTACACTTTTCAATCCTTTCCCACCACCTTTCCTCTTTTGATACAGCCTTGCTACGCTACTTCGGATGTGAAATATACCAAACATTGCTAAAACTTTTCTTGTTTTGATATTCATGGCATCAAATTCTTGTTAGACCATTCTAAAATTCCCGCACCGTATCTCAAAACACTGACTTCCCATGCATTTACTGTTTTCATTAGGTTTCCTCCATACAGTTTCGACTTTGCAATTAGTTTCACTCTTCTAAGATACTCCTTCCTGACTTTCTCCTTCATTTCTCTGTTCATGATACCTACACCCTCCATCACTCCCAAATATTTATATCCTATTACTTTCATGATTTCACCATTTGGCAGCACTATTCCATTCGAATGAGCCTTTACTCCTGTTTTCATCACCAGCACCGTACATTTACAAATCCAAAACTCCACCCCAATGTCTTCTGAGTATGTCCCCACAAGTTCTGTCAGTCTCTCCATTTCCTTTTCATTTCTACCGAATATTTTCAAATCATCCATAAACGGTAGATGGTTGAGGCGTCTCTCACCAGATCAAAAATTATACCCCAGTTTTTCTCTCTTCAAGGGGACGCTCAGTGGCATCACTATCATTACAAAAAGAAGGGGCGATAACGAATCGCCTTGAAATACCCACGTTTAATGCCAACCTCTCAGCACCGTTTTTCATTGAGCCATACTTGCCTCCAAAAGCCCTATCACATTCTCAGCAACCTTCATCATCAATAGTGTTTCACGTATCCATGAATGAGGAAACATGTCATAAGCCTTTCTGTAATCGATCCATGCTACGCTCATTCCTCTTCCTCTTCTTCGCATCCTGCATTATTGCTTTATCAAGTAGTAGTTGCTCTTTAGTACCCCTCGAGCCTTTCCGGCACCCGTTTTGTTCGTCAGGAAAAACACCATTACTCTCTAGATGCTCATAAATTTTCTCCGCAAATATTCCAGTCAACAATTTCCACATCAATGGCAGACATGTAATTGGTCTATAATTATTGGCATCTGTACTTTTGCAGGATCTTTCCTAATCAGTGTTGTTATTCTCTTCACAAGCCAATCAGGGACGTCTCCCGACTCTACAACCCTTTGCAGAGAAGCAGCTATAGGTGGATAAAGGCATTGAAACTGTTTAAACCGGAAGCCCATCACTCCATGTGGACCAGGGACCTTCCAGTTTGTCATCCTTAGTATGCCAGCCTTAAAGTCATCGATGGTTATCTCAACGTTCATCATCTGCTGCATTTCTGATAGCCTTTCTCTGACCTCTCCTAACCAGCTAGCCGTCTCATTATATCGCCCTTCGACGGACCAAATCCCACTCCAGAACTTCCTGGAATTGTTTGCATTTGGAGTGTTGTTATTTCCCGCCTGTTTACTACCATTTAATTCTTTATACAGCTGAGACTGATTGTTCCAGAAAAGGATGTTCTGTCGAAATGCAACACTTTTTCCAACAAAGTTCCTAATTTTAATACCACCAGTGTGGACCTTCTCTTTCAACATTGTTAGAAGGTTCATCGTTCTGTTTTCCATCAATCTATACCTCCTTTCAAGCTCGTCCTTGGCTTTCTGTCCTAGTTTAACTCCTTTTTTTATTTCTTTGATTCTACCAATGTCTTTCGCCAGCGTTTAATACCTTCTTCAAGTATGGATTTCTATCCTTCATTTCACCCTTTTTCTTCTGTAATAAGCCAAGACGATTCGCAATAACGTATGATGCTGCATACAGAAGCCTGTTAAGTTCCGTAATCGATATGTTCTTTCTTATGAGGTTGTGAATTACTCCTTGAATTATTTTTATCTCGTTTTTCATCTTCCGCCTATCACTACTCTTCATACTTGGAATCTCTATGATATCGTCTCTAAGAAGAACCTCTCTTAACCTCTGAAGTACTTCTTTTTCTACAGAAGTCAAAGCTCGAACTTCATCACCACTTCTCCATACCTCTGCCTCTTTCACTGGCTCCATTGTCTCAGAATCAATGTTCTCATCTGCCTTAAATCCTTCACACTCTTTCTCATTACTTTCCCTAACCATAGGATTCCATACCTCCTCAGTTGTCCGCCTTCCATCATCACTTACATTTCCCTTCTGCACTTCCACTCTCTCAGTTCTTTCATCAGAACTAGTTTCATCAATTTTATTTTCGTTATTCATTTCATTCCTAACCATCCATTCAATCTCTTCTCTTTCAATCACTGAAAGTAAGTTATTTTTAATTTGTTTTAACTGGGATACCAAACACGCGACACTTCTAGCTCCTCCTCCTCTCAATTCCAATTCTTCCTTCACTTTTCGGATATATCCACCAGATTTGGTAATTCCACTTCTTACAAAGCATTCCCACAGTACTCTTCTTTCCTCATCCGTCCATGTTTTTTTTTTACATTTCCTGTTCCAACTCCCTTCGTGTCTGGGGACCTTCTCTGGCAATTCACACTCCCCCTATATCCAGCTACATCCTCAGAATTTCGAACAGTTGTATGATGACGACAGGACCCACTCTGTTGACCAGTGGGACACCTACCTGACGTGAGACCATCATAAGATGGTCTAGCCTCATTCACGTCGTCATTTTCAATATTTTGATTTGACATTCTCCCATAAATGGGGTTAGTGAATTTTAGGTTACACCACTACCGACAGTTTTATCGAGACATTATCTCTAGAAGGGTTCCCCACCAAGGTCAAAGATCACCTCCCGACCTTTTTTCTCCATCACCACCACTATTCCCATTACCACCAACAGCAATAATAGAAACAAAATCTACAATGATAATGGGAACACTACTATCGCTAGCAATAATATTAACAGCAAAAGCAATAGAAATGACAGCAAAAAACAACACCTACCATTACAGCTACAGTAATAATAAAAACATACCACCACTACTACCACCACCATCACCCCTACTACTATTAGTAATAATATTAGTGATAATAGTAATAACCAATAAAGTAAATGTTTTTAAATAATAATAATAATAATAATAATAATGATAATAATGATGATAATAATGATAATAATAAAAGTAAAAATAAAATAAAATAATAAATATAATAAATAATAATAATAATGATAATAATAATAATAATAATAATAATGATAATAATAATAATAATAATAATAATAATAATGATGATAATAATAATAATAATTTCAGTTAGAAAAGCTTACTTTGATCGTTGTTTAACTCCTTTGCCGATGTTGCTTTTGGCCAGAAAAATGTACACAAAAATAGAAACATAAAACATCCAAACATGTGAAAGACAATTCTTCGCTTAACCGTGAATTCAAGTTTTAAATTCTAATTTCATTTAGAAACGCTTCTTTTTTTCTTCCACCCCCACCTCTGCTATCTTTTAAAACTTCACCGCTTATGTTGCTGACGACCGGAAAAATGTACACAAAGATAGAAACATAAAACATCCGAACATGGTAAGACAATTTATTGTTTAACCATGAATTTTAAGTTCAAATTAAAATTTCGGTTAGAAATGCTTATTTGTTTCGTTTGCTATTTTCAAACTCCGCCGCTGATGTCGCTTTTGGTCGGAAAAAATGTACACAATGACAGAAACATAAAACATCCGAACATGTTTAAGAAAATTCTTTAATAATAATAATAATAATAATAATAATAATAATAATAATAATAATAATAATAATAGTTGTAGTAGTGATAGAAACACCATGAACACTCCCCGAAAAACTTCAAAAAACGAATGAGAAAGATTGGACATAGGGGAATGGCTGAGAATATGCAAACAGATAAAATTAATGAAAACGTCTGAAATATTAACTCTTGAATGCAAAGACTAATATAATATAATATAATATAATATAATATAATATGATAATAACAAGACTAATATACGCGAGCTACAAACGCTAGCTGACGTTATAGAGGTGAAATAAAAAGATGGACAAACATTAGTTAGATTAAAAGGATCTTAAACCGGATAATTGTAAGCTAAGCCCCTTCCCTCGTCGACATAAACTGGCATTACGCCAAAGAGTAGTGAAGACTCAAGAAGGATGGCAAGATCGAGTAGTGAATACATACGCTACGTGGAGGAATGCGAAGAGGACTGACACTTGAAGGAGTTGCGATAGCGCAAATTCATTTGCAAAGGCTATTAAAAGAGGTTGAGAGCACTGAATATTTGGGAAGGCGTGTTGTCACCCAGACCACAGGGAACGTCACAGATTTTTTTTTGTGGGTAATATTTGATTATGACCTGTGTGAGAACTCCAAGTGAGTAATAATAAGAATATTTTTTTATTACTGTTATTTTATAGTAACTGATAGTAACTGGCGGTGTTCCCTGGAGTCTGAGTGACAAAAATCTCCTTAGATTTCTAGTGCTCGCAACCCCTTTGCAAATGACTTTGTGTTATCGCAACCTCCAGTAACCATTGAATACTAACTGGCAATGACTAATAATATGTGAAATGATGGCGCGGCGAAATTTACAATTGACCAGGTTATACTTATATAATTATTAGGAGTTTTCACACATGTCATTATCAATGACTTTTATTAGAAGGAGTTCACCGTGTATCAAGGCCCAAGCATCATTATCATGAGAGTCGATAATGGAGGAACTTATGTAGTATTTGATTATTCAAGAGGACGACTCAACAAGAACTTATTTGCATAATATTTAAAAAAAATAACCATGTTATACTAAGCAGGGAACTAACCCCGCGCTATTGTGATTCACAGCTGGACGCTTATACGAAATAAACTTAGCTCATCGTATTTTAGATTACTTTTTGGCACTGATACAGACTAAGGAAATTTATTGACAGTGGTTGTAGCTAGACGAGTTATTGTTGCAGTGTTGACTGGTGATTATCATTGGCGTTTCCAGGAGGGGTATTATAAATAGCAGAAAATGTCAGTTTAAAGAAAACACTTAATAATAAAATCGAAAAAATAATAGAATAAAACGAACGAATTTCTAACGAAATGTAAACGTTTTTATATTGATTCCCTGAGTTATTGATTCATGAGAAACGTACTTATCTAACTTTAGATTTGAGGGGATAAAACCTTAATAATTTTAATAAGACACATGAATAAAAAGTACAACGTCCTGTTTATGATTAGTGTCATATTCCGGGTTTGTTTTTCGGTTAATTGGTCTATCTATCTATCTTTATATCTATAAACGTGAACATGTCTGTGTGTGTGTCTGTGTGTGTGTCTGTGTGTGTGTCTGTGTACATTTCCCTACGTAATAATTCTGTCAATTTTCTCTCTACAGACTCGAAATTTGATATCCAGAGTACGGAGATTTGGGAAAAATCGATGTAATCCGTGTTTGGCTAGAAATTTCGCTGTTAAGGGGTCAAAGTTCAACGATTTAACCTTTGAGAACTCTACCAAAACCCTCCGACAATTTAGGGTTTAAACACTTGAAATATAAGGTATAGGTTCCTTCGACATGGATCTAACTTAATAACTTGATTTAAACCCCAAACAATAAATATTAAGGGGTCATAATAGGGGTCAAAGATAAAAAAATTGACCGCTTTCTTTTTTTTTTTTTTGCTCAACATACCCCTCCAAAACCCCGGGACACGCCGGGCTGAAATGCTAGTGTATCTATAAAAGTGAACGTGTGTGTGTCTGTGTGTGTGTCTGTGTCTGTGTCTGTGTGTCTGTGTACATTTCCCTACGCAATAACTCTGTCAATTTTAAGTCTACAGAATACTGAGATTTGAGAAAATCTTTGTAATCCGTTTTTGGCCAGAAATTTAGCTGTTAAGGGATCAAAGTTCAACGATTTGACCTTTGAGAACTCTACCAAACTCCTCCAACAATGTTGGGTATAAATACTGTAATTTTTAGATATAGGTTCCGTGGACATGGATCTAACTTAATAACTTGATTTGAGCCCCCAAAGTAATTGTTAAGGAGCCATAATAGGGGTCAAAGTTAAAAAAAAAAATTGGCTGCTTTTTTTTCTTATTTTTTGCTCAACATACACCTCCAAACACCCGGGCAACGCATGGCTGAAATGCTAGTATATCTATGAAAGTGAAAGTGTCTGTCTGTGTATCTGTGTGTCTGTGTACATTTCTCTACGCAATAACTCTGCCAATTTTTAGTACACAGACTCGAAATTTGATATACAGGGTACTGAGATTTGGGAAAATCTGTTTAATCGGTTGCCGGCCAGAAATTTGGCTGTTAGCGGTCTAAATTCAACGATTTGACCTTTGAAACCCCTACCAAACTCCTCCGCGAATTTTAACGTCTAAACACTTGATATTTTAGATATAGATTTCTTGGACATGGACCTAACTTAATAACTTGATTTGAGCCCAGTACAATAAATGTTAAGGGGTCATAATAGGGGTCAAAATTTAAAAAAGAAAATTGACCACTGCGGTCTCTACGAAATAACTCAGACAATTTCTGGTCTAAATATTTGAAATTTTACATAAAGGGTATTCAGAAATAGGGCAAGCTTTTTATCCGGTTTGGGTCGAAAATTTGAACTACCAATATATAAATGTATGTATGTATGTTTGCATGTCTGCCTATAACTTTCAAAAGAGGTAACGTATTTTTACAAGATCAGTATAATGTTTAAGCTCGACTTTTCAGACGTCAAGTACCGGTTTGGCGGTGGTCGTAACAGCAAAGATGTCATATTTTTTTCCATTCCTTTCCTCTTTCGCGATACGGGTTCGAGCCTGCCTTCCTACTACCACATTTTTTTTGCTCAATTTTACACCTCCAACATCCGGGCAACGCCGGGCTGAAATGCTATTATATCTATAAAAGTGAAAATGTCTATGTGTGTGTGTGTGTATGTGTGTCTGTCTGTCTGTATCTTTGTGTAAATTTCCCTACATAATAACTCTATCAATTTTCGGTATACAGATTTGAGATTTGACATAAGGAGTACTGAGATTAGGAAAAATCTTTTAGTTTTCGGACAGAAATTTTTCTGTTAATGGGTCAAAGTTCAACGATTTGATCGTTGAGAACTACCAAACTCCTCAACCAATTTTGGGTTTAAACACTTGAAATTTTAGATAAAGGGTTTTTGTACATGGATCTACCTAAATAATTTGATTTGAGTCCAAAACAATAAATGTTAAGTGGGTAAAAATTAGAACCAAATTTAACAAAAATTGACCTCTGCGGTCTCTACCAAATTACTCAACCAATTTTTAGTCTGAGTATTAGAAATTTTACATAAAGTGTATTCCGACATAAGGCAAGTTTTCTAATAGGATTTTAACCGTAAATTTGGCTGCCAAAGGGTCAAAGTTCAAAAGATTTAACATTTGCGGTCTCTAGCAAACTATTCAGACAATTGTGGGTCTAAATATTTAAAATTTTATATTAAGAGTACTCATACATGCAGTAAGCTTTTTAATCAATCTTTGGGCGAAAGTTTCGCTGCTAACAGACTCTACCAAACTCCTCCTCTCATGTTAGCTATAAACACTTGAAATTTTAGATGTATGTTACTTGGACATTGGTCAAACATTTAATTCAATTTGAGCCCAAAACAATAGATGTTAAGAGGTAAAAATTGGGGTCAAAGTTTTAAAAAGTTTGACACCTTCGGTCTCTACCAACTTTTCTCTATGGTAGTTAAGGATGCCTATTATATAGAAAGGCATTACCGCATATATACACACATTTTAATATATACATATGCACATAAAGGTATGAACAGTATATAGGACCCGAGTAAAACCGGGCGGAACTGCTTGTATATCTATAAAAGTGAAAATGTCTGTGTGTCTTTCTACCTTGCTGCCTGTCTGTCTGTCTGTGTACACTTCCCTACCGAATACCTCTGTCAATTTTCGGTCTACATACCTGAGATTTGACAGAACGGGTATTAAAATTTGGGAAAATCTTTTTAATTAGTTTTTGGCCAGAAATATGGCTGTTGAGGGGTACAGGTTCAACGATTTTACCGTTAAGACCTCTACCAAACTCCTCCGCCAATTTAGAGTCTAAACACTTGAAATTTTAGATATAGGTTATTTGGACATGAAGCTAACCTTATAATTCGATTTGAGCTCCGAAAATAAAGATTAAGGGGTCAAAATTTTGGTCAAAGTTTAAAAAAATGGCCTCTGCGGTCTCTATCAAATTAGTGAGTCAAATTCTGGTCTAAACATTTGAAAATTTACGTAAAATTTTTTACGTAAGGATAGAGTAAGATTTTTAATCGGTTTGAGTCGAAAATTTTTGCTGCCAAGGGGTCAAAGTTCAAAAGATTTGATCGTTGCGGTGTCTAGCCAACTACGCAAGGAATTTTGAGTTTAAACATTAAAATTGTATACATAACGGGTATTCAGACATGCGGCAAGCATTTGAATCAGTTTTGGGGCGAAAATTTGACTGCCAAAAGATCAAAGTTGAAAGAGTTGACGTTTGCAGATTCTAGCTACTTTCTCCGCAAATTTTGGGTGTAAACCCTTTAAATTTTAGATGTAAGTAATTTGGGCATGGGTACAACTTAGTGTATTGATTTAAGACCCAAATAATAAATGTTAAGGGGTCAAAATTCTGGTCGAAGTTTTAAAACATTTGACCTCTGCGGTCTCTAAGAAATTACTAAGACAATTTTTGGTCAAACTATTTGAAATCTTATATAAAGTGTATTCACATATAGGGCAGGTTACATTACATCACATAGGGCCAGGTCTGAACTGCTACTATACCGATAAAAGTGTAATTGTCCATGTGTCTGTCTGTGCGTGTACATTTCCCTTCCAAATAACTCTGTCAATTTTCAGTCTACAGACTCGGGATTTGACATTGAGATTTGGGAAAATCTTTTTAATTGGTTTTCGGCCAGAAATTTGGCTTTCAAGGGGTTAAAGTTCAACGATTTGACTTTTGAAAATTCTACCAAACTCCTCCGCTTATTTCGGGTCTAAATACTTGAAATCTTATACATAAGTTCATTGGACATGGATCAAACTTTTTAATTTGATTTGAGCGGCTCCAAAAATAGCTGTTAAGGGGTCAAAGTTAGTGTCAAAGTTTGAAAAAAAGTGACATCTCAGCAAATTCTTGGCCTAAATATTTGAAATTTTACATAAAGTGTACTCCGACTAAGGGAAAGCTTTTAAATCGGTTTTTGGCCGAAAATTTGGCTGCCAAATGGTCAAAGTTCCAAAGATTTCACATTTGCGGTCTCTAGCAAACTACTCAGACAATTGCAGGTCTAAATATTTGAAATTTTACGTAAGGAGTACTTATCCATGCAGCAAGCTTTTTAATCAATCTTTTAAATATTTAATAGTTTACCTTTGCAGACTCTACCAAACTCCTCCTCCCATGTTAGCTATAAACACTTGAAATTTTAGATGTATGTTACTTGGACATGGGTCAAACATTTTAGTTCAATTTGAGCCCAAAACAATAGATGTTAAGAGGTAAAAATTGGGGTCAAAGTTTTAAAAAGTTTGACACCTGCGGTCTCTACCAACTTTTCTCTATGGTAGTTAAGGAAGCCTATTATATAGAAAGGCATTACCGTACATATACACACTTTTTAATATATACATATTTGCAGTCTCTAACAAACTATTCGGCAAATTTTGGGCTAAACGTTTGAAATTTTAGATAAAGGGTATTCAAATATGCAGCGGTACTTTATTAATTGTTGATCTGTATTCAATAAGAAATGCTATTTTTTGTGTTTAAATTAAAATTCTGTACGTAATTAAAGAGTTGCTATGCAATAAAATATATAAAACAACGAAAGAATTAAATGACAAATGTGAATAAACCCCGAAAAATATCGTTTCGAAATTTTACTACAGATTTTAAAAGTCCGTGCAATTTCAATTCACGAATAGATAAGCAGCCTTGCAAAAAATTACACTTGCTTATTTTAGCGTCGTTCATCGCTAATTGTTGTTAAACCCCTTTTTGTTATTTGCATCGTGAAGAAAATGGTAATTTAACAAGACACATAAAGGGTTTTATTTCACACTGTCCATGGAAGTTAATTACTCCGAAACCGGATCCAAATCCTGAGTAGGTGCAAAAATATGCCTATTATAAGCGATTTCATTTGCTACCATTTTAAGGAAATTAAATTAAAGAAACTTTAGACTAATTAAAATAAATTTTGTAAAACTATCATTAATTACTGAATTAGAAGAATCACAGAAAACGTTTTAAAGCGTCTCATGGTTAAGTCGTTTAAATGGTACTTATTTAATGGAAATCGTTCCAGACATGGCGTGAAGCTGCTTA
>NC_136517.1:30100862-30188362 GCF_053919585.1 Euprymna scolopes | reverse complement strand
TTTGCGAGCGGAGATTGACACAGTGAAAGCTGTGACTCTTTATGGGATATTAATCAACAAATACGTGAGTTCAAATGAGTTTTAAAATGTTATAAATACTTTTGTCTCTATAGGCTACAGTTTTTTTTTTCGTTGATAATAAATCCTAAAATATCAAGGCTAACAGACACTCGAGTATGAGACTCAATAAGGAAAATAGATTGTCAGTTGAATGATGATGAATAGGTTGGACACGATGAATGGAGTGAACAAAAATCGATTACTTATGACGTTTAAAATTAAACAGGCTTATCTGGCATAATAACAAGAGTTCTTATACTTTGGATTCTTCGGACTATTGCATTCTTCGCTCTCATCTTGAATGTTATTTGTTCAACGTTTCAGTCGATGTAACCTCTGGTCTTCTTTATGTGTGTATTGTCTAAATTTTGTAAACTTTCTGCTGAACTAGGTAATCTTTATGTCAAACTCGGAAATTTGCATGGAATTTCGAAAGGAACCCTTTATTTAGTATACAATTGGGTCATGCTCTCGTTCCGTCAGTCCTAAGTTATTTGCAATTGTATTTTTGGATCGTTCGCACTGAGGATTGCATCTTCCATATCCAGGAATGTAACTTTTATGATTGACTTTTACCAAGTAATGTATCCACTATGCCAGTATTCCTTGTGTAATTGTTATATAATATGTAATAGTCTGTTAGTTATGATCTATTTGTGTATTTATTTATGTATTTAACTGTTTGTGTTACTCTTTTTTAACTTTCTTTTACGGTTCTTGACCGCCTAGTCTCTAAGTGTCTGTCGTGAGAGTTGTGTTGATCTTTTTTCTTATTGTGGGTGCGTGTGCTTCAGAGCATATAATAACACAAACATAACGACATGCCTGTCTTCTGCTGGGCCTCTGTGGGATTCGTCAACGTCATGGTAGAGCTGGTTCTGTTACAACAAAGACGCATGCAAGAGAGGAACCCAAGACGAATGGTTGTTTTTATACGCATTTTCTTTATTCACTCCCAAGCGTTTCGTCACAGCAGACTAGACAGAATGGCTGTCTTTCTGTAATTTCTCTGCATCCACTTTGAAACCGCCCCCGTCTATGAGGAGCCTGTTTAACCCATCTTGTCTCTTCGGCGTCTAAGAACGAACTCACTAAAATTAACTTCAGATCCGGTTCGTGTTTGCATACCTTCCGGTGCAACTTGATTGGTCACAGAGTTTAATGCATGTCACAATATGACCATTTGTTCTTTTCTGCACCTGCATGCTAGCTCAAACTTAAATGTTTCTCACGATCCAATCTATTGGTTACTCCGCTAGATAGATAATTAAATAGATAGATAAACCGATAACTGAATGAATGCTTTAACCCGGCGTTGCCCGGCGATTACATAACATAATGGCATAAATGTTCGCTGATTAAAAATGTTCGCTAGCGTTCAATTTTAAGCTGAGTCATACCAAATACTTATGAAATGGCATGTAATGTTCATTTGCTGGACAATCAACATTATAAGGCCAAGATCATTTATAAGTGAGGTAACCCTGTGAAAGTAGTGGCGTCCTCCCCTAAACCTCCGTGCAGTAGCTAGTGAAAAGAGAGCCTTTATGTTACCTTCTATTACTAGCAGTCACTTTAATTTTGCGAGACAATTACTTTACTTGCCAATATTGGATCTGTCGACATTGAATTTGAAAACGACCATGTTGTAACCTGTAGCGAGGTACCCTTGATATAATGGAAGATAACAGGAAGCGAGAAATAAACTATGCAATAGAAATTTCGATTGATTATAAAAATTTTGAAAATCAAAATGACTAACTATAATAATTTTATAAATTTAAGAAATATTCATATTAAAAGAAATGTGTTAAGTTATCGTGTACATGAGCCAATAGCAACTAATTGATGAAAATAGCTTATCATAAATGAGAAAAGGCGAAATTTCTGTAAATTGATTATTTTTTCAAGATTTTCTAAGTATTATTTTTACTTCGTCCCATAATAGTAGATCTTTTCCATATTCCTTCCAGATATGGTCAGCCATATCTGGTTTTTCAATCTCTCCACGTACCACGGCTTTTCGATGTTCTTTTATCCGCACATTTAATCGACGACATGTCTCGTCTTTGTATAGTTTCCCACATTTACATGGGATTTCATATACGGTTCTTAATCATTATTTGCTTTCTTTGGTGGGGAGGTCTTGATTTGTACAAGCTGTTTCAGGAGTGTTGAATCGCTTCTGAATTCTGTCCTGATGTTATTTGGATTGCATATTCTTTTAAGTTTATTTTCTGACAAGCCCTTCATATATGGTATAAAAACTGTTGTAATTTTCTGATTGGTGTTATTTGGTGTCTGATCCAGGTGTTTAGGGTAAATATCATGCACTCTGTGTAGTTGTTTCGGTGGAGGGTTTCTCTTAAACTGTCCATCTCCTCTTGATTGTAACGTGGCCGTTACGGTCGAACAAAGTAATAAACACATAAAATAAAACACCTGTCAGCATTTTTTTCTTTCTCAAGTTTTTTTTTTTCTTTTTTTACCATAATAATTGCTTTGGCGCCACTTAAAACTCTTTCGCCATCGTCTATCTCGCCCGGTGTACGCTTTTCTTCTTCGACCTTACGCTGGCCATATTCAGCCATTTATCGCTTTCGGATTTGCACGTCCATTTCCTTCGACGCCGACTTTGTTTCTCTTCGAGCACGTGCTGCATTTTTTCTCCATTTTTGTTCCTTTTTCTTCTCGCGCACATTTCTCAATTTGCATATGCGCGTTTTTCGGTTACCGCTACTGCTGTTGCTAATGACCCCGCAAGCCAACCTTCCTTCGCTGCCGCCGACATCTTCCCACATGCACTATGTTAAAGATATAGATTGATGTTATCACATATTGCTTTTGCGCGGTGTTTCAGGTTACGGACGATTTCTTTCCATTATATGAATGGTGGGAGTGGAAACTTTGGTATTGTCCAGTGAAAGTTGGTTTTCGGTATACAGATGACATAAACGCCATAACCAGTACGGTTAATCAGCACATCTGGGAACGATAATTTGTTTTCAGGTTCTTTCTTCATTGTGAACTGTACAGGTGGACCGATTGAGTTCAAAAGGTCTAGTAATGTTTGAACATCTTGCTGATGGGGCGAGAGTATGAATGTCTCATCCACATATCGCAACCACATTGTTAATTGTAATGCCATTTCCTCAAAGTATTCCATGTATGCATTGTCCAGTACCGGACGGAGATATTGGTGGTCCTATCGTCAGATCTTCTTCCTGTCGATATATACCAGACCCCATCGTGAAGTATGTATTTTCTACACAGGGGGTCAACATCCCTACTATATTGTCAATTGGGATGCGACGGCGTAAATGAGGAATCAGAAGTCAGATTGCCCCGTACCATTGTCAGTTTCTCATCAGTGGTAGTTTCGTTGACATACTCACTCCATCTAGACTCACCATTTGGTTGGGATGAATGAGAGCAGTGTTTATAATTTCTACGAAATGAGCTGTTCTTGACGTACGAGGGAGATTTGCCTATAGTTATCGTGATTATATCTACCAGGTATTGACTCAATAGATAGCATGCTAAATTTCAGACGCTGACAATGGGCCTTAATGGTATATTGTTTTTATGAAACGTAGGGAGGCCGTATAGGAGTGATAATTTGCTGCAATGCTGTACTAGCTGTCTGTGTTTTGCAAGTGGCATTAGGTAATTGTTCGTACCGAGGCTTATTTTCCGTTTTTTTAAGTCGGATTTCATTTCACTTTACAGTAGCCACCAGATTCTATTAAATCTGCCAATTTCTTGGAATATCTTCCTATATCCATTAGCATTGCTATTGTCTGCTGGTAGTATTGTCACTGCGCAGGGACTTGATAGCCTATGCTTCTTCATTTGAGAGGTTTGGTTTTGGAGGTTTCGAATTCTCGTTCTCTTTTCTCAGTTTCCACTTAAGTTCATATTGTGCTTTGGATTTAATCAAAGCTGCTCCCTCTATTGGAGCTCTCATATCTAAGTATTAGTGTTGGGACAATTAATCGGAATCGGAATCGGGAATCGGAAAAATCGAAAGATTTAGGGTCATCGGAATCGGTATCGGAATCGGAAAAAATGGTGCTCAATTTCCGATGCCAGGACGATTCTTTTAAATGTCTTGTTTATTTGATTTTGTTTAAACCAAAATCTAACATTGCTGGTAATAATGATAAAATAATAAATATTTATTGATTTTTAATTACCAGTAAAGCTAAAATTGATAGATCATCACCCAAAAGTGTATTTTGATGTTTAGGAAAATATCTGCATATTTAACACGTGTTTTTACGAAAATTGGGGGCAATAAGAATCTTATAGCTGAATAATTAGAGATTTATAAAGAATCGGAATCGGAATTGGTAATTGTATTGGAATCGGGAAAAATATTGGGATCGTCCCATTACTACTAAGTCCGCTCGATCCGCTTGATCATTGTGGCGAAGTTGAGACCTTTATTTAGCACTGATTTGTCTGAAGGAGATAGCTGGCGTTTACTTTTTATTGACAACGTCTCTTATTGGTAAGTGGTGAACACGAGTCTTATGTCCTTAGCTTTTAGATTTTCCAATTTATTTATTTGGTGAAATTTAACCTCCTTAAACTCTTTCTAATATGATATATTCAGTTATTCTTTGATGCGATTTTTACCATCAGTCTGATATACTGATGACAGGATCGTTTAAGATTTCGGTCTGTAATTGATGTTTCTCCCGCCGGCTGTTGTGGATTCTCTCTCGAACGAAATCATGCCCTACTAATTTTGCGATCCTTTGTGTTCGCCTGAGCTAATTCATCCAAATAATTCGAATAGCCAATCTTCATCTAAAAAACTCAGAAATTAAATATAGGAAATGAATTGCGACAATGGAATCTAATTGTTGTCTAATGGTTAACGACACGAACTGACGACCTGGGTGTTCCGAGTTCGAAATCCAGTTCGTTCGACAAAAATGATTTTCGCTTAGGATATTCGAAACCTCCTCATTATCCATCCCAAAAATGGCCGGTGTATTTCGAGAAAGAATTCTGACTCCGAACATATCAGATTCATACGATATAATGCTGGATGTTTTAAATGTATCGGTGAGTATACCGTAATTCCGTAGAACGACGACCACCACTCAACAAAAGTAGGTGGTATTGTTGGGGTACTGCTTGGGATCTTATGAAAAGTGGTGATGTTGCTTCAGCACTGACCGCTCGCTTGAACTCAGAGTCATTATTTGATGAAGAGTCAAATACGTCAAAAAATAGAATACTGTTGCCATATCTGGGAGTGGGGGAGATCTAGTTGGAACACGCTATTTTGCCTTGACAAAGTTCAAAACTCGCTTGGAAACTTTGTAGAAGATGTCTTTTTGTCTTCCATGCAACCCTTTCCCCACAGAAAAGACGTTGCGAGCTTGTCTCGTCTCTATCGTTATTTTCATGGCCAGTGCTCGCTCGAGCTTCAATCTATGATCCCCCCTTGACAGACTTTCACAAAGAACACTTGTCTAGCTACAACGACTATCAGCATTTTACCAACTCTCGATCTGTGACTAAACGTAAACAAAAATTCCATGAACAAAACTTATTTCCTAGAGCTGTCCGTCTGTGGAACTCTGGTCCGCTGGCCTGCTGTCTAGCTGACTACAAGATGATTGACTTCAAGTCCAATGTAAACAAGTTCTTGTTGGATCGCCTCCTAAATAATCTAATTATACCCTATTTCAACGACTATTAATACGCTGCTGTTCCAATGACTACCGCACACACATTGATTCTTATCCTCGAGTGGCTTTTGGACCTTTATAAGTTGTTATCCCCATGTAAAAAAATAACCAAATGAAGCAGTGCTGCTTCGCAAACAACTGTTATTGTATAAACATTATATAGTAAAATGCTTATCTCTAAAAGTATTTTATGAAATAAATCGATTCTTTATCTTAACTGTTGTACTTTATAAAGATAATAGCATTTCTTGTCCGAATTATATATTTATCCATTTAATTTATTTATGAGAAAACTTGAAGATCCAAGAGACGTTCTTTAAAAGTTTTCGTCCGTTTTTTATTGATAGCATTGTGTAAACCCCCAAAAAATAAAAATGGCAAAAAACAAAAAAGCAAAACAAAAAAAAAACAAAAAAACAAACAAAGATAATTCATGATATGCTGTAAAATTATTAACATATTTTAGCAATTATATTTCAATTGAACGTTATCTTTTGTTGCGAAATGCGATAACGGAATTCATTTCTGCTTTAGTTTTTGTTTTTCTGTTTTTTTTTTCGGGGCTGGGGGAGGAAGGGAAGGGGAGGGAAGGTGTTCTTGTTTTTTTTTTTTTTGTTTGACAATATGTTTCTTTATATACGTCGGTTAAATTTTCGGCGTGTTTTTCCTTAACGAGATAAACGAACTTCATGGCGAACTGAAATAGCACGTTACTATCTCTAAATTCAGTGTACGGCTTGGCCAAGATCAAAGTGTAGTATCTGTTCCGGCAGATACTGCACTTAAGATAATTTGTACCAGTCAATGGAGGGGAAACCCTCTATACTGGGACAATTATTATTTTTGGTAACCAGAGTGACCCCTTTTAGGGGAGCTGGTTTTTACCTCACATTAAAAACGGCCTTGTGCCTAATTTGCTCAGTGGGGGAGCAAATAAATACCATCTCTAAATTCAGTGTACACACAGGAACATACATACGCGTGCAATGTATACACAGGGACATACACACTTACAAGCAGAATTGTACATACAGATGCCCGCACAAAATTACACATACACACAATCAAGTATGCATCAATACATGAACACACAATCACGCAAATCCCTACAGCCACCTACCTTTAAAATGCTGCTGTGAAACCTGATATGGTTATATGGAATAAGTCAGAGAGAGTTGCAACCTTGATTGAAGTGAGTGTTCCTAATGATGGCGGTCTGAACAGAGCTGAAAGAGAGAAACAGACCAAATGTCCAGGTCTCATGTATGACATGAAAAGAAACTGGAATCTTAGGAAGATATCAATCATACCAGTTATTATAAGTGCCGCAAGGCTTATGAAGAAGAACCTGAAGTCCTACCTAACTAATATGAACCAAGTGCAAAAGAGACCCAGACAATTGCACTAAGGGAACAACGAGGATCCTAAAAAGAGCTCTTGGTTGGTTTCAATAAATAGCAGGGCAACGTTGACAGCTGGTTTGGCTGCCCCATACCCAGCGTTAGTATATTCAAAGGAGAAAAAAAAACATGAAAATGAATAGTCGTAGTCAACATTACCAAATGCAGGTTCTACCACACATAAGTAGAGAGTGTGAGATTAGGCATCCAACTGTACGTTCTACACTGGGACGGATAGTATACGACGCCACACAGTGGAGTGTGTAACTAAACGTAGAAATCTTGAATACAGCAGGAAATCCTTGGAGCATGTTTACCAGAAAGAACAGTTGGAAATAAGTCATACACCACCCAATATTACTATGAAATCCCTACAGCTACGTTCTTTACAGAAATATAGGAGAAGAAGGAGAAAGAAGCAACCTTAGTAGAAGTCAATGTACCCGATGTTGCTGGGTTAGACAGAGCTTAGAGGGGAAAGATAACGAAGTACCAAGGTCTTATGTGTCACATGAAAAAAAATTGGAATCTTAGGAAGGTTTCTACCATTCGAGTAATTATAAGCGGGACTGGACTCAAGAAAATAGAATTTAACAAACTACGAAATGCAATGTCGATTTTGACCAAAGGTCATACCACCTAAGATCAGAAGTGCATTTGAGAAGTTTTATCAGCGCACAACCAGAAATAGCTCAATGTATAAAATCAACGCGTCTTTTATAATACAGGGTAACGTTCTAAATAAGTGCTTCTGTTTAGAGCTTAATTGAACCATAATACTTGACTTTTGCATTTTAAACATTAACTCAATCCATTATATAAAATAATTTATGAAAATTAACAGTAGGTTAAACTACAATTTATTTTAGACTACGGCACTGCTGGAAAGCACATAAAGCTTCCCTCTGATGCACTGCGATGTGTTCCTCGAATAAGGCAGGTAAGCACTCGATTTGGCCGAAAATAATGGGCGATTTCTCCGATTTCGGTGACAATAAAAGCATTGGAAGTGTGGAACATTCCTTGATCCTGATTCAGTTCCGGGCAACGTCGAGTGTCACTGCTATGTTGTTTATTGTATAATACCTGGCTCCAATTCAGGCTTTTCAGTAATTCATGATCTACTGGTACGTTGGTTTTTTAAAAATATTTTCTAGTTATTAATAAGAGAAATAAATTTTTCTTTTCTTTTTCTTGCGTAATTCCAAACAATTGTTATGTGAACTTTTCAAATCAATATTAACTAATATTTAATAATTTATCAGTTTCTTCTTTTTCCAAGGATAATACATATTTCCTTAAAACTCCATGGATTAAATTGTTTCATTATTTGCTCTTTGTTGGTTTTAATCAGATTATAAAGTATATAACTTTGCTTTTGTTTTTGTAATTTAATTCTTTTCCGATCGTCACTGTGACGTGATCGTCTTCGGGAGCAGTAAGGGTCCCCATTTGTCGGAGGTTGAGACTCCCGAAATCCTGGAGAATACCGGACAGCTATGCTTGTGTTATTTGTTAAGTATTATTGTATGCTCGGACAACAGCAGCCGACCCTGCTGAAAGGAAGAGTTAAGTTACAAATTTTATTATTTTTATGGAACTGACATATAAATCTGATTGTTTGGTGAAAGTGACAATTTAATGTCATTTTGAGAAACATAACGAAATATAATTTCGTTTCCGGTGCTAGCGAGCCACAACTCAGGAACGTCTGGCCTCTGAGCACAATGCCAGACCGAGGAGTCACGGGTTTAACCTTTTCCGATCGTGGGAAACAGGCCTAGAGCATTCGCAGATTCACAGGTACATACGGGGAATAGGGAATTCCCCTGAGATGATGGAACCAGGGGTGATTAGTCTAGAACCTACCCTGTCACCTCCGTACATAAGTGAGTCCCTACGCCAAAATCGGCAGTTGGAGCTGAGTTTTGAGCGAATCTAATACTAATTGAAGGCACGTCGCAACCCCTCTCTTACCGCCCTTTACCACCGCAAGCCTAAGAGTAATTACATCTAATTTTGGCTCGGTAGAGTTCTGTTAAAAAAATTAACAACTGAACAATTGTATATAAGTTTATATCATATTTTTATATCTAACTTGAATTAACCAAGTAGAATAGATATAACTTTCTTTCTTTCTTTTGCGTACATGAAAATGTATTCACTTCCAGCGTGACAGCGGCATATCAACTCGAAGGTGAAACCAATTCTGACCAAATCGATCAACGAGTCATACTGCGCCAAGAGATCTTGCGAAGAATTCCCTGTGAAGAACGAGTACAGGTCACCTTGGGGTTCGTGACCGAGGAATGACTCGTCTGTGACAAGGAGATCCCTATTAAGGGATCGCTGAGAGCTCACAGTCGTACCATCTAAAAAGTGAAAACGATGTTCATCCAATTTTGTCAAAAACTGTTGATCTCACCCTAGCTTAGATACTCTTACCAAAATACCACATTTCCTTATAGCGGCTTGATCTTACTTAGATGATCTCCAATGTTTTAAAAACTATTCTATTTACAAAAAAAAAAAAGAAAAAAAGAATAATCGTAGGAAATGGCAAATCATTGCCTAATATTTGAAATATGTCTGTTGGTAGTACCTCCTGACTATCTGTTAAGTGTTAAGCCACCATTTTTCCCCGGATGTTCAGAAAACAATCATGTAAGTCTTTAAAACGAAAATGCTGGCTAAGCAAAATATCAAAAATAACACAAATCGAAATGGAACATTGGAATATTTTGTCCTCACTTCCGCCAATGCAATAGCCCACCTTTAAAACTAAAACAACTGCCAGCCAAACATGGGAATATTTATGCCCAAGACGAAAACATTAACATATGGCCTAATAGTTAATATAATTGGTTAATTATGGGATTGTCCTTTTGAGATTTGAAGTTTAATGCTTAATACGGGCGATAATAACCAAGACTAGCACAGGATCAAATGACGGTGGCTGTTTAACGGCGTGGACTCGAAACCTGGGTTTGCCAAGTTCGATTGATTGCATGCTCTACTTAGGAAGCTATCGCGGTGCATCATACAGAACCCACAGTTGATTTTATAAGATTATTTTTTATATAAAACGGCTAGAATTAAAGTTAAAAACGCAAAAATCAAGTATCATGCTTCAATTGTGTTCTAAACAAAAAAAGTATTTCGTACGCGCCCTTGTCATATAAAAGAACATACTGTTGATTTTATAAAATTATTTTTATATAAAACGGCTAGAAATAAAGTTTATAACTCAAAAGTCAAGTATCATGCTTCGATTGTGTTCTAAACAAAAGCATTTATTTCGAACGCGCCGTTGTCATACCAAAGAATCTACTGTTGATTTCATATGCCTGGCTTTACTGCTTATGCTGTGATAATGGCTAGAATTTAAGTTTGAAACGAAACAGCCAAGTATTATGGTGCAATTGTGGCAAGTTCGAATCGAGTTTGTTCCACAGAAACACTTTCATCAAATCAACACGTGACCCTGTTTTTAACTTCTTGGAGAAAAGATTACTAACATAACTAAGATTAATATAAAATTCACACATGTATTCGGTAATTGCTGACGAAGTGGGACAATCTACCCTGTGCATTAAATAAACGGTTCAGTTGAAATTTTGATATCTGTTTTTGCGTTCGCCTAGAAGATACAAAAAGTTGCAGTTAAATAAGGGCAGATGTTACAAAGCTTGAATTTTTTGTCGATGTAACATGTTCTTATTTGAGAATGATAGTCCGAATCTTCTAAAAAAAAAAAAATACTCTCCTCATCTGAAAAAAATGTGTTCATCAGTGGTTTGTGGATTAAAAAAAAAACGGAAGAGAAAAAGAAAGGAAAAGGTGATAAAGAATGAAAGACCGAAAGATAAAAGGAAATGCAAGGAAGAAAAAGAAAGAAAATGTGAGAAAAGAAAAAGAAAAGAGAAAGAAACGAGAAAGTAAAACGAGAAAAGGAAGAAAAAAGAAAAGAAAAAAGAAAGAAAGAAAAGGCGAAGAAAATAAAAAAAGGAATAATGAGAAATGGAAAGAAAGAAGATTAAAAGAAAGAGAAAAAGGGAAAAGAAAAAAAGAAAGAAAAGAAAAAAACAGAAAAAGGAGGAATAAACGGAGAGATAAAAGGAACAATAAAAAAAGTGAGACAGGAAAGGAAGGAAAAAGAAACTAAGAGAGAAAAAAATAGATAAAACGAAAATAAATAACTAGATAAAAAGAAAAAAGAAATAGATAAAAAGAAAGAAAAAATACCGATAGGAAAACACAAGAAAGTTTGAAAGAAAGACAAACAAAAAGAAGAAGAAGAAATCATAAAAGAAAGAAAAGCTAAAAAGAAAGGAAAAAAATAATTCATTGAAAAATTCCTTCAGGCTTTTCCCGCGTTATAACCCAAGGACCAATCCTATCCCCCTCCCTTCCTCTTCGATATCTGATATACGATTCTGTTTGTCCTTGTTTTCGTTAGTTGTCAAGTTAATTAGATGACGTCACTTGTTCAATTAACAATTCCACTAAATTAGCGGGAATAGGAAATTGACTCCCAATTAACACATGGTATTGACTTGGCTCCACATAGACACGCAAACGCATAATCACACAGGAAGACACAGATGGGGATAGAGGCAGAGACACAAACATCTTAAAGAATACGAATAAAAACGACGCATTTGTTGTACAACGTTAAAAAAACTGAAATTGATCGTATTTACTCATGAATAGGTCGAATTTTCTTTACAAATTTCTTACAAGAACGTCACCACTTATCGAGGCCGAAATGAATTTAAGATGTTACTGCAGTAATCGTTAAAGCTGGGTGGAATTCATTATTTAAGGGGGCGGTTCAACAAGAACTTGTTTACATTAGACTTGAAGGTCGGGATGTTCTAGAAAAGAAGCGTTGTGTATTATTTGGCTTATTCTGATCACTGTTTCCATCTTGGCTGCTATTCTTACAATGTTTCAACCAATGTAACCATCGAGATTTTTCAGGTTCCTTTTGTTAAACTCGGAGATCGGTACATGCGAGGTGTCTTCAATAAGTTTCCAGACTTTTTTGTACAGATATTCAAAATTGTCGTAGACTCTTAAAAATTCAGTATGTTATTGCTATACATTTTCTGGGATAACTGATCAATTATCATGATTTTATGTTCAAATTAACAGCTACAGCAGGAATTGGAACACATCCTACTAAATCCTGATAGTAACAGCTGAGGAATTTCAAAACTCCAATCTGAAAGTGGGGACAGTTTAGAAAGAACGATATGTAATAAAATTCTGATTTAAATTTGAAAAAAAAATGCTATAGAAATGTATGGAATGCTTCAGACTGCTTTTCGACAATCTTACTGTAATCGAGTATCAGTTCTGAGTGGTATATGAGATTCAATGAAGGCATGGAGTCTGCAAAAGATGATGAGAGGTGAGATAGGAGTATGGAAGTAAGAACACCAGAGTTGATTGGCCAAATAAAGAATTTCATGGATTAGGACCATCGTGTGTCTATAGAGAGAATAAGTGCACCGTTTGATGTCAGTGTGCGAAATGTACATAATTATTCGCAAGGAACTGAAGATTGTCCCAATGGTGCACAGAGAAGATCAGAAAAATAAACTTGTCACGACCAAGACATCCATGGCCACCATGGGCATCAAGACGGTTCTTCACCCTCCTTATCATCCAGAACTTGCTCCCTGAAACTATTGGCTATTCCTTAAGCTCAAGGAAAACCTTAGAGGCTGTCTTTATTAGACAATTGAGGAGATGAAAGAGGCTGTGACGAAGGTTATTCACACGCCCACACAAGAGGATTTCTATGTGACCTAAGTTGTTGGAACGGTATAATACAACACTATCAAATAAAAACACCCATACGAAAAAGTCTTGAAACTTATTTAAGGTGTCTCATAATTAAGGTTAGGACAACAGCATATTATTTTCATCGTATTGACTCTCGAGTTGGTATTCATTAATATCTTATATGCTTTTTTTATACAGTGATGTCGTTCTCGGTTGATTAACTGTGTCTAACTGTGTCGGATATATACTCGAAAGTTAAAACGATGAAAAGAATATGCTGTTGTCATAACCCTAGTCATAATTAAACACTCATAATTGTGAGTTTGCTTCTTTTCCGTCAGTCATGGGCGGGTAGATATGTCAATTCGTAATTGTATTCTTAGCATTACCTGTACTTAGGATAGAAGCGCTAAGTAATAATCACTTCTAGGTGACAATCTTTTGAACGTTGACTGTTCAGTTTCCAGTATCGGCGATCTACCCATACTACGCAGCTATCTATCGCATCATTCTAAGAGCATTCATGGCCAAGATCTTACTGATTCTCTAACTTCTGTCCTGAAGTATGTGGTGCAATGGGGACAATTGTCATTACTTTATCACCTATAACACCATGACCTAATCACAGTATAATCACGTTGACACTTCGTTTCTCGTTGGATCATCGAAGTTAAATGAAGTTCAGTCTGGTCAGTACCAGAAAGGCGATAATTTGGGTATACGAGGCGATTTATATATTCAGATATGCGGGTATGTATAACTGTGTGCCTATAATATTACGAGAGCAGTTTTTAATCCTCATCAGCTTTTCTCGTTGACACGTTATAAGTCGTTGCTATATCGGCAGTCACCTTGTAAAGATAGTGGCATTAATAATATTGTAGAAGAACTATCTTACCCCATTTTTCTTTATCGTAGTAAAAATTTATTTAAAAAAATCAACAATAACTCCATTATTTACTCCGTCGCACCGTTTACATTTTAAAAGTGAAATACGAGTACCTATTTACTTTGCCTTCCCATGGGACAGAGTTATACACCAGGGTCGTTTTTTAACGTGGAGAAAGAAACAAAAAAAAATTATCTCAATCATGAAGGATTTCTCCTCCACTGAAAGAGAACAAGAAATTGAAGTGTAGCATCTGAAGAACAGATACTACATTTTGATCTTAGCCCGAAGGTTAAGAAAAGAGTTGCTTTAAAATGAAGTACGAGAAGACGCACAAGAAACTCCGTGTGTTCATTGGACTTTTTTTTATGGATGCAATTAAATCAAACAATAATATCATAATTGTATTGACATCGCTCCAGACAGGGTTTGAAGCCACTAGATGTAAGGAGCTGAAACAAGAGTACCTCAAGGTCAAAAACTTGCCAATGATAAGAGTTAGATAGAATAGATTTCTACTCAGAAAACAGCAATTCTTCCCTCGTTGTCAGAAATATCACCCTTGGAATGTGGAGACTAAAGGATAAAAATGAGGGAAGCGAGAAGATATCCAGCTGCTGACAGTAAACCAAATATCCATTTTATAATCTCTTTAAAAATGTGAAGTAATCATAAAAGCGGAAGTGATTAGCGACATTCGGAACTAATGGTTTTCGAAAATTACGATTGCATTGCGAGATAAAATGGAATGTAAATATTGTCCTTAATTTTTAATGAATGAAAACCGTTAAATACGTGTATTTTTATTTAACTGATGCACTTTATAAAAAAAAAATTATGAAAATAATTTAATAATGTTCAGAATATTTTTTTTATTTTAAGGCAAAAAGAACTAGGGGTAGAAAAATTGAATGAGCTGATGAACAAAGCAAGAAAGAAAGAAGAAAACTAAAAAAAAAAAAAATGGCGGATGAAAAAGTATAGGTTGATGCAAAATAATGTCGTTTATATATATATATAGTTGAATGTAAAAAAAAACAACTTAGTTTTGCACCAACGTAATAAAAATATAAGGAATGAGGTAGGAACAGATGGTATGTAGTGCAGTATTTATATGTTCCTTCCGTAGCATTTAAAACCGTTCTTAAATGTGTATATCCAATTTTTCGCTTTTAATTGACTCCCTACAAGGGGGAAATTGGACACAAGACCTGTTTTTAACACGGGGAAACTCCAGCCTCCTAAAAGGGAGCACCTTGGATGGGAAGAAAATAAAAATTCCCTCAGTCTACAAAGATGTCTCTTTTATCGAGGTAACATAGAAAAGACAGATTTGATTCCAAATCACTTTATTATCAGACAATCGTTTCTACTCATTCTAAAAAAATTAGTTTTTCATGATATGCAAAATATCACAAATATTTACTATTTACTTCGTCACAATCATTTAGTAAATCCATCTGATATTTTTCTTTTTTTTTCACTCTAACCAATGAGTTTTCTTTTTACTTTAACTGCTTTAAGTAGTTCAACATTTATTGTGAATATGAAATCTTTTTCACGTTTTCTTTTCAGAAATATTCATTTAGAATAATCAATTAACGTAACAATTAACATAAATCACATCTAAATTAATAAGCAATCTATATATCTATAAAAGTGAAAGTGTATGTGTGTGTGTCTGTGTGTGCACATTTTCATGCAAAACTACTCTGTCAATTTTCAGTCTACAGACTCGAGATTTGTCATAGGGAGAATTGAGATTTGGGAAAATCTTTTTAATTGGTTTTCGCTCAAAAATTTGGTTGTAAAAGGGTCAAAGTTCAACGATTTCGATTTTTGAAAACTCTACCAGACTCTTCCGCCAATGTTGGGTCTTAATACTTGAAATATTAGATGTAGGTTATTTGGACAGGACTCACTTTTTAACTTGATTTGAGCCCAAAACAATAAATATTAAGGGGGTCAAAATTTGGGCCAACGATTAAAAAAAAATGATCCCTGCAGTCTTTACCAAATTACTAAGTCCATTTTTGGTCTAAACATTTGAAATTTTACATAAAGAGTATTCAGACATACGACAAGCATTTTTATCGGTTTTTGGTCGAAAATTTTGCTTCCAAGGGGTCGAAGTACAAAAGATTTGACCTTTGCGATCTCTAGTAAACTATTTAGTAAATTTTGCGTCTAAACATTTGAAATTTTATATAGAGGGTATTCAGACATGCAGCAAGCATTTTAATCAGTTTGGGGGCGGAAATTCGGCTGCCAGGAGGTAAAAGTTTAAAGAGTTGACCTTTGCAGACTCTACTAAACTTTTCCGCCGATTTTGGGTTCAAACACTTGAAATTTTTAATGTAGGTTACCTGGGCATGAGTCAAACTTTTTAATGTAAGTTTTTTATTTATTTATGAGAACGACCAAACAGGAACTTGCTTCTTACATAAGATTTACACGTTACCATGTTGTATTCAGCTAAGATGTATGCAAGCAGAACAGTGTACCAAAGACGTGCAGTTCTGGGAAAGAAGCTATATTCATGGGGTCTGTGTCGACACTTAGGCGTAAATAGAGAGTGGGGGAAACTATATGTAGTAGTTTCAGCTAGTCGAGTGTTTTTTGTGACCGTTTGGCAAGCGGGGATCATAGATTGGAGTCAGATGAGCATTTGGTAGGGTTATAAATACATTTCGCTCTAAGAAAAGGTTATAATTAGAAAGTTATATACTCTATGTTAAAATATCGTTTTTATATTTGTTTATTTTCAGATTTCTATTAGTACAACTTACTATAAAAAGTACATCGCCCCCAATATAAGCAATTATCACAGGCATATCCTCCTTTATTTCCTGAAATATGTAAATAAATCAGCAACGTATGCAGAGTTTGCGGGTCCCATTATAATATCAAAATATACTTCCCGATTTGACTCGTCCATAGTTTATGGAATTGTTGATCTCCTAGCTAGTTTAGTTATACCTATTTCTATGTTAGTTAAATATGTCTAGATTCATTAAATTAGGTTCTTTTAAACCATGATTCAAGCTTTCTTCGGATGATCAAGAGAAATTGAAAAGTATATATACATATATCAAACATAATGATATCAATGTTATTCCCTAAACCAAACAAAAAGCAACGTAAGTTTTGATAAAATTTTAATATTCATTCGCTAACAACAGTATACCAAAGGCGCTTGAGAAAATGAAAGTAATTCTAGAATTCTTATTGAAATTTTCTTTATGTTCCTTAAGAAAGAAACCAGGCGGTTTAAATGCAGAAATTTCTTTCTAATTTGTTTATTTTGATTTTTCTTAATAATTTAAGCTTAATTTTATACAAGTGATTTCTGAGATATAGATTTTTTAAGCTCCTCCGTCCACATAATAATTTTAACCAACCCTTAAATATAACATTTTAACGTAATTATTTTCACTTTTTCAATCTGTCAGAGTGGAAAAAAATCTAAATTTTGTTTAAGTTTGGTTAATGTTTATGATCATTTAATAGGTAAATTGTCGATTTATATAATTTTAAATCCTCTAATTAGAGCGTTTGCTTTTAAAAGGGTTGGTATACAAGAAGACTAAAGAAATATTCGCAAAACAGCACATTTTCACAAAACTTATATATAAATATATATATATATATATATATATATATATATATATATATATATATATATATATATAAGAATTAAAATTCAATTAAGAAAAATTATTATATCATTAGGTAAATAAGGAAATGGAGGAGGTGAACAAAATATTTATTCATAAAAGTGCAAATGGCGGCTATATGCACATGCCGGGACGTGTTTCTAGGTATCACCTATCTTTAGCATGGCTAAACTTTTGACAAGGATCGAACTCATAACAGCTTGCCATCATGCCTTTTTCCAATTCAAGTTTTATGTACGATTGTTATCGCTTTTAAATGTAAGATCTATTGTTTATTTATTTATTTTGGTAAAACATCAGGCTATCGATTTTCGATCGAGCTGTTACGAGTTCGATCCTTGTCAATATATATATATATATATATATATATATATATATATATATATATATATATATACATGTAAGAATTAAAATTCAATTAAGAAAAATTATTATATCATTAGCTAGATAAGGAAAATGAGGAGGGGAACAAAACATCTTTAAACCATGACATTTCGAGGCTAAATGCTTCTCATCAGAAGAGCAGAAAAGCTAAGAAAGTGTATTTATTTAAAAAAAAACTGGCTTAATGATTTTCACTTAGAAAAGAGGTATAAAAATAAGTATATAGCAGTAGGAAAAGGTCAAAGGAAGTAATTAAAAATTGAAGGTATATATATATATATAGTTATATATATATAACTATATATATATAGTTATATATATATAACTATATATATAACTATATATATAGTTATATATAACTATATATATATAATTATATATATATATATATATATATATATATATATATATATATATATATATATACAGTGATGATCATATTTATTGGCACGGTAAAATAAAAGTTAAATTTTGTCTAATAAATTCTAAAAAAGGGATTAAATTAAAGAAAATAACAAAGTATATTATATATTTTTAACTGGCCTTTCCGATGCAGCAATCGGATTTTAGAAAAAGTAAATAACAAAGGAACAACAAACATAATTGCAAAAAACCCTTGTTCAAAATTATTGGCACGATTTATTTAATAATCAATTGTATAGCCTTTGGCCTTGATTACCTTCCTCAGTCGCTTTTCATAGTTTACAACCAAGTTGTTGCACTCTTCAGTAGTAATTTTAGCCCACTCTTCCTGACAATAATCCTCCAATTGAATAAGATTCTTAGGCTTCCTTTGCATTACCCTCAATTTTAATGTTCTCCATAAATTTTCAATTAGATTAAGGTCTGGGCTTTGTGATGGCCACTCCAAAACGTTAATATGATTGTCCTCAAGCTATTTCTTAGTCAGTTTAGCCGAATGCTTTGGGTCATTATCTTGCATGAACCACCAACGACGACCAAGTGAGAGCTCTTTAGCAGAGTCTTTCAGGTTTTCATCCAATATTTTAACATAATCTTCATTTTTCATGCTACCTGTGACCTTAACAAGTCGCCCTGGTCCAGAGGCAGCAAAGGATCCCCAAAACATCAAACTGCCTCCACCGTGCTTCACTGTGAGTATGGTGTTCTTAGGCAGGAAAGCTTCGCCAGATTTTCTGTAAATATAAGACACTTTATTATGGCCAAATAACTCTATTTTCGTTTCGTCAGTCCATAGAACACGTTTCCAGAATGCAACATCTTTATCAATATGACGTTTTGCAAAGGCTAGCCTTGCTTTCAGGTGCATAGGCTTCAATAAGGGAGTCTTTCTCGGACGACATGCTTTTAAACCAGCTCTCTTCAAAACTCTACCAACTGTATGTCGAGATACATTCACTCCAGAGGTGCTCTGTTCATCAACAATCTCCCCAACATAGATCCTTGGGTTTTGTTTTACTTGTCGAACAATTTTCCGTTCATCTCTTGGGGAAAGAATCCTTTTTCTCCCTCTACCCTCTAAACTCATAACGTGGCCTTGCGATTTGAACTTGTTTATTATGGCTCTAACAGTGGATTTGGGAAGGTTTAGCTTCTTTGAAATCTTATCATAGCCCTCCCCATTGGTATGGCATGCTACAACAAGCTTCCTGACGTCTTCGCTGTGTTCCTTAGTTTTAACCATGGCGATTGAAAATTATAATTTAGTCACTTATAATAATTTAAATAAATCGCTATCTAAAAATTATCTGAAAAAAATTATTCACTTAATTAGCGTTAAACAAGCATAATATGGCTATAAAAAAGTTCAGAAAGCACGTAAACCAGAAATTGATTGATATTACACTGATACTAAAAGAAAAACAAAGCCGTGCCAATAATTTTGAACAAGAGTTTTTTGCAATTATGTTTGTTGTTCCTTTGTTATTTATTTTTTCTAAAATCCGATTGCTGCATCGGAAAGGCCAGTTAAAATACATAATATACTTTGTTATTTTCTTTAATTTAATCCCTTTTTTAGAATTTATTAGACAAAATTTAACTTTTATTTTACCGTGCCAATAAATATGATCATCACTGTATATACATATATATATACTTATAAGTAGATAAACTGATGAATTGATAGATAGGAGGTCCAAATATAGTAATGAAAGGAAGACAAAGCTAGATGGAATCGACAGACAGAAAAATCAATTTTAAAACGAATTCTTTCAGGAAAACAAGTAGAAAATAAATGAAAGGGAATAAAATAAACAATAATACAATAATTAATTAAAACTAACTATATACAAAAAACAAAAATGCTCAAAAGTAAAAATCAACCCTCTCTCATCACTCATCCTCCCTCATCACGCATCCTCTCTCCCCATCCCCCACCCCGATAAGATAATGCCGCCATTGTCTTGTGCAATAATTATTTTTTGAAAATAAATAATCGGTAGGAACTTTCGGTCATATCTTCTTGCACTGAAATGGCAGGTCACCATTGTTTACAAAATAGATGGATAGAAACGATCGGTTAGGATGACGCGGTAAAAAAAAGCATTATGGATGCGCATAATGATAAAAATATAACTTTTATATGCTTTTTTACATTCATATACTTGAACGAACGTGTAATTCTAATATCATTATTGAATAAAGGCCACTATTCGCTCATGCATAGTGCATGATTGTCACGTCTGGATTGGTGCACCTACCACGGGTCTTTCATTCTTAGCCAGGATCCAAAAAGATAAGTTTCGATTCTCTCCCACTGTAATAACTTAGACACCAGGGTCGGAAAGCGTGATTGAGAAAGCGCTCCAGGAGAGGGAACTCTGCCCTGTACAAAGTGCCGAGCAGCGCCGTCGGCATTCACCGGTAAGGGAGTCCCAAAACCTTAGCAATTAACTAACCCCTAAGAGAGAATGCAAGGCCTGGGAGGATTGGACCTCCTAGAACTGCAGAGAACAAAACTCCCACCTCAAAATTAACAGGAACCGGATCATCACAGGACTGGTCTAATCTTTGTTAATTTTGGGAGCTGGGGGCGAGGATACAAATTGCTAACCGAGGATCCAAAAAGAGTATCAAATTTAATAAATCGCGCACTAACGGCCAAATTCCAACCTCTTTGCAACCGCCACAACGTTAGATTTCTGTGTATCTTTTACAAGTAGTTTAATGGAATGTGCTCCGATGAACTCATAGCACTTGTGCCACCTCGACGTACATACTCCCGCCCTATCCAAGAAGGAAGAAAAACCACATCCTTCACTAGATATCGGAGAGTCTGCTCCTCTAATAGTTTCTGCCCTCTGATGAATTCCTTCTTTGTCCACTGCTTACCTGACTGTACTAACATGCAGACGTTTAAATGTAACGTGAACAGTCATCTTGCTACTCAACTCCACACAGTTCCCTGTTAGATATGTTATTAAAACAGTAGCCAACTACTTTCCAAGTGGCATTTGTCTGGGATGAAAAAGAGCAAAAAATAAAGTTGCGTATCTATAGATGTAATTTCATAGAAAAAATGTTTTTCCCATATTTTCACGTATCATTTAATTCCAAACTAGCTGGATTCGTCTGTTCGCTATCGTTTAGCAATTTAATTCCTATCCACTAGTTGAAACCAATGGAATTAAACTAACAGATGTAGTGTAAACAGACATCTTGCTGCTCAACTCCTTACATAGAATCCCTGCATCTTATGTACATCAAATCAAGTGGCACTATGCCTTGTTTGGGGTGAAAATGGAAGAAAAAGAAATAATATATTTTGAGAATAATAAAAATAGTATTCCGACGAGATATAGAGGTAAAAAAGGAGCAAAACAAGTTGTATGTCTATCAACGTTTCGTCTTTATTGCAAGACTTCTTCTGGATTAATAAATTGAAGAAAGAGAACACAGCCAACCATTTTTACAAGTATATTTTCAAATATTTCATCGACTTTTTTTCGTTCGGAAATAAAACAAAGTCATACTTTTCACAACAAATATATTTTTTTAAATATTGTATTGGTATTTTATTTTCTTCAATTTATTTATTCAGAAGTCTTACAATAAAGACGAAACGTTGATAGACATATAAATTCGTTTGTTCCTTTTTCTTCTCTCCCCCATTCTCTCTCTCTCACTTTCTCTCTCTCTCTCTCTCTCTGTCATTCACCGACATACGCACAAATAAAGTATATTAAAGAAATGTTACAGTTTGAAGATTGAAAAATAACTTGATCTAAACCTTAATCAAATTGAAGGGTGATAGCAATGCAGAAAATTATTAAATCTTAGTAATTTCAATACAAATCTATTTATGTTTTAAATGTAGACATAAAAAATAAAATACAGAAAGATTCAATTTGTCTTCTGTGCTTGCAATTTGAGAAATAGATCGCAACGTTTCAAGAATCAAGTCTGCTTCTCTTAAGATAGATTTAAACTTAAATGCTATATATTTGTCCAGAAAAGAAAACAATATTGCGAAACACAATTATTTATAGTATTAAAATAAAATATTTATTGGTTTTAAAATAAAAAAAAGAGAAATTACAAATAAATGTTAATTAATAAAATGTCTTTACGTATTCATGAAAGTTCATAACAATACAAAACACACAATATTGAAAGAATGCATAAAAAAAAACATCTATTAACAATCGAAGACAATATTTGGCTTTGGTATTTGCCAAAAAAACTCTATTTATTTTTTAAAAAGTGTTCTATGTATAAAATTAATAAAAATGGAACTCAATTATAGGGCTCAATTATTTCATTTATTTATTTTTTTTTTTATCCCGAAATTATCAAAAATGTAACACTGTCTCTGATATTTTTAAAAATTAATTTTACCAGTAACGCCAATATTTATTGACTGGTTCTACGTCAATTTAATGAGTTCGTTAAATTGAATCTCTGCAACACATCTACAGTTATAAAATATAATATACTAGCAAGTCACCCAGCGTTGCCATGCAGTAAAACGCTTAAATATGGTGTGTTAATTTAAGCATATTCTGCATTAATTATTATAGAGTCAATTATCTATTGCTTATTATATTGTACCCAATATATAATAGTGATTTCAAAAGTTTATAAAAATATGACTTGGGTATTATCAGCTAGAATCGAAACCAAAACATTTAGCTACAAAGCCTTATTCATTAGTATTTGAATTAAGTCTATATGCGTAACAAAACTGTAAAAATTAACCTATTTATTTATGTATTTATTTGCGGACAGTTATACTCATTTTCACAGCTGTTGTTTCACAGAGTTTTGGCCAACTATTCCTCTGGATTTCGTCAGGTGGTTAACTGTGAAAATAATTGCGCGTACAGTTCCCACACTGAAATCAAACTCTGCACTTGTTGTCTCTATAGGCACATGACGATCCTTATACATGAAATTCTTTATTTGGCCAATCAACTTTTGTGTTCTGACTTCCTTACTTCTTCCACACATCTCATCATCTCTCACAGACTTACTACCTTCCTTGAATCTCTGATGCCACTCGAAAACTGATGCTCGATTTATACAAGATGGTCCCAACACAGTCTAAAGCATTTCATGTGTTTCTGTGGCATTTTTTCAAGGTTCAAAACAGAATTGTATTGCATATCGTTCTTCTTAAAATACTCATATCCAGATTGCATTTTGGAAATTCACCAGCTATGACAATCAGACTTTAGTGGGGTGTATTCCAATTTCTGCTGTAGCTGTTTATTTGAACCTGAAATCATAAAAATTTGTAAATCATCTCATTATGCATAGACCAATAACATACTGAATTTTCAAGAGTCTACTTCAGTTTTCCTTGCCCGTACAAAAGTCTGGACCCTTATTAAAGGCACCTCGTATTAAATTATCGCCCTATTAGCCCCCTCCCGCTTTTCGCCAAAATATTTGAGGTCATAATTAACCAAGCTCTAGTCCATCACGTTACAGCTGCTAAACTTCTTACCGACCAACAATATGAATTTAGGCAAGCCCGTTCTACAGCAGATATCCTAACTGTAATCTCTGAACGTATATACCATAGACTGGACAAAGCAAGAAGGGTAAAGCGGTAGCCTTGAATCTATCCAAGGCTTTTGACAAGGTATGGTATGATGGTTTCCTCAAGAAAATCAGATCATACGGTATTAATCGAAGAATACTTAACATAATTAAACCCTTCTTAAATAAGAGAAGAATGCATGTCCTCGATGGTCGTACATCTAAACAATGATATAAACGCGCATATACCTCAGGGGTCTATCCTTGAATTTTTTTTATTTCTAATATTCATAAATCACCTCCCTGATAAAATTGTCTCTACGATGGGTATGCTTGCTAGTAACATCATACTCTATAACAGGTACGAGGGGAAAGCAAATGAACACATATCTAAAGAAATGGCAGAAACACTAGCGGAAAACCTCCAATCTGTAGTGGACTGGGTATAAAAATGGTTGGTCACATTCAATGCTACCAAGACTAAGCTTGTTTCCTTCAATAATTACAAGAAACCTTTCTCAACGACTGTGGTTGAAGATACCTTACCTGAAAGTATTTCTTTCAAACTCCTCGGCTTAACGTTCACATGGAACATGAATTGGAACATGTACATTGAGGGCATTGCCACGGCTGCTGCAAGGAAGGTGATCTCTCTTTCCCGTTCTTGGAAGTTACCTATGTCTGTACCCTGTATCCTGTATCTCTACAAGGCCACCATTCGCCCATGTATGAAGAATTGTTGTCACATTTGGGCTGATGCATCTGCTACTAGTCTCTCGCTCCTGGGCAGGGTTCAAAAGAGAGCCGCCAACCTAATAGGTCCTGAACTGGCATCCAAGCTTCAACCTCTGTCCCATCGACGAAATGTCGAATCCCTCTGCCTCGTCTATAAGTATTTTAATGGTGGATGCTCTGACGAACTACAAGCCCTCGTACCCTCTCGACGTAATTAACCCCGACAAACCCGACTAGCAGAAACCCCCTACAGAGTAGAGATCCCTAGATGTAAGAAGGCCTTCTACTCTAATAGTTTCTTCCCCAGAACTGCTAGACCCTGGAACTCCCTTCTGGGTTCCTGCTTTCCCGTACTGACATGCAGAAGTTCAAGTGTAATATGAACAGATATCTTGCTCCTCAACTCCCTACATAGTATGCATGTAATTTATGGCCTGAATAGTAGCCCCTTAAATTAAAGTGACATTTTGACTTGTTTGAGCTGAAAATGGATTAAAAAGAGACAATATATTACTAGAACAATGAAACGACGAGATATAGAAGTGAAAAAGGAGCAAGACAAGTTATATGTCTATCGACGTTTCGTTTTTATTGTAAGACTTCTTCTGAATGAATAAATTGAAGAAATAGAACGAAGTCAACCATTTTGATAAGGATATTTTCAAATATTTCATCAACTTTTGTCGTTCTAAAATAAAACGAGGTCATACTCTTCACAAATAGATTTTTAAATATTGTACTGGTATTTTATTTCCTTCGGTTTATTTATCCAGAAGTCTTACAACAAAGACGAAACGTTAATGGACATATAACTCACTTTGCTCCTATTTTTTCTCTCCCTCTCTCTCTTTCTCTCTCCTTCCCCCTCTCTCTCTCTCTCTCTTTCTCTCTCTCACTATAGATATATATACGCCTTTCGCTCAGTAGCTCTGGTGATTGATCATGTGAAACATTGGTCTAGTTAATGTTTTAATCTCTCTCTTTCTCTCTCACTCTCTCTCACTCTCTTTCTGTCTTTCTCTCTCTCACTCTCTCTCTCTCTTTCTCTCTCAATCTCTCTCTTTCTCTCTCTCACTCTCTCTCTCTTTCTCTATCTCTCTCTTTCTCTATCTCTCTCACTCTCTCTCTTACTCTCTCTCACTCTCTCTCACACTCTCTCTCTCATTCTCTCTCTTTCTCTCTCTCACTCTCTCTCACTCTCTTTCTTTCTTTCTTTTTCTCTCTCTCACTCACTCTTTCTCTCACTCACTCTCTCTCTCTCTCAGAAATACACACACATTCTTCATACTTCTCTTTCTATCTCTCGATTTATCTTTCTATCATTCTAATCTTTTCTATAACGGTGAGGTTTCTTTCTTTTTAATTTTCTGCTTTTTTACATATTTTCTTGTGTTCATTCAATGCTCTTTTGTTGAATAATAATAATAATAATAATAATAATAATAATAATAACAACAACAATAATATTAATAATAATATTAATAATATCAGAATAATAACATTAATGATAATATTAATAATAGTAATGATAATAATAATAATACAATATTATTAGTAATAATAATAGTAATAACTGTAATATTAATAATAATAATAATATTAATAATAATAATATAAATAATAATATTAAAAATAATAATAATATTAATAATAATAATAAATAAATAATAATAATAATAAAAAATAATATTAATAATAATCATAATAATAGTAATATTATCAATAATAATCATAATAATAGTTTAGTAGTAGTAGTAGTAGTCGTAGTATTCTTAGTAGTAGTATAGAAGTAGTAGTAGTAGTAGTAGTAGTAGTAGTAGTAGTATCGTTTTCTTCTCTTCGTCTTCGATTTCTTCACTTCTAACTATTATTGTTGTTGTTGCTTTACTTCTAGTTTTTCCTGTTCTTTTCTTTTTAATTCTGTTTTTTTTTAATTCTGATCCTTCTTTACTGCTTCCATTTTTTTTTTCTTACATCGCCTCTTCCTGGTTTTTCTTTATCTTTTGTTATTGTTTTTCTTGTTTCATTTCTCTTTCTTCGTCTCTTGTAATTGGCGTCCTTCGTTTCCTTCATCGTACATTCTCATCCGTTGTTTTATTGTTATTGTTTGCGTTTGTTTTTCTTCTCTGTCTCTCTTTATTCCTGGATCTCCTTTTCTTTCTACACTTTCCTCATTATCGTTGTCCTTCTTCTGCCACTGTCTTCTCTTTTTCGTTCTTTATCACAATTCTGATCTTAATATTTTTATTTTCTTTCTTGTCTTTCTTTTTTTTCTTTTTTTTTTTAATCATTGTTTATCCATCTACTTGTCCGTCCATCTCTATTTCTTCTCGTTTCTCTTCTGCTGATACCTTTTTTCTTCCTTCTTAATCTTAATTGTTGACGTTTTTCTTGTTCTTGTTCTTGTTCTTGTTCTTGTTCTTGTTCTTGTTCTTCTTCTTTTTCGCCGTCGACTTCTTTTTTTTTCTTTTTTTTTTTTTGCTTTTCCTTTTTTCCTTCCATCTTCCTCCGCTTGCCTTCATGATTCTTTTTATTCCCGCCTCATCCGCCATTATTTTAGAGTCTTACCGGCATTTCCAATCTTCTACCATCGGGTTTATCAGTGGAAATCTCGTATCGCACTTCGAGATCTCCATTAGCAAGCCGTCGCGGGAGAATCAGAAGAGACAGTTTTGGCCATCATCAACATTTGGATTCAACGACGTGGTACATTTGACAATAGCGACCCTTTCTTCTCACGCGTCTTTTCTTTTTCGGTAAATAGCATTATTATCACAAACAATGATAAAATGAACTAATAATGATAATAAAAGAAAATAAAACGATCCAAGAAAAAGCGACGAATGAAGATACAAACAGCGGAAACGAATATTAAAACTGAAAACACTCATCTGCTTCGGTGATCGTTTTGAAGAGGTGTTTTTAAAAGGTCGTAGAGTGGGTGTTTTCACTATCCATAATAATGATGTTCGATTATTGCTTGCGAAGATGACCATGATTATGCAACCGTTCCGTAAGTTCGACTTAAACTCTGAAATCGCTCCCGCGTCTGGGACACCTATGAGATGATTCTGTAGCAGATGTGCTGACTGCTCTATCTTTTCGAAAGGCAGGTTTTCTCCCCGGTTCTTTAATGCGTGCAGATTCAGCTTTGTGGCTTGCGGTACGCCAGGAACATCTGTCAAGGGTTCTTCCTCTTTTTTTGTTTGTTTTACAACGAGCTTGAATACAAATGGAACTGTTTGTAGAGGACCTTCAGACTGTCTTTAAACCGTTCTCGCTGCCTTCTCTGTACGGTTTATTTTCTCCTGGAAAGCCCACCGTAGAGGAGCTGTTTTCGGGATGTTTGAAACTCAACATGGTATAAAAGAATTGAATATCATAAACGAACGATGCAAACGAAACCAGTAATTTGGAAAACCAAGCATGATGAGGTTTACTTTAGAAATAATGTTAATGACTGGTGCCACACCAAATAGTCGTTAATAGTGAAAGGTGAAGGAAAGACCGCGGATGGAGCATGCGGTACATATCTGCACTCGAAACACAAGGAGACTACGAAAACCTTGTGGGATGCCACAGTAATTCCGGTGAAATCCAGGAGTCGTTAGTAGTGGAAATTAAATGGTAAATAACTATTGCTATATTGTTAATAAAACCTGAGATATTAAAAATATGTATAACGTATTGATATTTCGAAAGAAAAACTCTTTCTCAAATGTAAAACGTACATTTCGTTTTCTGAAAAGAAAAGTGTATATATATATATATATATATATATATATATATATATATATATATATATATATTCGCACATTTAGAAAGCAAGTGATTTTCAAGGCAGGTCTTGTTGAATACGACGAACTTCTCATATTTTCTTTTAAATTTTTCTGCTGATTTTCCCGATTTCTCAGGTATTTCTCTTGTTATCTTGTGGCAAATTGTGTAGTGTATATATATATATATATATATATATATATATATATATATATATATATATATATATATATATGTGTGTGTGTGTGTGTGTGTGTGTGTGTGTGTGTGTGTGTGTGTGTATATAAATGTAGTTTTTTTATATTAAAATTTCATTCAGAAAAATATTATTTTGCCAAACAAAAATTTATTACTCGAACAAAGAATACAATTTTCGAAGTAATTTCATTAATCCATGGATTTTCGATGGAGGCTCATTTCCTCGGGCGAAAGTCATTAGCAAGATTTAATCTGGTTTGATATAATTTTGCTATTCAACATATACATAGAGAATATATTAAGTATTAAATGTTTTTAAGGGACACATACAAAAGAAAATAAATGTTGAAACAAAAAAGGATATAAGATTTTGTATTCAAATAGATTTGTAATCCTTGAATATAATAGGGCGATGTTATTAGGTTCCAGATTGGTTGAAGATTTCCTCATTAAATACAAATTTTAATTCTGTTCGATGGAACGTCCAGAGTATCAGGCAATAATCCTTTGGGAATGGAGAATTTAAGATTTATTCTGTCTCATTTTTTAGTGTTGCAAGATCCGTAGAAAGAACGTCTTCTTTTAACATTTAATACATTTTTTTTTATAAATTATATTTTTCTGAATAAAATTTAAATATAAAAACGGTAATTTTTTATTTTGCTCTATCTAGGATATTGAGCAATTTTTTTGGCTGGGATTGTCTTATATAAAAATATTACCTCCGAAAAATATTTTGTAAGACTTGATACTACAAGATTCATTTATCTGTGGTCTAATTAATCTCCTTACTCTGATATAAAATAATAATAATAATAATAATAATAATAATAATAATAAAATTAATTGAACCCTTTTTCAGGGTCAACGGCCAACTAGCACCGTGTATATTTGTGTGTATGCATGTGTATATTGGGGTGGAGAGGGCTCCCGTAAGCCGTGGTGAAGGCAACCTTTCTAGGAGAAGCAAATCACTGATTTAAAAAACCATAAAGCGGGAGACCAGTACCCGCATTAAGCTGGTCTGCAGTTTAACTTGTTGCTGGCTATCTTGCTCTTGCTTGTTGCTGAATCTCAACATTTTAAACCGAGAGAGAGAGAGACTTAGCTGTCGTACAAAGCTAAGACTCTGTAACATCATCTGTGTATAGATACTCCCTCGGGCATTTTTTTTTTTTTTTTTTTTATTACATTTTCACCCCAAACAAGGCAAATTGCCACTTTGGTGTAGGGGGCTACTATCAGGGGCAACAACTACTGGGGTACTATGTAGGGATTTGGGCAGCAAGGTGTCGGTTCACGTTACACTTGAACTTCTGCACGTCAGTACTGTTGGGGAAGCAGGGACCTGGAATGGAATTCCAGAGTCTTGCGGTTCTGGGGAAGAAACTATTGGAGTAAAAAGATCTTTTACATCTAGGGACCTCTACAGTGTGGGGGTGGGATCTAGTAGCCTGTCGGGTTTGTCGAGGGTGCTCGCGTCGTGGGGGCACAAGTGATTGCAGTTCATCAGAGCATTCACCACTAAAATACTTGTAGAACAGGCAGAGGGATGCAACATTTCGTCGATGGGACAGAGGCTGAAGCTTAGATGCCAGTTCAGGGCCTATCAGATTTGCGACTCTCTTTTGAACCTTGTCAAGGAGCGAGAGACTAGTTTGTCTATAAAAAATGCTCCTGTGGCGATGGAAAAGTTGTGACGCGTGGAGGCCTGAAATGCTGGAAGTATGTAATAATTGATCTCAATGCCGTCTTCAGAATCATGCCTACTTGAGCGTGTGAATTCACCAGTAGGACCAAATAAAAAAAAAAAATCATTTTTGGGCTAATAGACATTAAGTGTCTGAGGGAGTGGCACTCGTCTGACAAGACGTTGCAATCATCATGTATATGTAGTGGTCAAGGTTTGGTGTGGACGTGTGTTAAAAGAACACAGATGTCTTAGCGTCTTTCTGTGCTTCTCCCAGACAAATCAACCCCACATGCACGTCGTAACCACTGCCACGCAAATGGGGCTTTTATGAACGGCGAGTGTCCTGCGCCGTATAACTGGACCTCCACTGCCTTGTGGGCCAAGGTTATTTAACCAAAGGTTAAGGGTGAGATAACCCTGACAGAAACCTCCAGAGGAGCTTAGGCCCTATAAGCTGCGGCATATATGACCCACTGGCGTGTGGAATATGCTCTGGTGCCCAGCAACCTAAGTTCCAGTCATGGATCAAATGGCATGGTGGGTGGAGAGGGCTCTGTAAGCCGTAGTGAAGGCAACCTCCCTAGGAGAAGGAAAACTCTGATATAAAACCTGCGATGACTGCTGCATCCAATGATGTTGTCTTGTCTTCTTTTTGGATCAATGTGGCAGTTGTTTAGAGAGTGGGATTGTCTCGGTGCAAAGTCTTTCCCCACTATAACAATCCTCATGCACAGGTATTGTTCCATGTAAATTAGATACACTTTTTACCATCTCGTGTATCTTTATAGCAAAAAAGGCAATGTTTGAAAGCGAATTTGCTGCCATAATCATGTATGTATGTATATATGTATGTATGTATGTATGTACGTATGTATTTCTTCACCAAACTGCATATTTGCCTTTCATCTAAGGATTATTCGATGTGGAATCGGAAGCGTATATGACATCTAAGAACATAAATTATATTTTTATTATCATATCAGAGAAATCGAAAAACAAAAAAAAAAAAAGTTCATGAACAGAAGATTTTTCTTATTGTTTAAACAATGTTTTTTTAATGAAAATAATGCACCAAGCACATACACACACACATATATATATATGATTTTCAGAATGTGAGAGATGGTATATTATAAATTCCACAGCCAAACAACGTCGCAGCCCATAAGAGCCATGACAGTCAACGAAACGGAAGTCCAAGACTCGAGTTTTGCCCTCATTTGGGCTCATCAGTTAGACACATCCGAACTCAGGATTCGAAACCCGAGCCTCTTGCATGCGAGGCAAGCACTCTATCAATTGAGTAAACGCCCCGCACACAAGAATTTCTATTAACCAACACAGATCAAGCAAACCGCGCCGAAATCCGACAGTGAAATGAACCTACTTCGTCTCGACAAGGGACGCGGCCATCCAGTCAATAACCCAAGCCGATGTCTCAAAAGTAGGAGTTTTTAACTCGAAAGGACGACGCCATCCAGCAATGCTAACCAAACGAGCAACTTATAATAGGATTTTCAGAATGTGAGAGATTTTATATAATAAATTCCACAGCCAAACAACGTCGCTGCCCACAAGAGCCATGACAGTCAACGAACCGGAAGTCCAAGATTCGAGTTTCGCCATCATTTGGGCTCATCAGTTAGAAACATCCGAACTCAGGATTCGAAACCCGAGCCTCTTGCATGCGACTGGCTGGATGGCCATCTTCATCTAAAAAAATCAGAAACGTAATAGATTATTTCTACATTATTAGACGCGTCTCGTTCATATGCTTCCAACGGGGAGCCTGAATGAAAACCTTTTTCTCTTGCGCGCGAAGATTTGGTTTCTCTGTATTTCAAATTCTTGCTCCCACATTCAACACATATCACGGTCTTTGTGTCCAATTTTGTTTGCAGATATGTCATCATGACATGCACTGAATGTGACTTTACATATTTTATTTGAATCATTTGTGATGGCTAATTTGTATATTTATTTATTTGGTGACTGTTATCCTCATCTACATAGGTGCTGTTGATTCCCCACGTTTCTGCCAACTCTTCCTCTGGCCCTCTAGCCCAGTGGATAGAGGCGTTGAATCTATACGGTTCCATGTGAGCATAGTCTGAAGATAGCAGTTTCAATCCTAGACAAAGCATTCAGCCAAAGCGTAGCGAAACAACAACAACAACTATGGAAGACAGTAATTACTAAGGATACGGTTAAGGGACTCGGCATTTCTATACCGTCGCGGTTAAACACCTGAAGAAGGCCAGGGAGGGGGGTAGTTGACCGAAACGTGGTGAAACAACAACAACAACAACAACTATGAAGATGAGGATAACCGTCCGCAAATAAATAAATAAACTAAATGTGATCTTCATCAAAATTCACACTTGCTAACTTATTCGGTACTTACTAGCGTAGGGTCCTTTCTATGTAAAAAAAAATGATAGCATATAATTTGAAACATATATGTGTGTGTGTACGTGTGTGTGCGTGTGTGTTTCTCAGCTGAAAACGAATGAAGCATTTCATAACATTCAAAAAGTAAAAAAAGTTGAACAACACTTGGGTTTTGTTTGTCGTTCTACTTGTACGTTTCTATTCCTATCCAAGCTTCTGCTTTCGTCTGAAATGAAAATTGATTGCCAAATTAAAAAGATGGATTTCGGTTCGAGTTAATGATAATGCCAACACGAAGCGATATAATTGGAGCCGATCTGTAATCAAGGAAACGACGTTAATTTAGCTAATTAATATTCTGATTTATGCAAATTAAAATTAAACTAGCAGTAATGGCCGCTAATGACAAGCACAGAAGAAAAACGATGTCGACATTCTAATTAGGAGAAATGAAATTTTACCGCGAATAAAATAAAAATAAATAAATAAACAAGCGATCTGATTTATTTCCTCGCGTCATCTTTTTTTTTTATTATTTTATTTATTTATTTTTTTAACCTTTTTTCTCTTTTTAGGATATTCATCTGTTTAAATATAATTGTTTTTTTTTTAATTCTTGAAAATAACAACCAATCCCTATTCTGTTTTGTAACTCTAAAGTTCTGTGTTTAAATTCACCGGTCATTCACAGGTTTTACCAAGTTTTATTAATCGAGGTAAATAGGTACACAACATGTGAACCGCTGCGAAGGAAAGACTTTCTTGGTTTTCAGTTTGTTGGTGTGGAGAGTGAACAACAGGGGCAGACAAATGTTGTTTCAGGACAAAATCGAAATTTTCGACAAATCTCAATAGAAAATAAATGTGTTTATTCATTTATTTATTTATCTATCTTCTAATTTTCGTTTCGTAAGGCAGTTTTTTGTTAAATATTGATCGAATTATTAGGAGATATTCCCAGCGTTGCCCGATATTAATCGTAACATTAAATTCCTTTAAAAAATGAAGTAAACAACGGAAATAAACTGAGGCATGTGCATGCGAGTATTGTTTTTTTTTTCTAAACAGTATGGCCCTGAGGGTTTTTTTGGTTGGTTTATAGATGGCGAAGGGGTGAAAGAAATGAGGCCATAGAGGTCACAACAAAGAATACATTTAATTGACAACGTTTGAAGTATGTAGAATCTGACTCCATGCAATTAAGGACAGACGAATATTGAAGGTTGAGAACCGGTTTTATTTATTAATGACAGTTTTAATTAGAAGGGGTAAAGTGTTCGTAGGATGTTTGTAGGTGTGTATGCATTGATAAGGAAAGAACTTTTGTAGGCTTGTATAATTTAACAAAGAATGAATGTTCGTAAGCGTACTTATCTTTTCGGACGATGGGGGTGGTAAGTGGGTGGCCGGTCGTGCTACTGTCGGTGATATGTGTCCTGGCTTTTAACTTGAGAGCGGCGACTTCTTTCCTCAACAGCTAGCAGCACGGCGTCTTCGCCTCCTATGTTTTTCTCCTTTTTTCTTCTTTTCTCTAAAATGCCTCATTTTATAGGGGCACATCGGCTCCCACTGACTGTGATATTTTAGGCCTTTATTTTAGGCGCGGAGCTCTGCCATTGGTTGATAATTCTTTTGTGGTTATCTTATTTTTCTTTTTCCAAACGGAAACGATGCGTGGAGCCATGTGCAAAAGACGATTTTTCATCTTGTCTCTTACGCTGGATACGTTAGCATCCGGTTCGCTGCTAATTCTCATCATGTTCCCACAACAGTTCACTTCTTATAAGTAAAAAAGAAATTTAAAAATATACTCGGGCTGAGATCGAAACTAAGACCTAAAGAGAGTCAGATAACCATTAGACCAGATTGCCACGATCTTTAAGAAGTATTTTCAAATCTCATAAAACCGTTGATAAACAGATAAAAATCCGATGATCCGCAAGTACCAATTTTTCACATTTGACTCCTTAGCATCCCTTTATCCGAAAGAATCCGATTAAAATTTTTTCCACGTGTCTGAATACCCTACATACTAAATTTCACGTCTGTAAATCAGAAATCCGTTGAGTATATAGGTTGAGAATTGCTCTCACATACACCCATTCTCACTTTTTATGAATATACTAGCAGGTCCCTGACGCTGCCCGGTCGTAAATACACATTATATTTTAATTGATACAGTAACTGAGACGTGTGCATAGGTGTATTAGGTTTTTCTCTCAGCAGTTCACTTCTGGTAAATAACAAAGAAATCGAGCTGAGATCGAAACCAAAATCTAAAGACGGTGAGTCATGTACGATAACCATCAGGCCAGCTTGAAACGATCTTTTCAAAGTGTTTTCCAACCTGCTTATATTAACATAAAGAAATTGCCATGCTTCACAGCCGCGTATGCGCATTCGTGATATAGTTGACAGAGAAAAATCCGACCCCCGCCCTGTACCAAATTCTCAATTTTGATAACTTAGCTACCCTTTTATCGGATGAAAACGGATAAGAAATTTTTTTTTACATATCTGACTGTTCTATATACAAAACTTCAAGTCTGTAGATCTAATATTCGTTGAGTATATAGGTTGAGAAGTGTCCTAACCCACACGTTTTTACTTTTATAGATATATAGAAAATAAATATGAGACATCTATAATTGCACAGAGTTTATTTTTTGATAAAAAATAGATATTTTCTTTGTCGTAACAAAGCCAAAGTTCCGCTATTTTCGAAGGATTTTTTTATTCTGTGAAAAAAGTTGTTGTTGTTGTTGCACATTTATTTCATTTAAACACCTTTATACATGCATATATTTTGTGTATAGATACATATATATATATACAAAATAGAGATTTTTTTCACAACGAAGGTAAAATTATGAAATCTTTGTAATTAACGAAAAAAGGATCATTAAACTCTAGTGTTTGACTTGAATGCATCAAGGAAATTTGTCAAAATGTCTGACATTTATAAATATTTTGGAACAGGCATTATTTAAATAAGCGTGAATTTTGTAGAAGACTAATTGCTTTTTTTTTAATTTTCAATTTTTGCAACAAAGTCAACACTTTTTTGTTTGTAATGAATGAATGAAAGTGGTCTGTCCCTGCTGTGCACTCTCCAAATCTCCAAAGTGAAAACCAAAAAAGTGGTTTCTTTGCATTAGTGTCGTCATTGTCATTCACATGTCCTTAAACTACATCCGGTTATCAGAACTTATTTGGGAGTTTGGGGAAGTATAAATTTTATATGACAGGTTCTGCGATCTGTCTCATGTTTAATGTAAATTTCACCTCTCTCTGCAAGTTAGATTAAAATTTGGGAGATTTTTGGCAGTGCAAATTATATATAGCAAATTCTCATGTCTAATCCCTCATATAACCATAAACTACCTCTGAAGTTAGGTCCAAATTTGACAGTGCCCTGGCACGCGTTACTGCTACTCAGTTTGTTTAAATGGACCCCCTACACACACACAAAAAGACAAAATTTATTATTTTGAGGACGAAATTTGTGTGGCATATGTTTTTCATTATAGAAAAATATACGTAAATTAATTAATAAAGAAAATAGTTTATGTATTTACTTATTTTCGAACTGTTGTCTTCATTTTCTGTAGTTGCTGCTTCACGACAATCTGTGAATACGTTAGTAATGTCGGAATGAAAAGTAGGTAGATTAAGAGAAATAATAATCAGAATAAGAGAAGAGCGAGCGTAAGTATGAGAAAAAGAGTTAGATGGAGGGGAGTTTGGAAGTATATATATACAGAAGGAGGGAGAGTGAGATATATATAGAGAGAGAGAGAAAAGGTGGGGGAGAAAAAGAGGGAGAGGTGATAAATACTGTTGTATATAATGTTGACGTCGTAAAATGTTAGCTTTTTTATTTCAGCAGAAAAATAAATGTAAAAAGCAAGTAATCGAGCGAGCAAGAGAGAGAGAGAGAGAGATGAGAGAGGGAGAGAAAAAGAGAAAGAGGAAATAACACCTGTTGTAAGTAGTATTGACGCCGTAAAATGTTTGTTATTTTTTTTATTTCGGCAGAAAAAAGAAATGTAAAAAGCAAGCAAGCGAGAGAAAATGAGGGAGGGAGAAAGTTACGAAGATTAGATACAGAGAGAGATAGAGAGAGAGATAGAGAGAGAGAGAGAGACAGACCGGAAGAATATAGACAGAGAGAGAGAGAGAGAGAGAGAGAGAGGAAGAGAGAGAGGGAGAGAGAGGGTAAATAAAAACTGTTGTAGATAATGTTCACGCCGTGAAATGTTGTTTTTCTTCGACATAAAGAACATGACACGGCGAACAATATCTACACCAGTCTTCATATCCTCTTTCTCTCCCCCTCTTTCTCTCACTCTTTCTCTATCTCTCTCTATGTATATATTCTACCCAACACTATCTCTCTCTCTCTCTTTCTCTCTGTATATATTCTTACCAAAGCTCTTTCTCTTTCTCTCTCGCTCTCTCTCTTGTAGTCGAAAACCTATGCGAACAATATAAGTAACATGATTTTAATCAAGCTAATCGTAAGAAAATATGTTAGTAATTTTAATCGCCCACATTAAAAGTAAATGTAAAAAAATCGTATTAAAAAATAATTAAAAAAAAACGCCCCGTTACAAAACAAAGTAAAAGAAAACAAAAAAGTAGCATCGTGTAAGGTTTATGAGCGAATATTATATATGTATTTTGTTTATTTGTTTTAAAAAGATTATCTCTTGTAGAGACTGCCTCCATATTTGATAAGTTCTGGAACGTTCGTTTATGTATTAAAAGGCAGACTCCAGCATAATCGGATTGTCAGCTCTCAGCCAATGAGATTGGATGAGATCTGAGAAGGGAAACTTTATTATTTTTTAATCGGGAAATGGAAAGATTATGTTATGTCTATGAATTTATGATCCAGTTACGAATAATGCAATCACAATATCTGTAAAATGTGTATATTTCCCCCCCCCCGGTCTTGACTGGGGCCGGAAGGAAAACTTGATATTAAGAGGGGAAAATATGAACTACTTGGTCTAAATATGATGCGATTGTGAGAGAATATAGGATTTTATTTTCTTTAAATCAGCCTTCACAGCCGTATTTTAAAATCTGTCAATTTCTTCGCACATGTTATCTTTCTTTTAATAATATTATTTGAACTCATTCCCTATTTTCCTTGCATCTATTTCTTTAATTATTCCACGGAATTCTGCCTTTTGGATTACTTTGAACCATCTTCCATTAACGCGATTCCTTTGCATTTTACCTGTGAAAACGGAAATTTAATCAACTTTTTTGGATTTTACCGTTATTGAATATTTTACCCGTCACCAGACAATGTATTCACGTGAAATAACCTTTTTCCTTACTCTATTCCCTCTGCTTCACTATTTTTTACCAAGTAAGATCTATGACTTACTTGTGGTTTCATTAAATACTTTTGCAAGCAAAATCCGGTCCCGCATTTTGCTAATCCCTACCCTCTGATGAGAAGGAAAGTATTTCTTCGAAACTCTGAGGATTAAGGACTATCCACTTATTTTGTGCTTCCTTTTTAAAATTGAATATGTTTTTAACTATTTTTCAAAGTGTTTAACATCTTTTATTAACTACTTATATATAAATATATGTATATATGTATGTAAGTATATGTATATATGTAAGCATATGAATATATAAATATATGTATATTTATATGTAATTATATGTGTATATATAAACATATATATAAGCATGTGTACATATAAATATATGTATATATAGACATATTTATATATATATAAATATATGTATATATAAATATATCTATATATATGCCTATATATGTATAAATATATATATACCTATATAAATATATATGCATATATATACATATATATATACATATATGCATATTATATATATATATATATAATTATTATTACTATGATAATACCCACAAACACTAGTGTTTCAGCCTTTCGGGAATGATCAGTGCAGAATGTCATGATAACCACCGGTCAGATTATATATATATATATATATATATATATATATATATATATATATATATATATATATATATATATATAATCTGACCGGTGGTTATCATGACATTCTGCACTGATCATTCCCGAAAGGCTGAAACACTAGTGTTTGTGGGTATTATCATAGTAATAATTATATATATATATATGTATATATATATATATATATATATATATATATATATATATATATATATATATATATATATATACAGAGTAAGGGTGGGAGAGAAAGAAAATAATGTTTATTATAAGACGGATAAATTTAATTCTCCGAACAGAATAGTCCTGCACGACTTTTCCTTTGACACATTTAACTTTGTCCAGTGTAGATATCTACGTATTTCTATTGTATGCCTCTGTGTGTTAGTGATATATATATATATATATATATATATATATATATATATATATATATATATATATATATATATATATATATATATATATATATATATATAAAAAGAGGGAGGGAGAAAAGGATATATAGAAAGAGAGAAGTTCAGAGAGAGAGAGAGAGAGAGATTGATTAAAAGAGAGAGAGACAGTGAGTGAGATAGAGAGAGGAGGAGAAGGAGCGCAGGATTTGCGAGAACTCAATGAAAATGAGATGACGTTATTTACCGGGCTTTTATTTCAGGTGAGAACAAGAATATTAGTGTAAATAATAAAAACTTAGTATACTATGAAGTACGTTTTTTAATACTCAGTTTAGTTTTTGTTGTATAGTATCTGTTCTGTTGCCATCATATTTCACCCATGTCATTGCCGCTTTCTTTTTGATGTCTGGTCGTGAAGTGCATGTTCTGTTATGGGACCATCCATACAGTCATTACCTTTTGTCAGGAATGATAGTATAATATATTTTCTGTTGTAATCATGCCGACCTCCAAGACATTACCTCTTTCTACTGAGTTAGTTTTGATCAGACAATCCTACTTGGTATTATCTCGTGTTTTTAAGGGGAGGGTTGTGTAGTTTATGTTTGGTATTATACTCTCAGGATGTATCTCCTTATTTGTGGCGCAGTGTAGTATATTTTTAATTGTCATGTGTAACAAACATAGGCTTCTTCTGATAGGCCTCAAAATGAAGATGGATGAGAAGTAAAAATAAAAGTAAAAAAGAAAGATAGAAAAGGGAGGGAGAAAGAAAAGAGAAAGAGTAACCATGAATGAGATAGAGTCCAAACATCATAAAAGCCAAAATCTTCAACAATAAAAAAATCTTGACAGTCTGAAATTGAAATATAATAACTGCGTCGTGTTTTAATAGCACGATTTTCTGGCGATTAAAACTGACATAAGAATTAACTAACCGATCCATTTTCAGAAACGTCTATTAAAAAGGGATAAACACTATCATTTGAAATATTTGCTCGAGCGTTTGTGACTTGGGATCGACCAAACGGAATGAACACGGACATAAAATCCACGAAGAGTTCTCTAAAGAGAAAAATTAATTTCTACTTTGTCTGAAAAGTGCGAAGCTATGATAAGATAATAATGCATTGGGCAAAATAACGGGGTTTACATTTTAAATCAGATCAGCGTAATAGCATACGATGACACTGATTTAGTATCAATTTTGAAGCAAAGAAATCTTATATGTATTTCTGGAAATTCAACTTCAATTTGCTACTTAGATATTCCCCATTTTTAAATAAGTATTAAAGTGTTTGTCTATCGAGTGTTGCGCTTCATTTCGCTTTGGAAATTGATTCTTGTAAGAATCAATCTGAACTAATAAAATTGTATTTCATATAACACACACACGCATGCAGAGGTCAGTGTACCCAATGATACAGGGCTTAAAAGAGTTGAGAGGGAAAAGATAACAAAGTATCAAGGACTTATGTATGATATGAAACGAAACTGGAAATTAAAAGACGTTTCAATTATACCAGTCATCATAGGAGCAACTGGGCTTATGAAAAAGAACTTTAAAAAGTACATAGCAAGCATACCCGGCGAACCAAGTGCAAGTGAAATACAAACGATTGCACTGAAAGGGACGGCTAGAATCCTGAAAAGATCTCTTGGTTGGACTCACTAAAATAGGGGTAAATGTCAGACATCTGGTTGGATGTCCCATCCCCTAGAAGAAAAAGTTTAAGAAAAATGAAAAAAAAGACCATATATATATATATATATATATATATATATATATATATATATATATATATATATATATATATATATATATTTGTAGTCATCGACATACGGTACTGTTTCGTTGTATCACAGCACCTCTCTCAAGCCGAGGACTGAACCTAGAAACATCGCGTTGGCGGTCGGCAGTTTTACCTATCAACCCATAAGAGCAGTGCCCGCAAACAGCCTAGACAAATATCTATTTTAAACAAACATTCGTCCACCAATTTTGTAGTGCTAAAACCGCTTATTTACAAACAAACAGCGAGCCTCGAAACGGTGCTCTACCCAAAGGGGGTGGGGGCTTAAATATATTTGTAAGACAGATATTGTTGAACAACACGGAGTGTTTCTGCTTAGTAGACATTTTTCTTTTCTCTTTTTTTTTTTATAATTTTTCCATTTTTCGTATAGTGGTTTTAATATCTTAATCGAATTTGTGCAAGGTTTCATAGTTGTTTTCTTCCATCTTTTTTTTATTTTTTGCAAATACTTTCAACTGATTTTCTTCAATCGTCTTCAGGCAGTTTTTTATTACTGATAATTATTTTTGTTATTATTATTATTATTATTATTTTTTATTATTATTATTATTATTATTATTATTATTATTATTATTATTATTATTATTATTATTATTATGTTTCTGTTTTTGTGTACATTTTTCTGGCAAAAAGCAACATCGGCAGAGGAATTAAAAAAACGAACAAAGTAAGCTTTTTTAACTGAAATAATAATAATAATAATAATTATTATTATTATTATTATTATTATTATTGTTATTATTATTATTATCATCATTATTATTGTCATTGTTCTTCTCCTACTTTTTTTTATTATTATTATTTTATTTTTATTATTATCATTATCATTATTATTATCATTATCATCATTATTATTATTTTAAAAAATACTTTATTGGTTATAACTATTATCATTAATATTATTACTAGTAGTAATACTGGTGGTGGTGGTCTTTGTAGTGGTGGTATGCTTTTATCATTACTGTAGCTGTAATGGTATGTGTTATTTTTTTTTTTTGCTCTCATTGCTATTGTTGTTTTTACTGTTAATACTATTGCTACAGATATTAGTGTTGCCATTATCATTGCAGATTTTATTTCTGTTGTTGTTGGTGGTGGTAATGGGAATAGTGGTGGTGATGAAGGAAAAAGGTCGGGAGGGGATCTTCAACCTTGGTGGGGAACCCTCCTAGACATAATGTCTCGATAAAACTATCGGTGGTGGTAAACCTTAAATTCACTAACCCCATTTATGGGAGAATGTCAAATCAAAATATTGAAAATAACGACGTGAATGATGCTAGAACATCTTATGATGGTCTCACGTCGGGTAGGTGTCCCACTGGTCAACAGGGTGGGTCCTGCCGTCATCATACAACTGTTCGAAATTCTGAGGATGTGGCTGGATATAGGGAGAGTGAGAATTGCCAGAGAGAGTCCCAAGACACGAAGGGGGTTGGAACAGGAAATGTAAAAAAAAAACGTGAACGGATGAGGAAAGAAGAGTACTGTGGGAATGCTTTGTAAGAAGTGGAAGTACCAAATCTGGTGGATATATCCGAAAAGTGAAGGAGGAATGGGAATCGAGAGGAGCTAGAAGTGTCGCGAGTTTGATATCCCAGTTAAAACAAATTAAAAATAATAAGCTACTTTCAGTGATTGCAAGAGAAGAAATTGAATGGATGGTTAGGAATGAAATGAATAACGAAAGTAATATTGATGAAACTAGCTCTGATGAAAGAACTGAGAGAGTGGAAGTGCAGAAGGGAAATATAAGCAATGTCGGGAGGGGGACGACTGAAGAGGTATGGAATCCTATGGTTAGGGGAAGTAATGAGAAAGAGTTTGAAGGATCTAAGGCAAATGAGATCATTGACTCTGAGACAATGGAGCCAGTGAAAGGAGCAGATGTATGGAAAAGTGGTGATGAAGTTCGAACTTTGACTTCTGTAGAAAAAGAAGTACTTCAGAAGTTAAGAGAGGTTCTTCTTAGAGACGATATCATAGAGATTCCAAGTATGAAGAGTAGTGATAGGCGGAAGATGAAAAACGAGGTAAAAATAATTTAAGGAGTAATTCACGACATCATAAGAAAGAACATATCAATTATGGAACTTAATAGGCTTCTGTATGCAGCGTCATACGTTATTGCCAATCGTCTTTGCTTATTACAGAGGAAAAAGGGAGAAATAAAGGATAGAAGGCTAAACTGGCAGAGGTGGCTTGAAGAAAGTATTAAACGGTGGCGGAAAGACATTGGTAGAATCGAAGAAATAAAAGAAGTTAAACTAGGACAGAAAGCAAATGACGAGCTTGAAAGGAGGTATAGATTGCTGGAAAACGGAACGATGAACGTTCTAACAATGTTGAAAGAGAAGGTCCACACTGGTGGTATGAAAATTAGGAACTTTGTTGGAAAAAGTGTTGCATTTCGTCAGAACAAACTTTTCCGGAACAATCAGTCTCAGCTGTATAAAGAATTAAATGGTAGTAAACAGGCGGGAAATAACAACACTCCAAATGCAAAAGATGCAAGGAAGTTCTGGAGTGGGATTTGGTCTGCCGAAGGGCGATATAATGAGAAGGCTAGCTGGTTAGGAGAGGTCAGAGAAAGGCTATCAGAAATACTTCAGATGAAGAACGTTGAGATAACCATCGATGACGTTAAGGCTGTCATACGAAGAATGACAAACTGGAAGGCACCTGGTCCAGACGGAGTGATGGCATCTGGTTTAAACAGTTTCCATGCCTTTATCCACCTACAACTGCTGCTCTGCAAAGGGTTGTAGAGTCGGGAGACGTCCCTGATTGGCTTGTGAAGAGAAGAACAACACTGATTAGGAAAGATCCTGCAAAAGTACAGATGCCAATAATTATAGACCAATTACATGTCTGCCATTAATGTGGAAACTGTTGACTGGAATATTTGCGGAGAAAATTTATGAACATCTAGAGAGTAATGGTGTTTTTCCTGACGAACAAAAGGGGTGCCGGAAAGGCTCGAGGGGTACTAAAGAGCAACTACTAATTGATAAAGCAATAATGCAGGATGCGAAGAAGAGAAATCTGAGCGTAGCCTGGATCGATTACAGAAAGGCTTATGACATGGTTCCTCATTCATGGATATGTGAAACACTATTGATGATGAAAATTGCTGAGAATATGGTAGGGCTTTTGGAGACAAGTATGGCTCAATGGAAAATTGTGCTGACAGCAAACAGAGAGGAGATAGGGCAGGTTAGCATTAAACGTGGAATATTTCAAGGAGATTCGTTATCGTCCCTTCTTTTTGTAATGATAATGATGCCACTGAGCATCCTCTTGAAGAGAGAAAATCTAGGGTATAACTTTGGATCTGGTGACAGACGCCTCAACCATCTACTGTTTATGGATGATTTGAAAATATCCGGTAGAAATGAAAAGGAAATGGAGAAACTGGTAGAACTTGTGGGGACATACTCAGAAGACATTGGGATGGAGTTTGGGATTAGTAAATGTTCGGTGCTGGTGATGAAAAGAGGATTAAAGGTTCATTCGAATGGAATAGTGCTGCCAAATGGAGAAATCATGAAAGAAATAGAAGATACAGGATATAAGTATTTGGGAGTGCTGGAAGGTGTAGGCATCATGAACAGAGAAATGAAGGAAAAGTCAGGAAGGAGTATCTTAGAAGAGTGAAACTAATTGCAAAGTCGACACTGTATGGAGCAAATCTAATAAAAGCAGTAAATGCATGGGCAGACAGTGTTTTGAGATAGAGTACGGAAATTTTAGAATGGTCTGACAAGGATTTGCATGCCATGGATATCAAAACAAGAAAAGTTTTAGCAATGTTTGGTATATTTCACATTCGAAGTAGCGTAGCAAGGCTGTATCAAAAGAGAAAAGATGGTGGGAGAAGATTGAAAAGTGTAAACGATTGTGTTAGAACAGAGGAGATATCGTTGAAGGAGCATGTGGCTCGAAGTGAGGAGTGGATGCTTAAGGTTGTGGTCAATGAAGTTGGGGTATGTGAGATCAAGGCTGATTATGTGAAACGTATGGATAGAGAAAGGGCAAAGGAACTGGCTAGGAAGAAAATGCATGCAAGGTTCTTCCAGCATATAGCAGAAGTGGCTGATGAAAGATCATGATGAAATATATATATATATATATATATATATATATATATATATATATATATATATATATATATATATACCGATATTCATGATAAATAGCACCCGGCCTGAGACGTCTTCCTTCAACTCTTCGGCTTGACATTCACAGGACATATGAACTGGAACAAGTACATTGAGGACATTGCCAAGGCTACTGCAAGAAAAGTTGTTCCCTCTATCGTGTTAGATTAATCACACCTGAGAGTGTCCCGTACGTCTACAAAGCCAAACTTTGTAGACGTACGGGACACTCTCAGCCTAAGAATCCTAGAGTGGATGAAACGCGAAATATTCAGTGTAGCTTAATCGCCATATACATTTAATAACTTACTAACTAGCTCTATCTACGTATTGAGCACTTTTGAAGTAAATACTTAAAGTTCACGCATAAATCTATACTTTCGTATATCAATTTTATGTGAGTAAATTAAGTAGTTATATATGTGTGTGTGTATGTGTGTATATGTATATATATATGTGTGTGTGTGTAGGTATATATATATATATATATATATATATATATATATATATATATATATATATATATAGTGGTTTAAATGTAATATTAACTGAAGCATATAAAAACATACGGATTTTAAACGAACAATAATCAAAACTGTCTGAGGACGACTGTTGAAAACTCAGTCGAAAGTACTTGCACAGAACACAAAAAAAAATAGGCCCAGACGACTATGGAACTTTCTTACACAGATTCGACCGAGAAACAGAAAGACAATTAGAAAAATTGAAAAACTACAAAGGAAGCTTATTAAGCAAGAACACTCCGAGCTATTTAACAATACTTGACTGAATGAAAACATGTTGCCTAAATACACAATACACACACACATACACACACACACAAACACATACACGCATATATATATATATATATATATATATATATATATATATATATATATATATATATATATATAATAGTTTAAAGTTGTTTGCTGGAAGCATTGTTCAACCTGTATAAAAAAGAATTTCTGAATTTACAGAAGGCAGAACAATGCAAAAATGAAAGAGATAGACTCAAGCTAAAGCAAGTTAAAGTCATAATAGTGGAACCAGCCTTGCATTTTCACTTCTATTGATCCAATTCATGTGTATATGTATAACTATATATCTGTTATATATATTTTTATACAATGTTATACATGGAGAATGTTCTGAGTAAGGCTGTAAGATAGTGTGTACGTGATGCTATATTTCGGGATGTCCTCCCTTCGTCGGGCGTTTTGTAGACTTGTGCATGGTGGATTCTTATTGTAGGTGAAGCGAGTTCGCAGAAATTGGAGATTAAGTTATCTGTTTCACGTATAATAATTTTTTAATACGAGTGGGGTGTTGATATTAACTAATATTTATATATTTAGTATTAATTATTTATCTTTGTATTATTAACTAGTATTTATTCGTTTAATTTTTTTTAATTTTTAATTTGCAGTTCTTTTTTTATTTTAATTTTCTGTAGTTTTTTTTTTCTTTAGTGGAGCAGATTGATGAAACACTCTTTTACTTGGTGCTTGTATGAAAGATTCTTATGGAATATTGAAATAACCTTTCCCACTACTTTGCATTTCCTGCCGACTATAAATCTAAATTTCTGCTACTTGTACCATGTAACCCAGTAGTACCTGCCTCATGGTTGGGTCACCGGCGACTAAACTGGTTCCCTCACCGGACTTGTTTGGTGAGGAGGGTGGCTAGTCTCTCTGAAGGATTATAAACAAGACATTCAAAAGGGCGTCAACAGCCAACTAGCACCGTGTGTGTTTGTGTGTATACTTGTGTGCTGGGGTGGAGAGGGCTTCCGTAAGCCGTGGTGAAGACAACCTTTCTAGGAGAAGCAAATATCTGATTTAAAAAAAAAACATAAAGCGGGAGACCAGTACCCGAATTAAGCTGGTCTGCAGTTTAACTTGTTGCTGGCTATCTTACTGTTGCTTCTTGCTGGATCTCAACATTTTGAATCGAGAGAGAGATTAAGCTGTCGTACAAAACTAAGGCTCTATAACATCATCTGTGTAAAGATACTCCCTCAGACATTTGTCTATTAAAATGGTCCTGTGGCGATGGAAGTCATTTTTGGGCTCATGGACTTTAAGTATCTGAGGGAGTGGCACTCGTCTGACAAGATATATATGATTGCAACGTCTTACAATCATATATATATATATATATATATATATATATATATATATATATATATATATGTATATCTTATATATATAACGTCTTGGAATCATATATATATATATATATATATATATATATATATATATATATGATTGCAACGTCTTGTCAGACGAGTGCCACTCCCTCGGACACTTAAATATCTCTCTCTCTCTGTATATATATATATATATATATATATATATATATATATATATATATATATACACACACACATGTACGTGTGCTAACACCTTTCATCCTAAATGCTATGCAATTATACATAATGTAGAAAATATGCATAAGTAGAACTGAGCTTATGTGTAAAAATGAAACGAATCCTCCATAAGAAACCATATAAAATGAATAATTAATCAATAAAAGTGTGTTTTTCAAAGGAATATGCAAATTAGTAAACCTATTTGAAGCCGTTCGGATATTCATGAGTGAATATATTAGACTATTAATTTCAATTTCAGTGCGATAAAAAAAAACATATGCGTAGGAAGGGACTCTACCAAACACCTTCATCAGTTTTTATTCTACAGATTTGAAACTTTATATATAGGGACTTAGACCAGTGGAAGAGCCTCGATTTGGTTTAAGCCAGTAAAAATAGCTAAAGTCTCAAAATTAAAAAAAAAAAAAAAAAAGGAATTTGGCAGGAGTATACCGATATAAAGTGCACTGCTACGCATGCGCAAATATGCATTGATATAGTCTTTGTTTTTTTTTTGAGTTTATATGTTCGTATTGACCTAGCTTAGAGGGTAACGAATATAATTAAGAGCTATTTATTATATTTTCGATTCAAGCTGATAGCACCTATTACACATTTTAACATTCATGAAATCAATAATATATATTATGTACACTGTAATAGTCGATAGAGAATTGACTCTGTAATCAATGCGGAATATGCAATGTTTAAAATATATGTGAACGTATTTTGAACCAGGCAGGGCAAGGCGGTCTTACAGTGTGTGTGTGTGTGTGTGTGTGTGTGTGTGTGTGTGTGTGTGTGTGTGTGTGTGTGTGTGTGGGTGGGTGTGTGGGTGTGTGTGTGTGTATTAGTGATGGAACGATTCCAATATTTTTCTCGATTCCGATACAATTACCGACTCCGATTCTTTAGAAATCTCTAAATATCTAACTATATAGTAGCATTTTTCTCTGATTACCGTAAAAACACACATGTTATATGCGCAAATATTTTCCTGAAAGTAAAAATGTACTTCTAAGGATTTTAGCTTCACTGGTGGTTTTAAATCAATAAATATTTATTATTTTATCATTAGTACCAGCAATTGAAGACTTTGCTTTAAACAAAATCAAATAAAAAAAGATAACTAAAAGAATCGTTTTTGGCATCGGAAAATCGGTACACCTTTTTCCGATTCCAATACCGATTCCGATACTCTAAAATATACCGATTTTTCCGATTCCCGATTCCGATCCCGATTAATCGTCCCAACACTAATATATATATATATATATATATATATATATATATATATATATATATATATATATATATATATATATCACTGTGTAAGTGCGTTCAATTTTTACCGATTACCATTTTTATTAGATCATCCAAGTCTCCTGATAAGTTTCCTAATATCTAAGCTGGGTCAATACGATTAATATATATTCCATAATTGATCTGATTTCGAATATCTTCGATCTCTTTGTCATCTTCTCGAACGGAGGTGCGAAATAATCGAATAAATCTAAGTTCCTATCTAAAATTGATTTAATTTAATAACATAACCAAAGCTGAAATAACCGCGACGACATTATTTAAAAAGCGGGAACTGAATGGCATTAGAGAAACAGAAAACGGGGGGGGGGGAAGTTAAAAAGAATAATAGAGGGAGAGAGAAAGAGAGAAGAGAGAGAATGAAAGAAATAGAGAAAGAGATGTTAGAAAGAATGAGAGAGAGAGAGGGGGGAGGAGGGAGATAGGAAGGATTAGCCACATAGATATAATTAGGTTTCACGTTTTTCTTTAGATAAGGGTTTAGAATTCGAACCAGTGGGATTATTCTGACTACTGTTCTCATCTCTTCTGTAACTTACACACTGTATTGGATAATATGCCCATTGACTTCAAATAGATGATTCATTCGACTAATAGAGAGGTTACGCTAATTCAAACCATTTTAATTTCCGTCATTTTTCAATATCAGAAAACTGTGTCGATCCGAACACAGGAAGCCATATACTTGAAATTGGAAAACCATGACTTGCCGCGAAGATTCATATGTTAAGAGATAGAGTGAAGAGTGTAGATTTTATTTCTTTGTACATAATAACCGGAAGTAGCTGCTATTTTTTTTACTGTTAAGGGGTCAAAGTTCAACGATTTGACCTTTGAGAACTCTACCAACCCCCTCCGACAATTTTGGGTCTACGCACTTGAAATTTTAGATATAGGTTCCTTGGACATGGATCTAACTTAATAACTTGATTTGAGCCCAAAACAATAATTTTTAAGTGGTCATAATAGAGGTCAAAGTTTTTAAAAAATTGGCCTCTGCAGTCTCTTCCAAATTACTCAGACAATTTCTGGTCTAAATATTTGAAATTTTACATAAAGAGTATTCAGAGATAGGGAAAGCTTTTTCATCAGTTAGGGTCGAACATTTTTAGTTACCAATGTATAAATGTATGTATGTATGTCTGTTTGCATGTCTGACTTAAACTTTCAATAGAGGCGACGGATTTTACCAAGATCAGTATCATTTTAGAGTTCGACCTTTCATACGACAAATATCGAAAAATTGGCTGAAACATTAATATCTTCCCCTTCAACTAGGCACTTTTCTACAGCGGGGGGGGGGTAACTCTTTTCGCCGATATTTTTTAAAGTTATCCTCTCCTTTAGATTGTCTAGCCTTAATTTTTAAAAGCAGTCGCTTGCGGTTTGGCGGTGGTCGTAACAGCATAAACGTTAGGTGTTGTCCTGTACTTTTCCTCCTTTGCGGTACGGGTTCGAGCCTGCCTTCCTACTACCACTTTTTTTTTTTTTTTTTGCTCAACATACACATCCAAACACCCGGGCAACGCCGGGATGAAATTCTAGTATATATATATATATATATATATATATATATATATATATATATATATCCCGGGATCACCGCAGTTAAGCAACGCTCAACCTGGTCAATAGGTGTCTCTGAAAAGTCTCACCTGGAAGTCTAAAATGGGGGACAATTTGAGACCTCCAGGTGCTGTATGTGCTCTCCGCTTATCTCGGCATTATTTCTAGTCGCCCTGGACTTCTCTTTGCCACTGGAATCAAACAGTGCCGATTGTCTTTCGAGACTGAACCTTGGCATTGAGGTCATTAGTATTCAGTCCCCCCCCCGCCATCCTACAGTATTCATGTTACCTCCCTTTCTCTTCATCTTTTTTTATCTCTTTCTGTTTTCTTTTCTTTATGGTATAAAAAGATTAGTCTCTTTTTTTTATTTTAACGTTTAGGAACAAAAAAAAAAGAAATAAAAAAAATAGAATGTATTCACGCGATTTGAAAAGAAAATACAACAGAATTAAACGAAGAATTAGTTTGTAAATAAATACAGGAATATGAGTTTGGTTAGGCATTTGATAACATTTTGCAAGCTTAATTTAAAAATATTAGAAAACCAAGTGTTATAAAATATTTTATTAAGTTATTAAAATCAGTTTCCAATTTCAAAGAGGGTTGTTTTTTGTTTTTTTTGTTTTTTGTTTTTTAGGTTTTTTTTTGTGTGTGTGTTGTTATTTTCAATCATTTTTTAATTCAAATATTTGAACAAACTCATGTATAAAATTCGGTTCAAACCACATATACATCATCAACTGCAGACTAACAAGACCCGCCAACAAGACAAGACGTATCATTTCTCCATCCAGGAGGGAGTGACTTCTAAGAGTTAATACCACCAGAAAAATGATGGCAAGAACTAAAGTAAACATCAGGTTTATTCAAAAATGGTGTTTCATGCGAAAAGATTAAGAACAATAATTTAAAAAATGATTTTAATAATTTTAAAAATTATTTTCCACAACATTTATTGCTTTTGTAATATTTCCAAATCGATGGCAGTCGGATGAAGTAGCATTCGAAACTTCAAAGAACGACTTAACGACTGGCTAAACGACGGACTAAACAGCATATCGAACAGCCTAGACGCATCTAAGTCAAGTGTGCTAGATAAGGCCAATCCTTTTAGTTAGTTGTGTTTATTACCTTCTTTCCATAACTCTCCCTCCTCGGAAACATCTGTATTCTATCTGTAGGGGCCGAGCAGTTTCCTGATACCCGGCTAGTCCGAAAATGAAACCCACGTTTCAACCGTATCTCTTACTCTGGTGTTAACAAAGGGCGAGTCCCAGTCGGCTGCTTTATGTTTGATCCCTAATCCCCCGCATATATGTGTGGATTGTAGCAAAAAGCTGACGAAAACTACCCCTTCCTGTTTCACTACCGGCTCTCTGTTACACACACACACACACAGACACACACACACACACAACACACGCACACACACATATATATATACGTATATATATATATATATATATATATACAGAGAGAGAGAGAGAGAGAAAGAGAGAGAGAGTGAGAGAGGGATTTTGCTTGTTTTTGTTAGCGATACTTTTTATATGACTTCAATTATTTATACGAAATGCATTTTTACCTAAATTCGAGTTGGAAATAATTTTCCTTTTGAACAATTTGGTACCCCCTAAATAGGGGGAGGCATATATTTTATTTTTAAAATATAATCATCCACTATATATATAATAATTGAATTCATTCAAAACATATCGCTAAAACCAAAAACAAACAACATCTAAGTAAATCGCGATATATCCAGACAGTCGTGCGAGATGGGTCAGCGGTAAGGGGTTTAGGCTCATTACCGTGGGGTCCCGATTCAGCCACTCTGATGAGTCGTAGACGACAAAACACGTGTCAGTGGATAATCATATTTTAAAAATAATATATATATATATATATATATATATATATATATATATATATTTGTGTGTGTGTGTGTGTTTCTGTGTTGGTTGTTTTTGTTTTACGGCATACCAACCCTTTTCAGGTTATATAATGACGAATCCAAAGGTTTTGAAGACCATTTTTTTAAGAGGATATATATATATAATTTTTTTTTCAAGTTGCTTTATATTTAACCCTTTGTTGGGACCCTGACAGGTATAATCACTCAAGAACAGAGTGGATCTGGGAGCAATGGCAATTAAAGTGTGGCTCCACATTCCCTTCACCATTGGATATAGTCTAAGGTCATATCCAAGACCGTGTGGTTGTGTGTGTGCATTTGCGCGTGCGTTAGTGTGTATGCGTACGGAAAGATATATATATATATATATATATATATATATATATATATATATATATATATATATATATATATATACACACGCACACGATAGCGTGTGTGTTATTTTCTGTGTCACATAAACATCTGGTCGTTTAATTGTTATGTACTTCCATTTCTTGTAAAAATTTCACCGAGAATTGTTCATAAGTTTTAGTTTCGGTTTCGATTATGGCTGATGGTACTCATGTCATTATATTTTTATATAAATAATTTTACTAAGATATATTCATAATTTTGGTTTTGCTTTCGATTATACCAGGTTGCACTTAAGTCAACTACTTTTTTTATAAATAATTTTACCAAGAATTCCTCATAAGTTTTGGTTTTGGTTTCGATTCAAGCTAATGGCACTTCAATAATCTATTTTTTTTAAATAATTATTTCAAGGATTTTTTCTTGGTTTCCGTTTTAGCTGATGACACCTCAGTAATCTATTTTTTTTTATAAATAATTTTATCAAGAATTCTTCATAAGTTTTGGTTTTGGTTTCAGTTTCGATTCGAGCTGATGAACCCACGTCATATAGATACAGTTTTTATTTTTGAAATCGCAACTTTATCATATATAAAAATCTATAGACCATTAACTCTATAATAATCTATATAGCTATAAAAGTGAAAATGTCTCTGTGTGTATGTGTACATTTCCCTACAAAATAACTCTGTGAATTTTCAGTCTAGAGACTTGAGACTTGAGGTAATTTCTTAATCAGTTTTCGCCCAGAAATTTGGCTGTCAAGGTGTCAAAGTTCAAAGATTTTGTAGGTATTGAGTATAATAAAAATAATTAGACGTATAGACCGATTTATACTATCAAAAAAAATCCAACAATAACCTAACAGCCAGCCATGGTTCTCCCCAAAATGTGCTGCCGCCATCGCGCACAGAAATCACATTTTCCGTAGCTACCAACGTAATAGATGTATTAGGACTAAAACTGCTTTCGGGACTGCCAGCAACTACTGTAAAAGAGTAATAAAAAATGCAAGATAGCTATATGCTCAGTCTGTTAAGTCCAAAGTAGCTGAGCAGCGGGTATGGTTACCACCAGATTTGGCATATAGCAAACAGAATCCTGAACAGAACCGTGCGTTCTATCTCAACCATTATCAATGGACCTGAGGTCATCTCGTCAGCATCAGACAGAGCCAAAATATTTGCGAAGAACTTTGCAGCAAATTCTACCCTATGCGAACAAGGTCATCAATTCCCCGTATTTCCTCCTATAGCAGACAACACGCTATGCAACATAGAAATATATGTGCCTGATGTCGCCAAACTAATTAAGAAGCTTGATTCCAGTAAAGCAACTTGCCCTGACGCCATTCCAATTATAGTGTTGAAAAACTTCAACCAGAACTTGCACCCATACTTACAAAAATGTTTAAGCGGTGTCTTAAGGGGAATTGCTTCCCAACACACACGAAAACCTCATCAGTATGCACTGTATTTAAGACTTCAGATGACAGGTTATCTCCCTCTCAGTACAGACCAATAAGTCTCCTGTGTGTCATGAGTAAGTTGCTCGAATCCATATTAAATAAAGTAGTCAACCACCTCAGCAGAAATAACCTTCTTTGTGACATGCAATATGGTTTCCGTTCTGCTAGATCTACAGCAGATGTGGTAACGATTATATCTCAGCGGATCAGTGAATCTCTCGACAACGCATTCTTTTCTAGGGCAATTGCTCTTGACATATCAAAGGCCTTCGATAAGGTATGACATAAAGGCCTACTTCACAAGATTTCCAGCTACGGTATAATTGGAAATGTTTTCTCAATTATTAAATCATTTCTCTCTGATGGGCTCATAAGAGTAGTGGTTGATGGGCAGAAGTCAGAATCCCACAGTATTAATGCTGTTGTGCCTCAAGGGTTCATCCTGGGCCCAACTCTCTTCAAGATCTACATCAATGATATCCCAAAACACATTCGTTGACATCTATGATGATTGCACGACCATCTATGGCAACACATCAAAGACCGTAAATGACAAAGTTCTCTCCGATTCGCTCTCTTCTAGTCTTGAGCGCGTGGTACAATAGGGGAAGACGTGGCTGGTTACTTTTAATGCATCTAAAACCAAGCTTCTATTTTTACATCATTTCTCTCCGATAGGCTCATAAGAGTAGTGGTCGATGGACAAAAATCGGAGGCCTGCAATATAAATGCTGGAGTCCCCCAGAGGTCAATCCTGGGCCCAACTCTCTTCTTGATCTACATCAATGACCTCCCTAAACACATACTTAAATCATTCGTTGACATCTATGCTGATGACACAACCATCTACGGCAACACATCCAAAGCTGTAAATGACAAAGTTCTCTCTGATTCTCTCTCCTCTGATCTCGAGCGCGTGGTTCAGTGGGGGAAGATGTGGCTGGTTACCTTTAATGCATCCAAAACCAAACTCCTATCCTTACATCATCAACGCTCTGATCCCCATCTGGCATCAATTGTGATGGATGGCTCTCGTCTGGGTGAGGCTCCGTGTTTTGACAAGCTTCTGGGTTTGACCTTTACTCCTGATCTGAAATGGAACACGTACATTAAGTCTGTTGCCAAGGTCGCTGGAAAGATGGTGGGATCCTTCTACCGCTCCAGAAGATATCTCACTACTGATGCAATTCTCTATCTATATAAAAGCCAAGTACGTCCAAGGATGGAATACTGTTGCCATATCTGGGCAGGAGCTGCTAAAAACAGCCTATCCTGCCTTGACAGAGTACAAATTAGACTTCGTGGGGGATGCCCTTTTCTCTACCCTGCAACCTCTCTCCCACAGAAGAGACGTTGCGAGCCTGTCCTTGTTTTATCGTTATTTCCATGGCAGATGCTCGTCTGAACTCCAATCTTTGGTCCCCCCTCGCCAATCTTTCACGAGAAACACCCGTCTAGCTGAATCCACTGTGAAAATTTTCGCCCACTCTATATCTGTGCCTAAATCAAAACGCGGATTCCATGAACAAAGCTTTTTTCTTAGAACTGCACGCCTGTGGAACTCTTTTCCGTCTGCCTGCTTCCCTCCGGACTACAATTTGGATGTCTTCAAGTCCAATGTTAACAAATTCCTAATGAACCGCCCCCTTAAGTAAACACTTCAGCAAATCTCCTCACTAACTTAATGTACTTGCAATAACCCTTATCCCTGAGTGGCTTCCGGGCCTTGATAAGTGGTGATCACTGTGTAAAAAAAAAAAAAATCATCAACGCTCTGATACCCATCTGGCATCAATTGAAATGGATGGCTCTCGTCTTGGGGAGGCTCTATGTTTTGACAAGCTTCTGGTCTTGACCTTTACTCCTGATCTGAAATGGAACACGTACATCAAGTCTGTTGCCAAGGTCGCTGGAAAAATGGTGGGATCCTTCTACCGCTCTAGTAGATATCCTACTGCTGGTGCAATTCTCTATCTATATAAACGCCAAGTACGTCCAAGGATGGAGTACTGCTGCCATATCTGGGAATGAGCTGCGAAAAACAGCCTATCCCGCCTTGACAGAGTGCAAAATAGACTTCGTATCCTAGTGGGGGGTACCCTTTCCTTTTCCTGCAACCTTTTTTCCACAGAGACGTTGCGAGTTGTCTTTGTTTTATCGTTATTTTCATGGAAAGTGCTCGTCGAAGCTACAATCTCTGGTCCCCTCTCGCCAATCTTTTACGAAAAACACCCGTCTTGCTGAAAGCACTGTCAATAATTTTCCCCACTCTTTATCTGTGCCTAAATCAAAACGTAGATTCCATGAAAACAGCTTCTTTCTTAGAAGTGCACGCCTGTGGAACTCTCTTCCGTTTGCCTATTTCCCACCTGACTTAAACTTGGATGCCTTCAAGTCCAACATAAACAAATTCCTTAAGTAATCAACTTTATAAAATCTCAATTACTAACGGTTACTACGATATTATCGCATAGATTACTGTACACGCAATAACCCTTATCCCCGAGTAGCCTCCGGGCCTTGATAAGTGGTGACTTTCATGTAAAAAAAAGTTGACCTTTGAAAACTCTACCAAACGCCAATTTTAAGTCTAAACTCTTGAAATTTTAGATATTTGTTAATTGTACATGGATCACACTTTATAATTTGGTTTGAGCGCCAAAATATAAATGTTAAGGGGTTACAATCTGGGTCAAATTTAAAAAAAATTCACTCTGCAGTCTCTACCAAATTACTCAGCCAAATTCTGGTTTATACATTTGAAATTGTACATAAATGGTATTCAGAGATAGGGCAAATTCTTTCATCGATTTGGATTGAAAATTTGAGATGCCAAGGGGTCAAAGTTCAAAAGAAGTGGCTACCAAACCACTCAGCCAATTTTGGGTGCAAACATTTAAAATTTATACATAACAGCTATTCAGACATGCGGCAAGCATTTTAATCAGGTTTGGGGCGAAAATTTGGCTGTCAAAATGTCAAGTTGAAAGATTCGACCTTTGCAGATTCTACCAAATTTCTTCGCCAATAGTTGGTCTGAACACGTGAAATTTTAGATGTAGGTTACTTGGACATGGCTAAAACTTTTTTATTTTGATTTGAAACCAAAATAATAAATGTTAAGGGGTCAAAATTGGGGTTCAAGTTATAAAAAATTTCCTTCTGCGGTCTCTACAAAATTACCCAGACAATTTTTGGTCTAAACATTTCAAATCTTACATAAAGTGTATTCACACGTAGGGCAAGTTATGGACAGAATGGGCTGACCTAATAGTATATACGAAATCTGCAAGAATTGAAAATATCATATTTACGAGTATTTAACGACCTGGGTAAGCCGGACGTTCCTGCTAGCTTGAAGAGATACTTTTGCAGTTTAAACAAAATAGCTACAATAATATCGGAGCGTCTCCATTTACGCTTAATATCTACAGAATGCAAACATCGATATATTACATATGAATCAGTCCCCTGTGGATTTTCCGCAGGTTTCGCTAGTATAGATATATATGTGTGTGTGTGTGTGTGTGTGTGTGTGTGTGTGTGTGTGTGTGTGTGTGTGTGAAGAGAGAGAGAGAGAGAGAGAGAAATAAAAAGGAACAAACCGAATTATGTGTTCATCAACGTTTCGTCTTTATTTTTACGAAATGTTGATGAACACATATCTCGGTTTGTCCCTTTTTATTTTTATTTCTGTATTTTGTATATATATATATATCTATAATATAAAGCTGAACGTCTGTGTGTGTATGTGTGCGTGTGTGTGTGTCTGGTCACGAATAGGCTCCTATATGGTTGACTGTTTCAAAAAACTGATTACATATAATGATAGAATATGTATCGAGGATCAGAAATGGGTATGTTTGATCTGCCAGAACGGTGGTTGATAAAAATTGTGGGGTCTGCGTTCGCGCCTGGCCCCCAAAGTATGGAAATAAAAAGTGAAAAACAAAAACGTTTACTAGGGTTTTGGATATAGATGTACATAAGAATACTTTGATAAATATGTGTCAACTTAAAAAGGGATGGTATAATAAAATTGTGGGGTCTGCGTTCGCACCTGTACTCCATGGAAATATGGCACAAACTTTATCAAAGACTTTTCATATCTATTTGCGTAAGTATACTTTGATAATTATGTTTCAGTACTGTATGTGGATGCCTATAATGCACCTCATCTTGAGTTGAGCATATTGGGAAGGTATACACAATATACCATTAGCGTATTAAACGATGTTCTTTTTGTAAACAAATCGCGCTTAGGTATTCGGACGATGTCAAAACATAGTTAATTCACAACCCGCACAGCAGCTGGCGATTGGCATAATGGTTCAAAACCTTGACTGTCGCACAGGCGGTCGGGTTTCGATCCTGCCTTGAGATAGTTGCCTGTTTAGCCGCACTGGTGAGCTGTGATACAACAAAACAGTACTTTATGTGGATGACTAATATATATATATATATATATATATATATATATATATATATATATATATATATATATATATATATGTTTACTGTTATTTGGGGAAAGAATTCCAACAAAGTGCTCGATTACAAAGAAAAACTTTTTCGATATAAGAGCTTAATATTTATTGATTTAATTGTACAGAAGTTCAGAAAAACATTGGTACCGTCGGTTTCTAGCCCAACATAAAGGGGACCAATTAATGGCAAAAACGTAAATGATGTTAGGCTCTCGTCAGCCATGTTGTTTCTGTCTGAGGAAAAAAAATTTCAGGCCCGCATTTATTTTTTTAATATTGTTTATTTATATTTAACTATAGCTTCTTCCTATCTCTGTATATTTTATTTTATTCTAATATGAATTTTCTAATTTTTTAATCTTTTATTTAATGCATTTTAGTAAATATGTATGGCAGCTTAAAAAGTTATAATGTACCGAAATGAGATCAGTTTACATTACGCTTATATGCACAACTGAACCCCTATTCTAAATTCTAAAATAATGTTTCAGTGTAATAATCGCATAAAAAGGTAGAATCTTATGTTTAGAGTATTTTAAATGTAAAAAAAAGTGTTTTATTAAGTTAACCAACTTCTCAATGTTTGCCTTTCCAAAGTTTTGATAAACTTGTGAGGGTTTTATCTATATTTTCACTTGTGTCAAAAACAAAACAAAAATATAAGGAAACATTAAATATTTCAAACGATGTGGTGATCATACAACACCAGCACTAGAAAAAAAAATCCATGCATATTAAATCTTTGATATTAAAGCCCGAAGTCTCTAATAAACGCCTTATGGCCATTTATCAAATAGGTGCGAAAAGCTTTTTTAATCTGTGATATTGAATAGGCAAGTGACCTCTAGAATATTTATTTTGTTTACAATAAAATTAATAAAAACAAATTGAATTAGGTTTCGAGAGTCTGAGGATTTTCTTGTGTCTAAAATAGTTCCATAAAACTTTAATTATTTTAGAAGAAGCCGATGACAAACATCCCAATGTACAGCTGGCGACAACGAAATTAAATCCCCTCCCGCCCAGAGTATTTAATATTTTTTAATACTCATATGAACTCTCTTAGTCGAGGGCACATAGATATTTTAGCGAATAGATGCAAAACTATTACAAAGGCAATAGGCAAGTCACAAATGACCAATAAATAAAATAAATGAAAGTCTGCTGATCAATGTAAAATCTGTAAATAAGATTTATAACTCACTCTTTGGGCCTTCTCCGTCTTATGTTGTAAATGAACAACTTCTAAAATTGTGCTTGTTTTATTTTTAATTAAAAATTTTAAACAATCGGTTTGAAATCGGAAATATGACTATAATTTTTCCGATTCCGATAACCACAAAAGTTCCGACTGCTCCGATTCTGATTAATCGTCCCAACACCAAAATATATATATATATAGAGAGAGAGAGAGAGAGAGAGAGAGAGTCATCCACATAGAGTAGTGAGGCTAGACAGACAATTACCTCAAGCCAGGATTGAAACCATACCGCCTGTACGACAGTCAAGGCTCCTAACCACTACGCTATCGGCGGCCGCTGTGTGAGTCGTGAGTTTAACGATGATTTGACATCGTCCGAAATACCTAAGCTAGATTTGTTTACACAAAGAGCATCGCTTTATACGCTTGATTGAGATTGTCGGACTGACTTTCTCATCTTGGTTGTTATCGTCACAACATTTCGGCCGTTTTGCCCTCCGGCCTTCATCAGGTGTTTTGTATTCGATACAAAACACCTGATGAAGGCCGGGGGCAAAACGACCGAAACGTTGTGATGATAACAACCAAGATGAGAAAGTCAGTCCGACAATCTCAATCAATGTAAACACCTCATCTAAAAAATACAGACAATTGCTTTATACGCTAATGGTGATTCGTGTATCACTTCTCAATATGCTCAACTCAAGATGAGAAGCATTATAGTCATACAGTACTGTTTCGCTGTTTTCACAGCTTATCAGTGCGGCTAGAGAGAGAGAGAGAGAGAGAGAGAGAGAGAGCGAAGGCGAGAGAGACAGACAGAGAGACAGATATGACAACAAATTTAAAAAAGATTAGACGGATAAAAAAGGAACAAAAAGAAAATGAAATAATCAAACAAAAAAAAAGCCAGTTTTAATATCGTCAAGACGGATGCCATGAAAGAATGAGGAGGTTGACAAAATATAATGTGCCGACGAATGATGGTTGGTGACAGACCGATCGTACATTTAGGGACGATTCAAAAGGCTGAAAAGGGGCAAACACTTACTTTGAATCTGAAAGTGTTACAAAGACGGACACTCCATTAAAATGGGAGTTAAGGAATAGATGGACACGTCTGTGTGCGTATGTGATGTCGAGGGTGGGGTGGGGGTAGCTGAACAGTGTAATGGGTCGAATAATAAAATGGAGTGCTGGTAAAAAAAGGGCATGTCGACAATTGATGGGTCATTAAATGAGGGGACGGCGAAGATGAAGAGTAAGGAAAGGCGTGAACAGACGCTGTTGTTGTTATTGCTGCTGTTGTTGTTGTTGTTGTTGTTGTTGTGCGGGTCGTTAAAGATGAACAAAGCGTACGAGTGTTAAGCGCTGTAATAGCAAGAAGGATATATAAATGGACGAATAGAAATTAGAAAATAAAAGGAAGAAGAAGGAGAAAGAAGAAGAAAGAGAAAAAAAGAAGAAAAAAGAAGAGAATGAACAAATTAAGATATGCAGAAAAAAAGAAGATGGGTGTTTGGTTGTTTTGTTCTGTGGCATATCAACCCTTTTCGCGTAATTTAACGCCGAATCGAGTCACTTTGCTAAAATTTTGGTACGCTTCAATCCGTTTGTACCTTCAAATTCATGGTGTTTGTTTTGGTTATTTTGTAGGGTAAAATTGTTGTGTTCTTTTATGCTTTTATGGTTGAGTTTTGCAAAGGAAAAGGAAAAGATAATAACAGCATTAATGTGGGCTATATTTTGAATCAAAAGTTGGTATCTTCAAACATCATTATCTTCTAGCACTAATGACAAAAAGGAATAATAATAATAATAATAATAATAATAAGAAGAAGAAGAAGAAGAAGAAGAAGAAGAAGAAGAAGGAGGAGGAGGAGAATGGTCGCCACCAAAGAGAAATCGATGGTAAACGACTGTTATACTAACGCAAATCAATCTGCAATGGTTATCGAAATATAGTACTGGAAATCTGGAGAGACTTGTTGTCACTCTGACTCCAGAGAAAACCACAAGTTGTTCTCAAAGAGAAACCTTTGATGATGACCTGTGTGGCCACTCCTAGTGAGTAAATAATAATAATAATAATAATAATAATAATAATAATAATAATAATAATAATAATAATAACAACCCTTGAATATAAAGACTAACACCACACATGAACTACAGACACAAACTGGACACAGAAACAGCTTCAAATGTAAATCACAAAGGGATATCACATGAAATATAAATGTAAGGTACCCCCCATGCGGCCCTGTGTCCCGTCCACCTTTATAGTGTGTGTATGTGTGTGTGTGTGTGTGTGTGTGTGTGTGTGTGTGTGTGCGTGTGTGTGTGAACATAAACTGGCACCACACCAAATAAGTGAGGACGGTCAAGAAGGATGGAAAGACCGCGGAGAGAAAACTCTAGCCAGACCTCCGCTGGATGAGTGAAAAGAGGACTGCGGCCGTGGTGATGTTTATTGACATCTAAATCCCAGTAAATAATTATTTTCATGAGCAGACATAATACTTTCTAGAAAATCAGATACTTTCTAGAAATCAGATAATATTTTCTAGAAATCAGATAATATTATCTAGAAATGTGTTCATTATTTTTCTAGAAATCAGTAAAGTTTTAGTGGACATCAACAAATTCTTTTTATGAGCAGAGATGCCTTTTCCTTTCTCTGAACTTGTGCACCCTTTCTAATCGTGCCATACGCCATTTTCAGTCACGTGATGGCGATCCGTTGTCTAGACAATCGAAAAGTGCGAGATACGTGTTTATTTTAAGCCTTTATTATTTGAATGGGAAAATGTGCTTTGGCGCTTTTCACAGATAACAAAAAATAATGGTGAGGAATGGCGGTCGTCAACTCCTTTCAAATTCGTTTGATCAACTTTTTACATTTTATTTTCCCGGAGGAGGGCAAAGAGGGACGCGTCTAACCGTTTTTCTTTTCCTATTAGAAACATTTTCGATCAAACTGCTTGAAGCAATTGTCGATTTTTTTTCGATTACACTTTATTTTAACAGGATCACATACATGTCTCCGCAATTAAAACATGTTTATTGCGCGTGTGCGTCTGCATATGTATAGTTGACCCCTATTTTGATTAGTTTAGATGGCCATACTCTTTATCGGCCCGTTTCTCTTACAAACGCCTTCAATAAAGCGTTAATACCAGTATCTATCTATCTATCTATCTATCTATCCATCTATCTATCTATCTATCTATCTATCTATCTATCTAGTTGGAATTTTCATACATCTTCATACAGCTTCATAAATCAAAGGATTGAAATATAATTTTTGACATCATATATATATATATATATATATATATATATATGCGTGTGTGTCTCTGTGTGTGTATGTGTGTGTATGTGTGTGTGTGCGTGTGTGTGCTGCATTTCGGATCAACTTGAGATGATTTTCATGCAAGTTGAAATATTATAAGCGGTTTGTTTTTATATTAGTCCTCGAGCGAAAGAGCAGGACACAAATGTTTTAAATAATAATAGCAATAGAATAGAAATAACAAAGAATTTCGCTGGCGAGGACTACTATTGAACGTAACCAGTTATACATTCCTTTTGAATTTTTCCTATCTATTTTCTCGTTATGTACTGAATATTTGTTAATAAAACCTATATGAAATATGTTCCTCATAAAATTTTCAAGCTTTTCTATTCTGAAAGAAGTTTAAAAGAATTAAATCTAAAAAAGTTATTTTAAAGTTTTTGTTTAAAAAAAAATCAGATTTTCTCATTATTCAGACCTGTATTACAAAGAGGGGTTGCAAAAATAAGTTATGGTGTGATGAGAAATACAAACTGAAACAGAAAGAATATTCAGACTTATAATAATACAAAGAGGGGGTTGCAAAAATGAGCTGTGGTGTGAGGAGAAATATAAACTGAAACAGAAAGAATATTCAGACCTGTATAATACAAAAAGGGGGTTGCAAAAATGAGTTACTGAAATAGAGAGGAGGAGAGTTTTAATATATAATCTTAAAAAGATAAGCTACAAGTTAAAGAAGCATTTACTCCAAGGCACGAAACTCGTTAAACAAAATGTTTTTACTATAGGCTTTAAAAATAAAGGTATAAGATTCAATTTGAAATTTATTTATCTTCAAAGTACACTTTTATAAATTTTACAAAGTAAGGTATAAACATTTAATTTAAATTGAATCAAAAAATTACCTTGGATTTATTTTGTGTAATGTACATTTTGTTGCAATTTAAAAACATTATCTTTCATCTAGCAATTAATGATATAGATATAAAATTTTCAATGATTTTTTTAAAAGTGCAACAGAATGTACATTACATAAAATAAATCCAAGGTAATTTTTTGATTCAATTTAAATTAAATTTTTATACCTTACTTTGTAAAATGTATTAAAGTGCACTTTGAAGATAAATAAATTTCAAATTGAATATTGTACCTTTATTTTTAAAGCCTATAGTAAAAACATTTTGTTTAACAAGTTTCATGCCTTGGGTGAAATGCTTTTCTAACTTGTATATTTTTTGTACATATCCAACATTTTTTTCACTTTTTTATTTGACAATTTATAACTACAATAAATTGCGGTTTTACTAAATGCATTTACTAGCAAATTCTACCACTGCTACAAATATAATTTGCTGATTTCTTTATGTCCTCTCATTAGAAGAATAACAAGAATAGCATTCTTTTAAACTCCGCGGAATAAGCACTTTGTAAATTGTTTTTTGGAGTATTCAGTCGAACAATAAATTTTGATTGTAAAATGCAACTTACAGTTTTAATTTTCTTTCTCTTATATATATCATCAGTGCCGCTAGACTAGCACCTATCCCAAGCTGAGGATCGAACCTAGGACCGCCGTGATGACAGTCGGTAGTTCCACTCCTTGACCACGGAAGCGGTGCCCGCAACTAATCTGTCCGAATGTCTATTTAAATAAACATCCGTCCGCCACTCGTAAAGTGCTCAAACGTTTGTTTGTAAACAAACCGCGAGCTTCGCATTTTTCAGCCAAATTAAGTAGCGGATGAGATTATTTACGATAGTGCTCTACCCAAAGAGGGGGGCTATGTATAAAATATATTTTAGTCATCGACATACAGTCCTGTTTCGTTGTATCACAACTCATCAGTGCCGCTAGACTAGCACCTATCCCAAGCCGAGGATCGAACCTAGAACCGTCGTGGTGACAGTCGGCAGTTCTACCCCTAAAGCTCAACGTCTGTATGTCTGTCTGCACACGAATAGTCTTATATATGGCTTACTATTATAATAAACTAACCACATACAATGATATATATATATATATATATATATATTCGTATATATATATATGTGTATATATATGTATATATATATTTATATATGTATAAATATGGGTGTATATATGTGTATATATCTGTATATATATGTATATATATCTGTATATATGTATATATATATATGTATATATATCTGTATATACATATATATACATATATATATGTGTATATATATATATATATATATATATATATATATGTATGTATATATACGTTTTATTTATTTTTTACCGTATCTTTCTGTTAAGTTACTTTATTGTTTCGGCTACTCGACCGTTTTTTTTTTGGGGGGGGGCGTCTGTAGCGTCCTCAGACTTTTACAGAAATGTTCGCTATTTTTTAATTCCAAAATAGCGAAAATTTCTGTAAAAGTCTGAGGACGCTACAGATGGCCAAAAAAACGGCCGAGTAGCCGAAACAATAATGTAACTTAACAGAAAGATACGGTAATAAAAAAATAAAACGCATATTTGCTCTACAACAGTATTGAGCACTTTCTTCAGTTTTTATTAATTACCATCACCACTATATATATATATACATACATATATATATATATATATATATATATATATATATATATATATATATATATATATATTTGAACATTTTCCGCTAAATACAGACCAAAAAGCATAATAAATTTACAAAATAAAAAATGAAAATAAAGGTTAGCTAACCAGGTTTTTGCATTCCTCTCATACTCCCAAAGCGTGGAGAGATATATGCTGAATTTGAAGTTTTTCTTGCTCAATTAAAAAGACTTTCACCTGTTTCCGACTCTATAGTCGGTGATATTAAGGCGAAACTTAATGACGTCGCACATTCTTATGCGGTCACGCCCATTTCGTTTTGTGAAGCAAAATGGCGAAGTGAACATTATCGTATAATCAAAGCACTTCGCCATAATACATCTTTAGTCATCACAAAACCGATAAAGGTTCTGGCGTTGTTATTATGGATCACCAGGATTATGTCAATAAAATGTTGACTATTTTGGGGGACAACTCTAAATTTGTTAAATTGGGTCCGGTAGATACTCATGATTCTACTGTTTCTATCGAGACCAAGCTCCAAAAACAACTTGTCAAATGGGGCAAAAGTTTTGTTCTTCCCACTTTCATTTCTGATTTAATTCGTCCTACTGGTTCTATTCGCCCTCGTTTGTATGGTTTGCCTAAGACCCATAAAGAGGGGGTACCGTTGAGACCCATATTATCTATGATAGGGTCTTGTCAACATAAGCTAGCAAAATGGTTGACAATTATTTTAGAACCTATTTTGGAACTTTATAGTTCATATTGTATTAAAGATTTTTTTAGGTTTGCTAACTTTATACAAAATTATACTCATTCAGATAAATTTATGTATTCCTTCGATATTTCCAGTCTTTTTACTTGTATCCCATTGTTAGAGACTATTAATATTTGTGCTGACGCTTTATATCGGAGTAAACTTCCGACTCCCCCAATACCAGAAAATATTTTTGTAGAATTGATGAAATTCGCCACCATGTCGGTAGAATCAGTTTCAACGATATTATGTACAGATAGACGGATGGTGTGGCCATGGGTTCCCCATTCGGATCAGCGTTGGCTAATATCTTTGTGGGCTTTCATGAAGAAGGTCTATTGTCTGGTTTGCATAAACCAGACATTTATTTTCGTTACGTTGACAACAGTTTCTGCTTATTTGACAACGAGACGAAAGCGGATGATTTTTTTTTGTCCCTTAATAACGTTCATCCAGCCCTTAAGTTTACGGTAGACAAGAAAACGAATTCTACTCTTCCGTTTTTTGGATGTTTTTGTGTCCAAGACATCCTCGTGTTTTCTTACTTCTGTTTATCGTAAACCAACTTTTTGGAACGATTAATCGGAATTGGAAAAATCAAAACTTTTGGGAAATCAGAATAGGTATCGTAATTGGAAAAAATTGTGCTTATTTTCCGATGCCAAAAACGATTTAATTTAATTATCTTTTTTTAATATATTTTGTTTTAAACACAATCTTCCACTGCTGGCGGTAATAATAAAATAACTGTTCTGGGGTAACTGACACCCCTATTCCTGTCTTCACATGGACTCTCCCATCGCTGTGAAAGGCAGCCTTTTGGACTCTCTAATCAGAGATTCCATGCCAGCCTAATTGTTGACATGACTTTACCGACTCTCCTGTTTGATATTGTGAACCCCTAAAATAAGGCCACAACATCTGGTGACGTAGGAATGAAAAAACCTCACAAGGACCCTTTCCTTTGGACTAATAATCAAAAACGTCTATTTTCCTATTTTTCTGACTCAACTTTAAATTTTTCTACCAGCTTTGAAAAGTTCAACAAGTTTACTTCTTTTTTTTCAACAACAAGAAAAAAAAGAAGAAAGTTATCGCCAAACCAAAACTGTGAGTAGAAAAAATATATATTGCTGTCCTAATCAATTTCTTGTTTTAAAACGAAATAGATTACATTCTATGCTGGAAAAAAAGTTATTGGTGAACTTAAATTTACGCTTTTGTATTTTTGAACACACGTGTGGTTAGCTGGCAAGCAACCATTTTTTTTCTCTGTTACGGTGAACGAGAATAATAAAAACAGAAACAGAAAAGTCATTAAACCGACTCTACATAGGACACTTGCATCTAACCCACAATTATTTATTGAAACAAGTTCTACCAACGTGCCAATGTGGATATGTACTGACCATAAAAGCATATTCGAGGATTGTAAAAATACAACTCTATAAAAGGAAAATATTTCAGCAACAACAACAACAAAAGGAAATTAGAAAAATACTGAAAGTCGAAACTAAAAAAGTTTATGGACTTCAAAAAAAAAAAAAAAGAGAGAGAAAAAAAACGGTAACTTTAAAAGATTTTTTTTCTCTCTCTGATATTTCTTAAATACTTTTGATGTTGGCAAAATTCTCTGACTTCAACAAATAGTACAGTTATTCACTATTTTTTTTTCTTTTCATGGAAATTAAACAAAAACTTTTTAAGTGTCTTATTACATTTTCTGCTAAGATACAACACGGAACTTTTTTTTTCTTTTCCTTCTGTCCCTCCTCATGTGTGAATATTTATTTCATATATCATCTTCATAAAATTGTTTTTTTCTTCGTGAAATTTCTCAGACCTAGAAATTCGGAGACTAGTTATTTTTCAACATGGAAGAACTTTCAAAACAAATAGCTGCTATGATACGGTTGCAGCAAACTCAGTTTTCCGAAATACAAAAGCAAAGAGAAGAAGAAAGAAAGCAAATAGAGGAGGAAAAACGACAAAGAGAAGCAGAAAGGTTCGAAGAAAGAGAAGAAAGAAAACGAAGAGAAGAAGAAAGAGAAGAAGAAAGAAAACAATTTAATGCCCAAATACTTGAAATGCAAGAACAAGCAAAGAGAAAGTTGGAAATATTATCTAAGGTTATATATAAAAAAGACAGTAGAGAGTCAGACAAGGACGTTTCTTCCCAAACTGCAATCTGGTCAGCTTTGGAAACTTTTCAGTACCGGCCTGATGAAGAATTAACTTTTGAAGCCTATTTCCGCAGATTCGGCGACGTGTTCAGAATTGATTGTAAAACTTGGAGCGAGCAGATGAAGGTTCGTCTCTTACTACAAAAATTGGGAGCCATGGAACATAGTAAGTTCGTGGACTATATACTGCCAAAACAGACGAACGAATTGTCATTTGACGAGGCTGTAACATCCTTAATGGAGTTATACTGCCCGAAAACTAGTTTATTCCATAAGAGATGGAAATGTATAAACCTTACTCGCAAAGAAGACCAAGACTACACAACATTTGCGTCAGTCGTGAACAGGCCTTGTGATAATTTTAAATTATCTTCGTTAACAGCCGACAATTTCAAGGTCTTGATTTTTATTCAAGGTTTAGTCTCAACCAAGGACGCTGAAATCAGACGCAGGGCATTGAACACACTCGAAAAGGAACCGGACATTACCCTTCAAAAATTGGCTGAGGAATGCCAAAGAATTATTTCTGAGAAACAGGACTCCAGAAATATAGAAGAGGCAAATGTATCATACATCAAGAAAGTACAAAATAAAATACCGTTCTTCCCAAAAAGTCAAGTGAAAACCAAACGCAATACTCAGGAAACATACCAAAATAAGCCTGATTTACCACGTTACCCATGCCGAGGATGTGGAGAACTCCACTGGCAGAAAGATTGTCCTTACCGGTCCCGTAAATGCGATCTATGCAGGCGCAATGGCCACAAAGCCTCGCATTACAGAGTAAAAGGACCTCGCAAGAGTTACGTCAAAACGACCAGAATTCTAGGGAAAGAGGAAAATGTACGGAAGTACGTAATAGTCAAAATCGGGTACAAAAACGTAAAGCTTCAACTTGACAGTGGCTCAGATTTGTCCATAATAAACTATTACACTTGGTGTAAAATTGGCAAACCAAAAATGAGACAAACCAACAGAGTGGCTCACTCGGTAACGGGAGAACGCATTAGGTTTGAGGGCGAAGTCACTACAATTGTAACATTGAAGGGCAAAATTTTAACACTAAAAATGTTTGTGTTAAAGAAATCAAATAATCTTTTCGGGACAGACTGGATTCAACAATTTGAACTCTGGGACTCGCCCATGAGCGATTTTTGTCAGAAAATAGACAGCCCTACAGCCTAAGCAAAAAAACTTAAGGAAGACTTGATGGAGTCATTTCCTAATGTTTTTTCGGGCAAATTAGGCTGCTGCACAAAAATGAAGGTGAAGTTCGAATTAAAAGATAACATCACCCCGGTTTTTAAACAGAAACGCAGCATACCATTTGCCTCCATACAAAAAATTGACGAGGAGCTAGATAGACTCGTCAAGGCAGGAATACTGACCCAAGTCGACTAGTGAGTGGGCTGCCCCCACTGTATACGTAAAGAAAAAAATCAATGGATATTAGAGTCTGCGCAGACTTCTCGACAGGGTTGAATGCAGCACTAAGGGATCACCACTACCCGCTACCTAGCCCCGAGGAAGTATTTACGAAACTCAATGGAGGAAAAATTTTCTCAAAACTAGATTCAAGCGAAGCATACCTACAAATTCCCGTGTAAGAAGAAAGCTCCAGACTCTTGTGTATTACCACCCACAGGGGACTGTTCAAGTTTAATAGATTAGCTTTCGGGATCAAGGTCGCTCCGACTATATTTCAGAAAATAATCGACACTATGTTGAGCGGCTTTGATTTTTCTATAGGATAACTAGATGGCATTCTAGTAAAAAGTGAATCTATAGAAGAACATAAAAGATATGTTTTTCGGGTATTTGAAAAAATAAGTGAGTACGGCTTCACACTGAAAGACACAAAATGCGAATTTTTCCTTAACCAAATTAAATACCTTGGTCAGATAATAGACAAGAACGGTAGACGGCCCGATCCTGAAAGGTCCACAGCGATAAGAAATATGCCTGAGCCACATGACTTAACAACTTTGCAAAGTTTTTTAGGCTTAGCCAACTATTATCAAGCTTTTATTCCAAACCTGCATACTTTACGCGCACCCCTAAACGAGCTACTTAGGAAGGACAAAGTTTGGGATTGGACCACAGAATGCCAGACTGCATTCGAAAAGCTAAAAAACGTGCTCACATCAGAACTGTTCCTGACCCATTATAATCCGAAACTGGGCATAATCGTCGCTAGTGACGCTAGCGCATATGAAATCGGCGCATGCATCCTACATAAAATACCTGATGGTTCAACGAAACCGAAAGCACGTGCGTCTAGAACCCTACTACCGGCAGAAAAGAATTATTCCCAAATAGAGAAAGAATCTCTAAGTATTATTTTCGCTGTGACTAAATTCAATAGATTTTTACATGGAAGACATTTTAAGCTTCAAACGGACCATAAGCCACTCATTGCTATCTTTGGTTCAAGAAAAGGATTGCCTACACATACGGCAAACAGACTGCAAAGATGGGGAACAATCCTACTCAATTACGACTTCGAAATGGAGTTTCTACCATCAAAGAAGTTAGGACATGCTGACGGCCTATCCCGGTTAATACCAAAAACTGGAGAACCGCTTGAGGAGTCTGTTATCGCATCACTTCAATCAGAGAAGGACTACAGTTTGATTCTATGTAACACAGTGAAAGAACTTCCGGTTACCCTAGACGACATAAGAAAAGAAGCCGAGAGTGACGATTTTATAAAGGAAACCAAAGCAAAACTGGAATCGGATGAACAAGTAGCAGAAGCTTTCTCAGTGTGCGACCAGGTTCTACTATACAGAGATAGAGTAGTTATTCCAGCGACCCTACATAAAAAAATCCTCAAGGATTTTCACACAGGACACCCTGGTGCCACCAGAATGAAGAGCCTCATGCGTTCATACGTGTACTGGAAAAGCATGGACAAGGACATTGAAGAAATAGTGAAATCATGCAGAGGATGTGCTCTAGCTGCGAAAGCACCACCTATTCAATTCAGTCCATGGCCCAAAGCCGACTATCCATGGTCACGAATACATGTGGACTATGCAGGACCACTTGATGGACACTACTACCTTATAATAGTGGACAGTTTTTCCAAGTGGCCCGAAGTCTTTAGATGTAAGAGCCCAACTACGGACTTCACCATAAAAACTCTTCATGAGTTATTTGCACGATTCGGAGTGGTCGACTGTTTAGTGTCAGATAACGGCACTCAGTTTACGTCCGGGGACTTTAAAGAGTTCATTAGAGACTTCCAAGTGGACCACATTACAACTCCGACATACCACCCCAGGTCAAACGGCCAGGCGGAAAGATTTGTGGACACACTGAAGAGAGCTTTGAAGAAGGCTAAGGACACGCCATCCGAAAAAGCCCTACAACAATTTCTTCAGGTGTACCGCATAACGCCCAACAAAAACACACCATTCCAGATGTCTCCAGCGGAAGTAATGTTTGCAAGGAAAATGCGGCCATTTTTTGATAAGTTATTACCAAAGCAGGTCAAACACACCAAGCTGACGATACCCAAGAAGAACTACATGCCGGGAGAAAAGATATTTTTTCAAATGCATAAAGATAATAGTACCTTCTGGGAGTGGGAAACGATCATTAACAGGATCGATCGTATGGTCTATATGGTGGAAGGACCACACTCCACACATAAGAAACACTTAAACCAAATTCGCAAACGCACTTCAGACGAGCCAAGTGAAATTCCATCTGAAGAAGAGACGATGGACCTCCTATATGAGGCATTTGATCTGGAACCTCCTCAAACCAGTACGGAAATACGTCGTTCCACTAGAAAAAGGAAGCTGACGGACCCCTTGGAAGTCAACCCTAAGAGAAAAAATTTAATTTCAGGGAAATAAATCTTCGGAGGGGGGTGTTCTGGGGTAACTGACACCCCTATTCCTGTCTTCACATGGACTCTCCCATCGCTGTGAAAGGCAGTCATTTTGGACTCTTTAATCAGAGATTCCATGCCAGCCTAATCGTTGACATGACTTTACCGACTCTCCTGTTTGATATTGTGAACCCCTAAAATAAGGCCACAACAATAACAAATACTTATTTGTTTCGAACTAACAGTAAAACAAAAATTTACAGATCACCCCGACAAATGCGTTTTTTTGTTTGAGAAAATATATGCACATTTACCATATATAATGGTACGATAGTTGTAAAAGTAACAATTTTATGGTGAAATATTTATAAAGAACCGGATTTGGAATCATAAAATTTTATCAGAATCAGAAATTTAGTATGTAATCGGCAAAAAATATTGGAATTGTCTTATTACTAATATCTATATATAGTACTGTTTCGCTATATCAGAGCTCATCAGCGTGGCTAGACAACCAACTACCATAAGCTAATATCGAAACTCGACCACCTAGACAAAAGTCGGCGCCTCTAACCGTTACGCTATTCGGCTGCTGCTGCGAATTATATACTACACGGAAAACTCCCATAAATCGTCATCAGCATCATCAAATTTTCTCACCTCCAACATAAAAATAAAGAAGCAGAAAATGAAGAATACTTCTCTTTGATAGTTTTCAAATTCAAGTTTAATTCAAAGAATCCAAAGAAGAAGAAACAGAGGAAGTGATACTTCTGCCCTTTGCACACCAGAATTCCGTAAATGTTGGCTCAGACTCGATCGTCAGCTGACATAAACCGCCGGAATATGCCCGAGCGCTGATCAAGTTATTAGCCATCAAAATAGGGATAACATACAAGCTTAGCCAATGAAATTCGAAGCAGACGACTTTTAGTAAATTGACAGAAAAATACAGTTTTTAATCACGTTCAAGTTCAATCAGTTGAACCGTAACCCTAACCCTAAAATAAAACAGTTTTTAATCACGTTCAAGTTCAATCAGTTGAACCGTAACCCTAACCCTAAAATAAAACAGTTTTTAATCACGTTCAAGTGCAATCAGTTGAACCGTAACCCTAACCCTAAAATAAAACAGTTTTTAATCACATTCAAGTTCAATCAGTTTAATCGTAACCCTAACCCTAAAATACAACAATTTTAATCACGTTCAAGTGCAATCAGTTTAACCGTAACCCTAACCCTAAAATACAACAGTTTTTAATCACGTTCAAGTTCAATCAGTTGAACCGTAACCCTCACCCTAAAATAAAACAGTTTTTAATCACGTTCAAGTTCAATCAGTTGAACCGTAACACTAACCCTAAAATAAAACAGTTTTAATCACGTTCAAGTTCAATCAGTTTAACCGTAACCCTAACCCTAAAATAAAACAGTTTTAATCATGTTCAAGTGCAATCAGTTTAACCGTAACCCTAACCCTAAAATAAAACAGTTTTTAATCACGTTCAAGTTCACTCAGTTGAATCGTAACCCTAACCCTAAAATAAAACAGTTTTTAATCACGTTCAAGTGCAATCAGTTGAACCGTAACCCTTACCCTAAAATAAAACAGTTTTTAATCACGTTCAAGTTCAATCAGTTGAACAGTAATCCTAACCCTAAAATAAAACAGTTTTTAATCACGCACAAATTAAACAATCCAACACTAACTCAACCTCTAAATATTTAAATTTGACCAACAACCTAACGCAAACGCTAATCCTAATTCTGCCCTCTAACAGCTTCCTCTTCACGAAAAATTAAATAAATAAAAACAATTTAAACACAAAAGAAAAAAATTGTTTTACAACTTTTCTTAACCCCCCCCCCCCAAATAATTCCAAACTTTAAAAAATATTGAAATGAAAAATATTTACGGTAGGTTGTTGTTTTTATATTTTATATTGTTTTTTTTTTGTTTATTTTTTCATCCGATAAATATTTTTTTCGAGGGTTTTCCAATTTGATCGACGTTCGACATATTGTTGTATAGCTAGTCTGATCTATAATCGACGTTTATACAGCGGAGTATCACACGGGGATTTATCAGAGCTCATATTTACGTAAAGGTATCATATTTTATAAAAAGAAGAATATATAGATGCTTCATACCTTTCCTTTATCTGGAGTTCTTCTGTCTTCAATACTGGACTCTGTGATGAAACATGCAACGACACCATAACCGATTGAGACACCTAGTTTTTTGTTTTGAAACACTATATTTTTAAAATACGAATTTTTTTTTACTGGTCTAAACAAGGAGTCTGCATTACGTGTCTACTTGCTTGTTCCTTCCGTGACAAAACTCAAACTGTTCAAATCTAATCTTCTTGATCTCTTGACTTATCAGTTTCGTTGCGTCATCATCAAAAGCACACATCTCATAACGTGTGATCTCTGTGACGTACAAAACTGTTGATGGTAATTTTTTTTTACTTAGCTAATTTCTGTAAACATCTTCAGTTAAAACCCATTTTTATATCTCAGACCAATTATATTCTCTAAACAATCAATAACTTCCAATATAAACTATTTTAACAATCTTACTGCATAGATAGATAAATAGATTGATAGACAGATAGATATTTGACTTTTAATCATGTATTTGTATAAAAATATTGCGGCCGTTTACGTCAGCTGCCGATCGAGCTCGAATCAGCATCACAAAACAAAATTTGTGCGTTAAATGCAGAGGTAAAGAATCCAATTCTAAGAAAGTAATATGAGACGAAATGACAAAAATAAGCTACGGGATGAAAAGAAAAGAAGAAGGAAAAGAAAAGCAGAAGATACGAAAAAGATGACAGAGTAAGAAAGGATAGCAGGGCTAGGAGGGAGGTAGGCAAAGAGGGAAAAAGAAGAGAAAGGGACAGAAACTAGAATCAGTGTATGAAGGAGTAAACTACAGCAGAGATGAAGAAAAAAGCAGCTAGAAATAAAAATTAAGAAGAAGAAATATGAAAAACGAGATTAAAAAGAAGAAAAACAAAAAAAGAAGTAAATATAAAACCTAAACGTATATTCCATGAACAAAGACTGTTTCTTAGAACTGCACTTATGCAGAACTTTGTTTTCATGCTTTCCAACTGACTAGAATATGATCATCTTCAAGTCCAATGTGAATAAGTTCTTGACGTTCTTAAGTAATCCAATTTACCAAATTTCCAATACTAACGATTACTACGACACTTTCTTATTGACTACTCATTAACCCTTACCCTCGAGTAGTCTCTGGGCTTTGATAAATGATGACTCCTTTGTAAAATAAAGAGAAGTTTGAAGACGAAGATGCAATAAAAAATATCTAATAAAGTAAACGCACACACACGCACGCAAACACACGCACACACACACGCACACACACACACACACAAAACGTGTTAACAGAATAAATTCAGAAACAAAAGAGTCAGAAACGAAATGGGCAAACACTGTCACACGTGACCGCACGTGACCGCACGTGACCGGATGCCATTTGGAAACTTCCGCTTGGCCTAGCGCTGCTGATTGAAAGAGAACCGAAGAAAACCACGTGCAGTTTGAATATATTCAGTTCACAATGACGCTTTCATTTCAGCCAATACACGTTAAGCTCACTTACGTATTTGATATATATATATATATATATATATATATATATATATATAAATATATATATATATATATATATATATATATATATATATATATATATATATATATATATATATATATATATATATATATTATGTTGTATGTATGACAGTAAACAGTGTCCCTTTGCCCCCGGCATGTATATCTATGATTAGTTGGATAGATGAGGGGGCGATTGGATGGTCTTGACGCACGGGGCACGCGGCTATAAAATAAACAATTACCATAAAATCGAAATATAGCGTTTCTTATGTTTCTCAAATACCGTATGTTATGGTCGCCTATTTTATGGCTATTTAACTCGGAATTTTAAGTAACACATCATTTTACATAATGGACATTTGGTTTTCGTTTGTCAGCCTCAGTCTAAAATGTGTACTATTTATTTTACCTCATTTTTTTAATGACATTTTAAAATATTTTTCTTCTTCTTCTTCTTCTTCTTCTTCTTCTTCTTCTTCTACTTCTTAATCTATTTCTTTTTATCGTCTTTCTTCGTCTTTTTCTTATTATTTTTCTCGTCTCTTTTTCTTTTGTTCTCTTTTTATTATTTCTTCTACTTCGTTATTCTTCTATTCTTTCTTCTTCTCCCCCTCCTTCTTCTTTTTCCTCTTCTTCGTTTTATTATTATTCTTATTTTACTTAATTTTTCTTCTTCCCTTTTTTACTTCTACATTGCCTTCTTTCTACTTTCATCATCTTCTTCTTCTTCTTCTTCTTCTTCTTCTTCTTCTTCTTCTTCTTCTTCTTTGACACAAAAGCAGAATAAGACAAAAAACAAAAATTCAAAAAGTTGAATAGCTACGAAGACGGGAGTGGTACAATTACAACAAGCGACCTTTTGTATTCGAGAATATAGTTTTATACAATGTCTCAACTATTTTTAATACACCTTTTTTCAGCGATTGATAATGTCTGTACATACGCATCCAGAATTGGCTTTGTCATACGAGGGTTGTTCCAAAAGTAAAGCCTCCTATTTTTTTGCTAAGAAAGTTGAAGAACTACGAAGATTGGAGTAATACCATTAGAATTAACGACCTTTTGTGCTTCAGAATTTATTTTTCTACATAATCACTGCCATTTTCACTGCGTTTTTTTTTTTTTTTTTTGCCAGAAATTCGATGACGCATATCAACTTCTAACGCACGTCCATGGCAGGGATTGCTTTTTTAGAGTTTCACACCGGCAATATCTGCAAAAGAAAGATTAAATTTTCAGGTCCTGACATCAACTATACCGGCTTCGTAAACGTTCAACCGGCGCCGATGGAATGTTCATTGGTTTGTTTTTTATTCAGCATAGGGGAATTCAATGACGCATCTCTGCTTCGTTTCTTAGAGTCTCACGCCATCAACACCTGCAAAAGAAAAATGAAACTTTCAGGTCGTGAATGCATATGTTAGTCAGGATAACAGTCCAATTTGCAATCCTCTGTGATCACTTTGGACGGAATAAAAAATAGGAGGCATTACTTTTCGATTATCGATTTTCGATACGTATCAAAGACATTCCTATAATAAAACTAATCTAAGAACACTTCCAGATACATACAGAACATTTTTGTGATTTTTTTAAAAATCGATCCAGCCGTTTCAGAGTATGTAGGGAATGGATTATCGCACTCAAACACACGCGCAGAAAAAAAATGCCTTTTTTTTTATTAGTGAAGATAGCATGGGGAATGTGTGAAAAACCGACTCCCTCTGAGAAAGCCTGGTCGAATTAACTCCCAAAGACTAAATATGTATCTCTTTCTCTCCCCCTTACTCCTCTCTCTCTCTCTCTCTATATATATATATATATATATATATATATATATATATATATATATATATATATAATCGTCCACATACAGACTGTTTCGCTGTATCAATGTGATTAGACTAGCACCTACCCTTAACCATGATTGAACCTACAACCATCTAGTTGATAGACGGCAGTTTTTACCTCGGGCCCATGATATCGGTTCCAATACATTTATTTTTAAGGTAAATGAAAAAAGTACAATTAAATTCGGTAAATTAAAAACAGTACGACGAATTTATTATTCAACAAGGAATACAAACATTTAAGATTTTTCTTAATTCATGAATTTTCAATAAATGACTTATCTCATCAAAAGAATTTTTTTATAAGCAGTCATAAATGTTGCTATTTAGCACATTTATCGAAAAACAAAAAGTCTTGCATGAAAAGTCTATAATAAGCCAACATTAAACAAGGATATTCCATGGTATAGTATTCTGGTAGTTTATATCGACCGAAACTTTATGAAATTAGCATGGAAAATTATTAACCGTCATCTTCAAAAAACATTAGAATTATTAAAAAACGCTATCTCTTATTTTTTATTTTATTTATTTATTTATTTTTTAGATTTTCTTGCCTTTAAAGTATTTTCTGTTTGTATTTGTTTTCTTTCGCCATCTTTTACAAATTTATGTGGACGTTCACCAGCTCGAGACAATGAAAATAACAAGTGCCCTCTATTCTTTAATAATAAAATAAAAACAAACGACCTAATGTGCTTATACGTAATAATCACATATATACGACCTAATTACGTTTAGCTCCTGGATATTACCTTAAACTACATCCGATGGTGAGGCCCCTGACCCGGAGTGGTAGTACCTGTTAGGGTCAAAACTATGGGTTAAAAAAACAAAACAAATATATTCTATTAAAAAAAAATTCTTCAAAATCACTGGATTCAGCATTAAATAACCGGAAAAGGGTTGATATGCTGTAAAAAAAAACAAAAAACAATTAACCAACCAACTAATTACGTTGACGCATCGGTTCTCGCTAGATCACCGAAGTTAAGCAACGATGAGTCTGGCCATTGCCATATGGGTGACCATTTGGAAATGTTAGGCGTTGTATATACCGCTCTGGGATGTACAAATATTCTGGTTGATATCTGGGGGCACATTTGATCCACTGGGAGAAATGCAACCTCAGTGAACGTTAAGACAAGCTTCTAGGAAAAAGAACACTTTAATGTAAAACATGCGGAAGCTATTTTACCGACTGAGATTAGCAGTTGTAGTAAAAGGTGTGGTTGGTCCTACACAAAGCCTTCACCACTGTGAACAAGCCGTCTGTGTGGATTTCCGAACTACTTAGTTGTTGTGGCGGACCTCATATGTGGACATCGACGGGAGTCTCATATTATATTAATCATTTACTTGTAACGCACTCGGTTTGTATATACCAATCGTAATATGTTAAAAAAAATAATTTTCATAAATAACGTTTTTTAGAATGTAAAATATCTTTTTATATAATTTTTGTAAATTTAGAAAAAATCCAAGCTCAATGAATTCGGTATAGTATAATAATTTACAGAAATCAAATTACACGCATAAACCCACACACAGACACACAGACCCACAAACACAAACACACACACACACACACACACACATATATATATATATATATATATATATATATATATATATATATATATTGAGTAAATAAGTTAATAATTGTGAATTATAAATCAGTTTCAAAAGGAGAAACTAACAAAATCAAGTTGATTTGATTTTGTTTGTTTTTCCTTTTAAACTTGATTTTTAATTCACAATTATCGATCCTTTTACTCAACATTAATATACCTCTAGGATACATATACCTATTGATCTTATTATATACTGTTCTTTTAAAAGTATAAATATTTTATTAATACATTAAAATAAACTCTGCTATTTAGGCTCCAGGTCTAAATCCCTCTAAAAATAATATATATCGTTTATATATATATATAAATATATATATATATATATATATATATATATATATATATATATATATATATATATATATATATATATAAAAACGATAAACAACCACAGAATTCGCGCATAAGCCTGACGAATCCTAGAGTGGATGAAACGCCGAATATTCAGTGTAGCTTAATCGCCATATATATTTTATAAATTACTAACTAGCTCTACCTACGTATTGAGCACTTTTGAAGTAAATACTTAAAGTTTACACATAAATCTCTACTTTCGTATATTAATTTTATGTGAGTAAATGAAGTATATATATATATATATATATATATGTGTGTGTGTGTGTGTATATATATATATATATATATATATATATATATATATATATATATATATATATATATATATATATATATATATATACAGTTGTGCGCAAAAGTATTCGACCCCTACCAAAATTGTCTTATTTCTTTGAATGGATTACTTCAATAATCTTTAAAACCTTCTTTAACGACTAAGTTCGAATAAACTGTACAGTTTTCAACAAAAAATAATAAAAAGTAATTAGTGCTTGATAATATAAATAAATTTATTTACAAAAATAAAAATATGGATGCTGCAAAAGTATTCGACCCCTTTTCATTAATACTCGGTTGAAGCTCCTTTGACCTTGATTACTGCAAGTAAACGTTTCCTATAACATCTAATGAGACTTCTACATCTGTCCACTAGAATTTTAAGCCACTCTTCTTGACACTACTGTTTTAATTCAATCAAATTAGATTGTTTTCTTTTATGTACCGCAATTTTTAAATCATGCCATAAGTGCTCAATCGGAATTAGGTCTGGAGACTGGGAAGGCCATTCTAGAACTTTCACCTTATTATTCTTTAACCATACCTTAGTGCTCTTTGAAGTGTGTTTAGAATCGTTGTCCTGTTGAAAGGTATACCTCCTTCCATGCCCCAACTGGTTCGCAGAGGAACAAGATTTTCTTTCAGTATGGACCTAAATAGTTGCAGATTTGTTGACGTTGAAAAATATTTTTTTTTTACTTGAAACAATTATTCAACCAATTTTACTGAATCCATTCTTCCATCGATTATGGTTAATCTTCCAGTTCCATTTATACTGAAACAGCCCCACACCATGATTGATCCACCTCCATGCTTAACGGATGGAACGGTATTCTTCACATTATAAGCAGTATTTTCTTTTCGCCAAACATAGCGTTGCTGGTTGCGTCCAAATAGTTCCACTTTCGTTTCGTCTGACCAAATTATATTATTCCAGTAATCAATAGGCATTTCTAGGAACTTTTTTTGCAAAATTTAATCGAGCCTTTTGATGAGCTTTGGAAAGTAAGGGCTTCCTTCTGGCAATACGTCCATGCAATCCGGCACGATTTAATGCCCTACGAATAGTTGACAAGTGTACATCTGAGCCAGCATTCTTCAAATCGTTCTGCACGTCCTTTAGGTTAGATTTAGAGTCTATTGAAACTTGTCTAACAATTTTCTTAGCCCCACGTGTCGTAATTTTTCTTGGACGACCTGATCTTGGAAGACTTGATACAATCCCTTTTACTTTCCATATTTTGATAAAGGACATAATAGTCGACCGGGGTATAGAAAAACATTTGGATTTTTTTTTATAACCTTCTCCAGACTGGTAGTCATCGATTACTTTCTTTTTAATGCCCTCAGAGTACTCTTTGTTCTTTGTCATGGTTGCAGATTTGTTGACGTTGAAAAATATTTTTTTTTACTTGAAACAATTATTCAATCATTCAATATGGCATTGAAGTTCAATTTGAACTGATTTTAGATTCAGTAGAGTCATAAATATTATTTATAGGAAATAAATACAAGGTCAGACTAAAATAATAAACTTAATGAGGCTTTTATTTAAACTTTAAATTAAAGGGGTCGAATATTTTTGCAACATCCATATTTATATTTTTTGTAAATAAATTGATAATTACTTTTCCTCATTTATTGTTGAAAAATATACAATTTATTCATAATTAGCCGTTAAAAAGGCGTTATGAATATTTTTGAAGTATAGATTCAACGAAACAAGAAAATTTAGACAGGGGTCGAATATTTTTGCGCACAACTGTATATATATATATATATATATATATATATATATATATATGGGTGTGTGTGTGTGTGTGTGTGTGTGTGTGTGTGTGTGGTATAATAATTCTCCAAGTTACAGATATCAAGTTATTTTTTGGTTGGTCATTTAATACCTTGAAAAATTATTCCTTACAATATTGTTCCGTACTGCGACTGAGAAGTCTACAAAATCATGTTATTGCTACATATTTAGTCGCGTACTCCTCAGATGTTTACCTAAAAAAAAAATATGAGAGCACCATTTCTACAACTTAGATGGCTCATGTAACTGACACGCTCTACCGTTCCTTCTCAGTTTTGAAGATTAATCTTCACAACTGAGAAGAAACAGCCAATATAGACTTACTGTTTAATATAACCGAGATGATAGATCTCTTTAGTATTTCGAGAATACATCTCTTTTTTAAAAATAAAAACAAAATAGATTTTTTTTTTTTTTTTTTTTTTGCTAATTAAAAAAAGCTTCCATTATATTTCATACAAGCGAAACAATTTTGGAGGGGGGTGTTTTTTTTAAATTTTAACAGTAAAAACTCGGATCCTATTCTCTTATTAATATGTATGCATTTACGTAGGCTAGTATATTTCCGAAGCATCGTAACCCAGCTATCTTCCACTCCCTCCACTCATTATCTGCTTAATGAAGTGCTTCATTATTTATCTTGTTTTAAATATCCATGTGCATGCGGAAATCCGATTAATCTGCGCAGTTAAGTGATAAATTTCAACAGACCACGCATGTCTTCATTAGTTTCCTTTGTTTGCTTTGTGTTTTTCTCGTCATCATGTGCGACCATGGGTGTTTTTATTTCTTCTTTTCTTCTTCTCCCGCGTAATTAGTACCGTAGTACGGACTCTGAGTTATAGATGATTAGTGTTTTTTATTCACGGAGTCCAACAGTGAATTACAATAATTCTGCCATTTTGTTTTTTTGTGTTCTTTTTATTGTTGTTGTTGTTGTCAGCGGATGAGAGCGGTGACACGTCATCCACTGTCAATGGGGATAATATGAAACGCGTTTCTCGTTTCGTTTTATTTTACTTCAGCAAGTTCTCAAACGTTAAAGGGTTCCCTTACGCATGTTGAGTTATTAAATGTATATATAATTTTCTAGTTTTCACTTTTCAAATACTTGTGAAATTATATACTCTGAACACCTGTTACGTCATCGAAATGTTGCATCCCTATGTCTGTTTTACAAGTATTTTAATGGAATTTTCTCTGATGAACTCATTGCACTTGTGCCCCCTCGACGTGCATATCCCCCGACAAATCTGCTTAGCAACAAAATCACACCCCTTCATTGTTGAGGTCTCTAAATTTCAGAAAGTTTTCTATTCAAATAGCTGTTTCCCAAGAACAGCTACACTTTGGAATTCTCTTCTTGCTGCCTGTTTCCCAAACTGTACTGATATGCAGAAGATATAGGGAGCACATTACACTTCCGCACGATTGGTTATATTTACTGGATAATTCTGGGAATATTTTGTTTGATTAATGATACTTGTGCGATTATCGGGACCTCGAATAAAAGCATCATTGTGTGTTCTCGTTGCAGCTGGATACATTTTACAGTATCTATATTTCTAAACTAAAAAAGCACTTTAAAATAAGTGAAAATACAAAAACTTTAATCGAGGTATGTAAAAGAACAACTTAGCTTGCCTTTGGTAACATTTATTTGGTCTGTACTTATATTCTACCACCTAGTTTTGCTTTACAAGCTGTCTTTTAGAAAATGAACAAAATATCCTTTCATTTTGGGATTGCGTCATGTTTTTTTTTTTACACAGTGATCACCACTTATCAAGGACCGGAAGCCACTCAGGGATAAGTGTTATTGCAAGTACATTATGTTAATGTGGAGATTTGATGAAGTGTTTACTTAAGGGGGCAGTTCATTAGGAATCTGTTAACATTGGACTTGAAGACATCCAAGTTGTAGTCCGGTGGGAAGCAGGCAGACGGAACAGAGTTCCACAGGCGTGCAGTTCTAAGAAAGAAGCTTTGTTCATGGAAAATAAAAATCAATATTAATTGTTTGCAATAGTTTCAAAATATAACTAATTTTATTCTAAATATCTGTTTATCACTCACATCCTCTCAGGCATCTTGTTTACGTTTCGTTATAATATCTTTTATTACATTAAAAATAAATTATCTCCTTTCACCATGAAAATTAGTACTTACATTAATTGCGTTTTGAATAATGCCAGTAGCCTACACATTTTCGTCAACCATTTAAGATTTTGTAAAAAAATTTTAAAATCCTACTTATCTAGTTTACGTTCACTTCTCTGGCAACTTCACGCCTGCACCTTCCGGCAGGTTATGCAAGCCGCCGGAATATGGTTACGCAATGAGCCACTAAGCTATCAAAAGATGACAAGTTTCCATGAAAGCATGGCATTTATTCATTAAAGATTTTAAAACTAAAAACGACTGCCAACATTTGAAATCCCCCTTCTCTATGTTAAGACATGCTTTCTAAATAGAAAGTCATTTTTAACACGAGAAAAGAAGGAGGTCGACCTTTAATTAATCATGTGGCAGTCTTAGCTCCGGCATCTTCCAGATGGTTATGTAATCTGCCGGAAGATGCCAATGGAATGTTGCCGGAAATTGAGTCGATAACTGGATATATATCATTCTACAATTAATCTATATATTAATAGGAAAGCTAACATCCGAGTGACTTTCGTTTAATTGTTATGGACTTCCATTTTTTAAGAGATATTTTTACCAAGAACTCTTCATGGGTTCTGATTTTGGTTTCGATTATAGCTGATGGCGCTCAAGTAATTTTTTTTTTTTTTTAATTCTTCATGAGTTTTGGTTTCGATTTCGATTATAACTGAAGAACTCAAAATCAAAACATGAGATTAGAAGAACAACCACGTGCGATTTTTTTTTAAGTAAACAAATAGACTGTACAAAACGGCATCATGGCAAGTCAGAAAAAATATACTGTAATGTTTTTTTTTAAATCCTGATGAGGGATTTATTATAACCCGAAAATTCAAAAGTTTAAATAAATGAATATTGTTTATTTAAAAAATAATAATAATTTGCACATGGTCGTTCTTTTAACCTCGAGTTTTTATTTTCATTTTCTCCATGATTCTAAAAAGTAGATTACGACTAATACTACACATCTGCGCGAGAACCGGCGTATCCACGTGGTCGTTCTTCTGGCCTTATGTTTTGATATATATATATATATATATATATATATATATATATATATATATATATATATGCATAAATATATATATATGCATAACTATATATGTACATGTATATATTTATGTATATATTTATATATAAAATGTATTTTTAGTCATCGACATACAGATCTGTTTCGTTGTTTCACAACTCATCAGTGCCGCTAGACTAACACCTATCCCAAGCCGAGGATCGAACCTAGAACCGTCGTGATGACAGTCGGCAGTTCTACCCCCTGACTACGGAAGCGGTGGCCGCAAATTAATCTGTCCGAATGTCTATTTAAATAAACATCCGTCCGCCGCTCGTAAAGGGCTCAAACGTTTGTTTTTAAACAAACCGCGAGCTTCGCATTTTTCAGCTATATAAATAAATACATTTCATAAGTTTTGGTTCGGTTTCGATTCAAGCTGATTGACACAAGTCATATGGATATAATTTATTATTTTTGAAATCGCTACTTTATGATATATAAAAATCGATAGAACAAATAATATATACGAAATCTGCAAGAATTTAAATAGCATATTTACTTTATGACTGGTCTACGCTAGCTAAGAAACAGACACTAGTGTTTCATCCTTTTGAGAATCATTAGCTAAGGGTGTCACGATTAACGCCAGTCGAGAGATTCGAACCCTGGCAACAGAAGTCATGTCTGGTCTCATTAACAAGAACCCAAACCGTTCGACCACCGCCAACCGCGAGAGATACAGTTGATAAATATATATATATATATATATATATATATATATATATATATATATATATATATATATATATATATATATATTAACATGGTTTATTAACTACTTGTTCTTATATATATATATATATGTATATATATATATGATCGCAACGTCTTGTCAGACAAGTGCCACTCCCTCAGACACTTAATGTCTATTAGCCCAAAAATGACTTCTTTTTTTTTTTAGTCCTACTGGTGAATTGACATGCTCAAACAGGCATGATACTGAAGACGGTCATTGAGATCAATTATTGCTGCTTCCAGCATTTCAAGCCTCCACGCGTCACAATTTTTCGATCGCCACAGGACCATTTTTATAGACAAATGCCTGAGGGAGTATCTATACACAGATGATGTTACAGAGTCTTAGCTTTGTACGACAGCTAAGTCTCTCTCTCGGTTCAAAATGTTGAGATCCAGCAACAAGTAACAGCAAGATAGCCAGCAACAAGTTAGACTTCAGACGAGCTTAATGCGGGTACTGGTCTCCCGCTTTGTATTTTTTTTAAATCAGAGATTTGCTTCTCCTAAAAAGGTTGCCATCACCACGGCTTACCGGAGCCCTCTCCACCCCAACACACACATACATACACACAAGTATACACGGTGCTAGTTGGCCGTTAACCCCCCAAAAAGAGTTCATTCGCCCTTTCTTGGGTCTTGTTTTTAATCCTTCAGGGAGACTCGCCACCCTCCTCACCAAACAAGTCTGGTGGGGAAACCAGTTTAGTCGCCGGTGACCCGACCATGAGGCAGGTAGTACTATATATATATATATATATATATATATATATATATATATATAGTGAGAGAGAGAGGGAGAGATGGAGGGATAAGGAAGAGAAAGATAATATATCCCCATTAGCATATAGAAGAGAATACCACAAAGATAAATAGCTGAGAGAGAGAAAAGCAATAGTGGAGAGATACAGCGCAAAAATATAGGAAATGAAAACTATTCTCACTAAAATAACTGATGTTTCTTTTTCTCCTATGAGTGCCCAAGAGCTTCAAGATTGTTTTTTATTCCGCTTCATTCGCGGCAATAAACCCGCGATCACAGAAGCGCATCTTTTCAGAAAGTTCCCATCCCATTCTTTGATTTCCCTCAGCAATGCGGTTTTTCTTCATCCACTCTAAACGACTCAACTAGTTCTTCTTTCGATTGATGAACAACTACTGTAATATATTGAATCCGGTGAGGATAATATATATATATATATATATATATATATATATATATATATATATATATATATATATATAATTATTTTTTTACTATAATAATTAAATACCTACAGACACTAGTGTTTCATACTTTCGGGATTCTTCAGTGCAGGGTGTCACGATTACTACCAGTCGAACGATTCGAACCCCGCGACACGAGACATCTCTGGCTCGATTAGCGGAGGCCGTATCCATTCGGCTACTATTAACCGTATGAAATAGCGTTGAATTTTAAACATTTTAATTTAAATGTTCATTACGTCAGACAGACAGTGATCAAATCGTTATACGATGATCTACGCATAAGAGCTAAATTGACCGACTTTTAATTCAACGGAAAGTGCTCAACGATAAG
>NC_136517.1:30010862-30090862 GCF_053919585.1 Euprymna scolopes | reverse complement strand
GCAACAGCACTCGAAAACGAGAACCACAAAATACTATGGGACATGGACATACAGACGGACAAACCCATCCAAGCAAAAAGACCAGATGTCATAATAATTAACAAGAAAGAAAAATCCTGTCTAATCGTGGACTTTGCAGTACCAGCTGATCACAGGGTGAGTATGAAAGAAAAGGAGAAACGAAGCAAATACACAGAGCTAGCCAGAGAGTTAAAAGGGATTTGGATGATGAAGAAAGTCCAATAGTACCGATAATAGTAGGAGCACTAGGAACAATCCCGAAAAACTTCGAAAAAAGAATGTCAGAAATTGGAATCAGAGGAATAACTGCAAAAGTACAACGACTAACGATAATGAAAACGACTGAAATATTAAGGAAAACCATTGAATGCGGAGATAATATAACGAATAAGCGTTACAGGGAATGAAGAACACCGAAACTGCATATTTACAAGTTCTACACCCCCATCATGCACTCCCCCCATTGTTTCATCACCGATTCCCCCCCCCAAAAAAAAAATGATACCAAAGGGCTGAGAATTGTCAATAAGGACTGAAAGACCGAGGAGCGAGCGCCAACCAGACCTCGACTGGACAAGCGCAAAGAGAACTGGGACCTTAAGGAGGCTGAGTGCCACTCAAATTCCAGCATAAACCAATGGCCACTACCAGCGAGAAATCAATGGTAAGCGGCTGTTGCGATGATGCAAATTCATTTGCAAATGCTATCAAAGGAGGTGGAGAGGTCTGGACGTCTGGGGAGACTTGTTGTCACTCAGCTCCCAGAGAATACCACAGGTTTCCAATCAGATCGTTTGTTGACTTGTGTGAAAGCTCCATGTGAGCCAATAATAATAATAATAATAATGATAATGATAATGCTAATAATAATGCTAATAATAATAATGATAATAATAATAATAATGATAATGATGATGCTAATAATAATGCTAATAATAATAATGATAATGATAAGCTAATAATAATGATAATATTAACAATAATAATGATAATGATAATGCTAATAATAATGATAATATTAACAATGATAATAATAATGATAATAATAATGATAATAATAATGATAATGCTTATAATAATGATAATATTAACAATAATAATGATAATGATAATAACAATAACAACAACAACAATAATAATAATAATAATAATAATAATACGAAACGATAAACATCGTAAATATCGTAAGCGGTCCAAAAAGAATACAAGAACAAGCACAACCAAGTGGGAAGGGAAGTACACTGGGAATTGTGCAAACAACTGTATCTCGAACGCACAGAAAAATGGTACAAGCATAAGCCGGCAAAAATACCTGAAAAATAGAATCACAAAATGATATGGAACATGGACATACAAGCAGACAACCCCATCCAAGCAAGAAGATCGCATGTCGTAATAATGTACAAGAAAGAAAGGTTCTGCCAAATTGTGAATTTTGCTGTTCCAGCTGACCACAGGATAAATATCAAAGAAAAGAAGGAACGGAGCCAGATAGTTGAAAGGAATATGAATGATGAAGAAAATCAAGATAATAGCTTCAATAGTAGGAGCACTAGGAACAATTTCGAAAAACTTTGAAACAAGAATGGAAGAAAATGGAATCAGAGGAATGGCTGGAAAGATACAACGAATAACAATAATGAAAACAGCTGAAATATTAAGGAAAACCCTTGAATGTGGAAACTAAAACACATGAGCCGTATGAGCGTCAGACAAACTGCTGCAGAGGCAAAAGATGAAGCGTTACATGAAAACAAGCACACTAAAGCTGCATATCTAAAAGTCCGCTATCCCATATCCCCATTTCCTAATCATCAATCCCCCCCAGAGTGATTTCAAATAGTCGAGAGGGACCAAGGAGAAAAGAAAGACCGAAGAGAGACCGCTGACCAGAGCTCCACTGGACAAGTGCGTAGAGAACTTGGGGAGGCTTATTGCAACTCAAATACCAGTCGAGACCAATGGCCTCTGCCAGCGAAAAATCAATGGTAAGCCGCCATTGCAGTAATGCAAATTCATTTGCAATGGTTATCGAAAAAGGTGGAGAGTACTGAAAATCTGGAGAGACTTGTTGTCACTCAGCATCCAGGGAATGCCACAGGTTTGTTTCAAGGAGAGATCTCTGATAACCTGTGTGAAAACTAGTTTTCTACAGTAAAAGCATCTACTTAACTTCAACATTTACATAAAAAATATATATAGTTAAATGTAGAATAAAAACAAAAAAACGTGTTAGTAATTACTTTTAATTGCATGAAACAAATGTAAAAATGTTTATCAAATATCTGTTTTTAAAATACAGCCCTATATGTTTATGTCGGCAGATAAAAGATCGATCTTTTGCGTAGTTTGTGAATATGTGTTCAGCGGCAACACTAACTTGAATACCTAAACATGTTCAACGATAGGGTTTACATGTGCATTCGTCTCAATCACCATCAACATCAAACGCACCTGATTTTAATATAAAAAATTAAAGATTAGAAACTAAAAAGCAAAGTAATGAACGGAAAATACAATTTACTTTTATATATATATATATATATATATATATATGTATATATACATATATATATATATATATATGTATATATACATATACACATATCTATAATATAAAGCTGAATATGTGTGTGCGTGAGTGTGTGTGTGTGTGTTTGTGTGTGTGTGTGGTCATGAATAGGCTACTATATGGTTGACTATTATAAAAAGCTGATTACATATAATGATAGATGTATCGGGACACAGGAATGGGTATGTTTGATCTGGCAGAACCGTGGTTCATTGAAATTGTGGTGTCTGCGTTCGCGCCTGGCCTCCATAGAATGGAAATAGGCACAAACTTTAATAAAGACTTTTCATATCTATCTACGTAAGTATACTTTGCTAATTATGGTTCAGTTTGAAGAAATATGGTATGATAAAATTATGGGGTGTTCATTCGAGCCTGATCTCTATAGAATGGAAATATGTCACAAAGTTTAACAAGGTTTTTTAATATAGATCCACAGAATATTGTGATAAGTGTTTCAGTGTGAACAGGTATGGTATAATAACTTATGGGTTTATCTATTTTTTTATTTTTACTTTCATCATATTTTGCTTTGGTTTTGATACCCCCAAATTCGAAGCTACCTCTTTACAGCCCTTCCTTTTCATAACCTATCACACTTTCATAAATCAGAGTCCATTTTCTGTAGGCTGTTTTTGAACCCAGTCAACGACGGGTACTTTTGCTAGTATATATATATATATATATATATATATATATATATATATATACACACACATATATATACACTTAATTTTTCTTAATATTTCATATTTTTCTTTTATTTTTTCAGATCATCTAGAGTAACCCTTCCAAGGCCATCATCAGTCGTTACACTACCGAGGACCGAATATTTATCGTATAATCGTCAAGAACGCCCACACCCCACTTTGGAATGCTGATCATGTACTGATAATAGTTGAAATCGCCCTAAACTCTAGAGCCAAAATGGAAGAGATATTATAAAAAGGCTGACTGGGAAGCCATCAGTGATCTCATCAGAGACGCCCCATGGCGAAGTATCTTTTCACTTCCTGCTGAACAGTGCGCAAATGAGACCACTGAATGGTTCAAAACGGCAATTGAAGCACATGTTCCCACACGAAAATTTTATAACAAGCCCCACTCTCCCCAATGGTTTACTTCTACTTGTGCAGCTGCCATTGCGCAAAGGCAGCATGCGTACCACAAATTTAACTGACATAAGTCCAGTTCAAACAGACAGAAGTATATAGAAGCCAGAAGTAACTGGAAGAAAGAAATAGAGACAGCTAAGAGAGAATTTACTGAAACCACCGAAAACGCATCGAAGCACAGAAATTAGGAACCCGTGACTTCTGGAAAATCTACAACAGTGTAGTAAATAATGGGCAATCAACAATTCCCCCACTATCCAACAATCATGAGATTGTTTACTCAGCAACCGAGAAGACTAACATGCTTGCCAGACGGTTTGCCTCCAACTCCACACCCTGCTAATCACCTTTTCTCAGGTGCATGCTATCATAAAAAATCTTGACATTTCAAAAGCATGGTGACCTGATCTCATCCCGGCTGTGCTATTAAAAAAGTGCTCTGCCGAAGTAGCTCCAGTTCTCTCCAAACTTTACAACAAATGCCTTAATGAATCTTGCTTTCTTGCCTGCTGGAAAACTGCTTCTGTGGTACCAGTATTCAAGAATTCTGGCGAAAGAACTGATCCATTAAATTATCGCCCCATTAGCTTCCTCCCACTTTTTGCCAAAATATTTGAGTTCATAATTAACCAAGCTCTAGTCCATCACCTTACAGATGCTTAACTTCTGATCGACCAACAATATGGATTTAGGCAAGCCCGTTCCATAGCAGACATTCTAATATACCATTCACTTGACAAATCAGGAAAGGGTGGAGCGGTAGCTCTAGATATTTCTAAGGCTTTTGACAGTGTATGGCACGAGGGTCTTCTAAGGAAAATCGGATCATACGGTATCACTCGAAGAATACTTAACATAATTAAATCCTTCTTAGATAAGAGAAAAACCCAGGTTGTCCTCGATGGTTGTACATCTAAACAATATGATATAAATGCGGGGATACCTCAGGGGCCTATCCTTGGATCTCTATTATTCCTAATATTCATAAATGACCTCCTTGACAAAGTTGTCTGTGAGATGGGTATTTATTTTGATGACACCACGCTCTATAACAGACACGACAGGAAAACAAATGAACACATATCTAAAGTAATGGCAACACACTAGAGGATGACCTCCAATCTTTAGTAGAATGGGGACACAAATGGATGGCCACATTTGATGCTGCCTAGACTGAACTTGTTTCCTTCAATAACTATAAGAAACGTTCTCTACCACCAATGGCCGAAGACTCTTTATCTGAAAGCACATCTTTTAAACTCCTCGGCCTAACGTTCACAGGAAACATGAGTTGGAACAATCACATGGAGAGCATTGCCAGGACTGCTACGAAAAAGGTAGGCTCTCTCTACCGTGCTAGAAAGCTACTAACGCCCGAAAGTATCTTGTACCTCTATAAGGCCACCATTCGTCCATGTATGGAGCATTGTTGTCATATTTTGGCCGGTGCATCTGCTACTAGTCTCTCACTCCTAGACAACGTTTAAAATAGAGTCGCCAACCAATAGGTCCTGAACTGTCATCCAAGCTTCAGCCTCTGTCCCATCGACGTAATGTAGCATCCCTCTGCCTGTTCTACAAGCACTTTAACGGTAAATGCTCGGACGAACTGCAAGCACTTGTACACCCTCTACATAAATACTCCCGACAAACGCGACAACCAGTAAAATCCCACCCCTTCACAGTAGAGATCCCTAGATGCAAGATAGCCTTCTACGCCAGTAGTTTCTTCCCCAGAACAACTAGACTTTGGAATTCCCTTCCAGCTTCCTACTTCCTCAACTGTACTGACATGCAGAAGTTCAAGTGTAGCGTGAACCGACATCTTTCTGCCCAACTTCCCACCTAGTACGCCTGTAACCTGTGTCCCTAATAGTAGCCCCCTACATCAAAGTGGCAATGTGTCTTGTTTGGGGTGAAAATGTAATAATAAAAAAAAAATTCGGTTGAATGAGTCAATAATGAAAACTGAAAGAGAATTTCAACGAAACTTCAACACAATAAATTCCCCTACTCCCAATACAATAAAAGCTATGGTGGCTCGATTTCATGAGCAAGGGTCTGTATATCACTTCCCTAAATCTGGTAGACCCAGTACGGCAAGAAGTGATGAGAATCGTAAGAGATTAGCAGAGAGTGTGGCCGAGGATCCATCCACATCAGTAAGAAGGAGATCAAGTCAAATCCGGGTCTCTCGATCAATGTGATTCCAGCAGGGCGGTGCAACGGCGCATACGGCACGAGAAACATTAAATCTGCTCCAGGACATAATCGGCAACCGAATAATTTCTCGTGGCTATGTGATAAATTGGCCACCCCGCTCGCCAGATCTCACATGTGCAGATTTCTTCCTTTGGGGTTACCTCAAAGAGCGGGTATACGCAAACAAACCAGTCACAATAAATGCTCTTAAAAAATATAGGGGAGGAAATTAGGGGCATAAGCTCTGAAACATTAAGTGATGTGCTGGACAATGCCCTGTAGGAGTGTAAAAATGAAAATGGTGGACATTTGAGTAACATCATTTTTCATAACTAAAATAAGACCTTGTGAAAAACATACCCTAGATAAAATTGTTTAAATAAAATTAGAATAAGTAGATTATAATATCTTACTATATCTCACAAAATCACGGAGAGGCTCATCTACCCACATATGAAAATTGATAAGCATAACTTAAATATTGAGGAAGCTAATCACATTTTACATCCGTCAGCTTCTTTTGAGACATCCTGTATATGTGTGTATGTGTGTGTGTGAGTGAGTGTGTGTGTGTGTGTGTGTGTGTGTGTGTGAGTGGCATCATCATGAGTCACATATAGGAAAAAAGAGGTATGTATACCATTGTGTTCTACAAACTCTCCACTATACTTAGTGCTGCTCAGAGCGGTACAGAATGACTGACAACATGGCTAAAAATCGAATCGTTATGAGGTCGACCCAATACCACCTTCTGCTGATGAAAATAAAATATGGCTGATGTGGAGGATCTGCTCACTTTTTTACTTTTTGTACATACCTCTTATTTGCGTGAAGATGGACAAAAAGTTCTTCGCCAAGACATGGAAGAAAATCCGACCTCACAGGCAACTCTGGCTGGCAGTTAAGAATCTGATGAAGTGGATGATCGCATGGATTATGTTCCTATTTACTTCCCTCCCCACGAGGGCAAAGTTAGACACAAGGTCGGTTTTTAAGGTGAGGAAAAATCCAGTTCCTCAAAAAGGGGCACACTTGATAGGAAGAAAAATAACACTTGTCTCAGTCTAGGATTTCTCCTTCACTGACCAAGGACAGAAAAGTTGAAGTGCAGAATCAGAACAGATACTACCATTTGTTCTTAGGCAAAAGGTGAAGGAAATCATGGATTACGTTGACACCAAAATCAGCAGAGAATTAATAATGAAACATTGTAAGTGCAGTAAAACTTTGCTCCTTTAAATCCATTAAATTTTATTACTATGTTTGCAAGCAATAATAACACATTTCATGTTCACCGTTCTCACGATAATCATTACATGACACCGATCATCATTGTTGAAATGAACATGACACTATGATAAGATGCTGCACTTCCTTTAACACAAATCCAAAGGTTCTGGATGACATTAAACTATGTCCAGTGGTGATGCCCCAGCTTGCGGGCTTTGGGGAGTGTGGAGCCACCCTTTAATTGCCATTGCTCCCAGGTCCACTCTAACCTGGAGTGGTAGTACCTGTTAGGGTCCCGACTATAGGTTAAATACAAACCGACTTGAAAACAACAAATATATTCTATTAAAAAAAAAGTGTTCTTCAAAATCTTTGGATTCGGCATTAAATAACCTGAAAAGGGTTGATATGCCGTAAAACAAAAACAACCAACAAACAAATTCGAAACGAGATACATAGGTTAGAAGATCACGGAACTTTGAACCCGTTTTCTGAGTTCAATTTTTAAGTAGCGCTGAGTACCATCACACACAAATATATATATATATATATATATATATATATATATATATATATATATATATATATATATATATATATAAAATCTTTTCTTTCCGATTAGTTTATGCAAGTAGTCATCGATGGGCAAAAGTTTGAAGCTCAAGGTATCAATGCTGGCGTGCGCCAGGGCGCCATCTTTGGCCCAACTCTCTTCCCTCTCTTTATCAATGATCTCCCAAATCTCATTCCAAGTTCATTCGTCGGTATATACGCAGATGATTGTACGATCTATGGCAACACTTCAAAGACCAACAACGACAATGATCCTCTCTGAGTCTCCCGTCCTCACACCTTGAACATGTAGTGCAATGGGGTAAAAAGTGGCGATTAATTTTAATGCATTCAAACTCAAGCTCTGCTTGATCGCCACTTATCTCCGAATTCATATGAATTGCTCTCGGCTAAAATAGGCTTTCTCTTTTGACAAACTTCTGGGTCTGACTTTTACTCCCAACCTGAAATGGAAAACTTACATCAAGTCTTTTGCCAAGGTCACAGGAGAAATAATTGCGTCATTTTACTGCTTCAGAAGGTATCTGACTCCCCACGCAATCAGCTACATGTAAATAACCAACTACGTCCTAAAATGAACTTCACATATTTTGGTGGGAGTTGCTTGGAGCACTCTATTCCGCCTCGATAAATTTCAAAACAGCATTTGAAATCTAGTGAGTGCTGACATTTTTCTTCCCTGCAATCTCTTTTTACACAGAACAGATGTCGTGAGCCTGTCTCTACTCTTTCGTTATTTCAATAGCAAGTGCTCGTCTGAGCTTCAATCTTTGGTCACTCCTTCCTAAACTTTCAGAAAAAACACTCGTTTAGGTATTACGGCCATCAACAAATTCCTCCACTTTCTATCTGTGCCAAAATGTAAATGCAAATTACATGAACAGAGTTTCTCTCCTAGAATTATCCACCTGTAGAACTCTGTCCCGCCGACCTGCTTTCCTGCCGACTAAATATGATCGTCTTCAGGTTCAATGCAAACAATTTCTTGTTGAATAGCACGCCCTAAATAATCCATTTCTACCTTCATTTTCACCAATAACTATTAATACGCTGTTGTCTCAGTGACTACGGTACACTCACTTACCCTTATCCTCGAGAGGTCTTCAGGTCTTGATACGTGGTGACTCCCATGTAATATATATATATATATATATATATATATATATATATATATATATATATATATATATATATATGTGTGTGTGTGTGTGTGTGTGTATTTAATGAAGAATAATATTTGCAGGTGTGAATTAATCAAACGTAGAAGTGAGCGTAGATTTCTTATCTTATGTCTGTGCGACACTCCCACCATGAAAACAAATTATTTTATGAAATAAGATTTGCAAAATATTTTCCATGTTTTCTTCCTTGACTGTTAAGTGTCACTTAATACACACACACATAATATTATTTCATGAAATTGTATGTAACCATTTTCAGTATTTACTTAAGAGTGCTCAATACATTAGTATAGAGTATTAGTATCTACATTAGTAGAGCTAGGTAGTAAGTTTTGAAAATATATATGGCAAAATTTCCAAGTTTCATCCTCGTGAGGACTTGTGAAGCCATTGCAAGCTCTCTCTCTCTCTCTCTCTCTCTCTCTCTCTCTCTCTCTCTCTCTATCTATCTATCTATCTATCTATCTATATATCTATCTATCTATCTATCCCTCTCTATCTCTCTCATTCTCTCTGTCTGTCTGTCTCTCTCAACACATATATATGTGTGTGTGTGTGTGTGTGTGTGTGTGTGTGTGTGTGTGTGTGTGTGCGTGTGTGTGCACGCGCGTGCGCACACGTTCAGTTGAATACTACGGAGTTTTTTCGTTTTATTTTTTTTTTAATTTTCTTATTAATGTTCTCAACGCGGCGAGCAATCTTTCTGGTTTCAGGTTGCAGTTTGTATAAAATTTCTTCGAATGATCTTATTTCAAAAATAAAAACACTCGGAGCAATAGATGCCGAATATCACCTTAAATTAAGGTACTTTTTCACCGCCTAGACAGTATTACTTAGAAAATAAACGTACCACCTTGCTCAAACAAGCCTACATAAGTCATCATTTGCTGCCTATATATATATATATATATATATATATATATATATGTATATATATATATATATGTGTGTGTGTGTGTGTGTGTGTGTGTGTGTGTGTGTGTGTGTGTGTGTGTGTGTGTTTAATACTTCTTTTTCTGAAAAACCTAAACCAATTGTTTATTCTGCATTATATTCATATCTTCACTTACTCCCTTGGGATTTTACCGTGCAGAAACAAAAAAGACCCTTTTTTAATAATTGTTCGCGACCCTCATTAATATGCAAGTATCGAACGGAAATTAGCTTAGCGCCTTCGCACTGGTGAACAAGGTCGTCCGTCTTCATACGACGAGTGCTGTCTGTAATTCAGTTGTTGACGACCTAATTGAATTTATATATTATTTTCGATCACGGCCCGCTTCGACGAGAACATTTGACTTGTCCCCTCTGAATACGCTATCCAATTGAACGGTTTCCTTAAACAATAAAATTGACAAAAAATAATGTCCGACTGTCGCGTATTAATTTGTTACAAGATACTAATAATCAGGCGACGAAACTCTTGTCAAAATGGCGTCCGAATATTTTTAAAACAACCAAGAAAGAAAAATAAAAAGTAGAGAAACAAATTTCCTTTTCTTTGCGTTCCGAGACGGATTAAAAATGTATAGGGTTTCTATTTTATTATAAAGGTTGAGAACTTTGTTCTCGTTAACAAGCGAGATGTAGACAAGAATTATTTAAACGCGCGCCAAACTATTGGTTGTCACGTCCTGCCACTATAAACATTTTGTTTGGGGCGTTCTCTCGATATCTATACGAATAGATGAAGCTTAGAGAAGCTAATCGAAATACAATAGTACTAGCCGTAAAGCCACACTAGCAGGTCACACTGCAAAAATGAAATCGTATTATTTGGATTCTTCGGACTACTGTTCTCATCTTGAGTGTTATTTTTACAATCTTTTGGAAGATGACTTTCTTTAGGTTGTATCTTGTCGAACTCGGGAATCTTTCTGTCGAACTCGAGAATCTGCACGGACCTTCGAACCCTTCTTTAATTAATAGGGGTAGTATGTTTTTCTCCCGTCACCCATGACTGTTTGGAATTCCAAAATGGCATTTTTAGTGTCATATGCACTGATGGTTAAACACTCAATCTCGGTTTACGACTAAATTTTACCAAGTACTTTATCCACTAGACTATGTGTCTTTGCTGGCAGTCCCGAGCTCGGCAGAATGATTTTCGAGTTCAACAAGATGCACCTGAAGGAGGTCGGAGGTCACATGGGCCCAGGCGTTGTAGAAAATATCACTCAAGATGAGAACTATAGTCAGAAAAATCCAAATAATACGAATAGTGAATCCTCATCTAAAAAATCGATAAACAAAAGATCACCTATCTACACTTGTTGCTTTCTTCCTTCCTCTACCTAAACGGTCCTGGATATGACCTAAAACTATATCCGATAGTGAGGCTCCAGCTTGTGGGATTTGGGGGGTGTGGAGCCACCCTTTAATTGCTATTGATCCCAGGTTCACTCTGACTCGGAGGTGTAATACCTGTTAGGGTCCCAACTATTGGTTAAATAGAAACCAACTTGAAAAAACAAAACAAACAAATATATTCTATTGAAAAAAATTCTTTAAAATCACTGGATTCAGCATAAAATGACCTGAAAAGGGTTGATATGCCGTAAAACGAAAACAACTAACCAACCAACCAACCTCTACCTAAAACTGAACAGTACTTATACATGAACAAAGTTTCTTTCTAAGTATTTCCATCCGTAGAACACAATAATACTGGGTTGATTCCTAGCGGACTCCATTCTGATACGAAAGTTAATCTTTTCTTTGGACTACTGTTCTCATATTGATTGTCATTTTCACAATGTTTCGGTTGATGTAACTCCGATCTTCTTCAGGTGTAACTTGTCGAACTCGGGAATGTTTCTGTAAAACACGGGAATTTGGACGGAATTTCGACCGGAAATCTTTATTTACTTTACGGGGGTAGCGTGCTCTTGTTCTGTCAACCATTAATGGATAGAGGTCTTAAGTATTCACAGTAATAGTTTTCGGCCACCTACAATGAGAATATAACATTCAAACATCAGCATACCACATTAACAATTGATTTTTCCAAGTACTCTAACCACTGCGCCACGAGTCCTAAAGAAACATTTCCGAGTTCAACCAGATACACCTGACGAAGTTCGGAGGTTACATCGATGGAAACGTTGAGAAAATGGCACTCTAAATGAGAACAGTATTCCGAAGAACACAAATAATATGTATTTTCCTGTATTAATTTCATCCATTATAACCATGACGTTTATCAGTCTCGCCCATTAGCAAGATGTTTCTTTTATGATTTTATTTATTTAATCATATTTTACAACCGGGCAACGCCGGACGCCACCCACCGCTAGTATAATACAAATAATAGATCAACCACAAAATATTGTTCCATAATAGATCCTATTTACTCTCTTCGACAAGAAAGAAAAGTACGACACGAGGCTGGTGTTTGTCTGGTATATATCTAGTGTCCTAAACTGAACTCTATATATATAGAAAGGCAAAAATAACACTTGACCCAGTTAAGGATTTCTCATCTCCTGATTAATAGATAATACATTTTGATTCTAACTTGCACGCAATAGGAAAGTTAAATTAAGAGACCGACAATAGTCAAGGGCGACTTGTCAGCTCCACTTTTCATTATATTAAAGTCTAGGTAAGAGCGCCACTCATCCTCTCCTTATAATACTGAGTATTTAGCAAAAACTCATCAAGTACCATGTTTTACGTATATGGTATGAATCAACTGAGTATTGAGCCGCAGTTTCTGAGCCATTAGGGAACAATCTTGCCATTATACCAAATTGGCAATACTCAACTGATCATAATAATTGAATATTCAATATTCAGGATGTTTTTAATTAAATAAACCCCAGTATTTTTGTGGAACTTTTGGGGATGGGTGGGTAATATTTAAAGTATACACCCCGACCGCTATAATTGTGTTGTCTCTGGCCACGTGCCAAATATATTTAAGGATAGAAAAACTGGTGTCAAGGCCGAAAAAACATTAATCACAAAACCATATTTAAGTCGTTTTAATAATATTTGGATTGGGAATTTTTATCGGGAGATGATCTCTCCGATTGTTGGATCGACGGCGATGCTACATCAGCTTTTCGTGATCATCGACATCTAATCTGTCAGATTCCTATCTGGCGCAACATTTTTCTTCTTATGTAGCGAAGCTCCTTTTGTGCGGGTGTCCGAGTATATTTGGGATGCGGCGGCCAGAGATACGATAAAGAAAAGAAGAAAAGTAAGACAAATATTAATAGAAAAAAAAAACCAACAACAAAATTATATTGGACGTAATTTTAAATAGAAATTGACCAAAAACGATGCTTGGGTTGATAAATGTAAAGATATTTGATGTATGTGTTCCATTTCAGATCAGGAGTGAAGGTCAGTCACAGAAGCTTGTCAAAACATGGAGCGTCATTCATTTCAGTTGGGACGTGATGGGGTTCAGAGTGATTATGATGAAAGGAGAGCATTAAAATTAATTGCCCACCTTTTTCTCCATTGCACTACCTTCTAAAGATCAGAAGAGAGAGAATCAAAACATTGGTTATTGTTGGATTTTTAAGTGTTTCTAAGCATTGTGGTATCGTCTCCATAAATGTCTACAAATGATCTAAGAATATAATTTAGTACATCATTGATGAAGATCAGGAAGAGAGTTGGCCCCAGGATGGAATCTTGACGGACACCAGCGTTAATACTATGAGTTTCTGATGCCTTCCCATTAATAACTACACTTATAAACTTATAAGAGAAAACGGATTTAATAATTGAGAGAGCATTTCCAGCCATTACATAGCTGGCGATCTTATGAAGTAGACTTTTATGCTATACCCTATCAAAAGCTATTGCTCAAGAGCTATTGCTCTAGAAACGTCAAGAGCTATTGCTTAAGAGCTATTGCTCTAGAAACGTTAAGAGCTATTGCTCAAGAGCTATTGCTCTAGAAACGAAGCCCCTGTCACGAATCCTGTGTGATACGACAGTTAGTACATCAGTTGTTGATCTCGCAGAACCGAAACCATATTGCATGTTACTAAGCAGGTCTTTTTTTTTTGCTGAAGTGGTTGATAACAGCAAGTTAATCATGATGCAGAGGAAACTGAGTGATTTGTACTGAGAAGGAGATGACCAATTTGGAAATACTAGGCAGACTGATAATGGCACAATCACGTTGACGCACCAGTTCTTGCCAGATCCCTAAAGTTAAGCAATGTTGAGCCTGGCCAGTACCAGATAGATGACCATTTGGGAAGGTTGGCGCTGTATGTAACTTCTGGGAAGGTTAGGCGTGGGACCAGCACCCTTATCCCGAAAAAAGAACTCTTCGCTACAAAAGCATCTAAAAATTTGTAGATGACCTATGCCCCTCCAGCGGCTCAACGCTATGGATGATGAAGTTTACTATGGTTTTGGGAAGCATTTCTCCTTAAGGCAACGTTTAAACAACTTTGTAAGTATGGGAGCTAGTTCCGGTTGAAGCTTTTTGAGTACTATGACTGGAATGCCGTCGGGGCTATGTTTTATTGAAATCAAGGTTTTTGATAAGCTTAGCGACATCATGTACAGATATTTGTATGTCGCATTGTGTGTTTTCAGTCCCAGGATGTAATACGGGAGGTAGGCAGCCCTGATCGCAAAAAGTGGAGTTTGCTGCAATCTTCTTGGCAAAGACTTTTGCATTGTCAGATCATGACGAAATTACTTCAGGTCCATTCATAATGGTAGGGATAGAGAGCACACAATGTTCAAGACATGTTTGTTATTCGCCAAAACTAATGAGAATCAAGCCGCTGTTTAGCTTCTTGAAAGTAGACGTACTGGGCATACGAGTCTCTTGCATTCTTTATTACCCTTTTACAATGATTGCTGGCAGTCCTACATGTGGCTTTGGTTTCACAACATCTGTTACGTTGGAAGCAATGGGAATAGTGATTTCTATGCGCAATGGCAGCGGCCGATTCTGGCTGAATCACGGCTGGCTGTTGGGTTTTTGCTGGAATTTCTTAAAGGTATGAAGCGGTCTGTATCGACAATTAACCATTCGGTTAAGTCAAATACTATAGAGAACATGTTCTTTTTTTAACAGAGTGCAGGGGTATATATGATATAAATGTTCGGAAGTTATGCCAATTAGCCATAGCGTATAGATATACAGAACGATGGAAAGGTAAATCTGAGGATATACTACATTTAGATTTTATCTTAACCGAGACATCTGAGTGATCGGAAGATCCCAACGAAGACAGAACGGAGGATGAGCATATTTTTGGGCAAGTTGTAAGAAAACAGTCGAGACTTGCATATTGTCTCTCCGGAGTCGGATATACGGGTAGGTTCGTGAACAATGTTCGTTAGGTCATAGGCAATCATGAAATCATGATAGCACCTTCACTAATCATCCGCCTTGTTTGAGTGGACTAGTCATTCAACATTGTGAACATTGAAGAATCCGCAGACGGGAATGTAAGCCGAGGGATGGGTAGACAAAATATGATCAATTTTCTTAGAAATGCTCTCAATGTTATGGAGTCGGTAGAGGGCAAATATGAAAGCGGTGTTGTGAGCAAGTGCTAATCTGTAGCAGATATTAGGAAAATTAGGATCTTCTCTGAAGATGTCCGTACCACACGGAAAGCCATCTTTATTGTAGGCACATATTCCATGCCCATGATGATTTGGGGGTCACATTTTGATGTCAAGTTTTAATATCCTTTAATTGCGAACTTATGTATAGAAACAGTCGGTGAAATGCCAGTTTCGCACAGGAAAAAAAGATCAGGTTTAGTTTCCTGTAATTGGATTTAAACCTCTGGAAGATTAGAAACGTAGCCCCCCCCCCGCCCCTGATGTTAGAGGAGACCTAATAGTGAGTATCTTCGTTGGAATTTGGAGTTCCGCGCTTAATCTTGTTTTGTTTCTTGGGATTTTTCATTTTGAATGTGTAAAAGATCGGCAGAGTTGTTAGCGCAGATCAGAGAAAAATAAAAGGAACGAAGAATGATTTTTGCTACCATGTAGAGAAAACGCCGTAACATTAGCTATATTGTTAATAATTGCGTAAAATTTAGGATGAGTTTTTTAGCAGAGGAAAATTTTCTCTCTCTCTCTCTCCCTCTTCCTCTCTCTCATCTGTCGATGTGTGCGCGAAAATTCTCTACTAAATTTAACTTTGAATATTTAGTGTACCGACGTGAAATTCGCTATATCAGGTATTTAAACAGTAAAAACAATTTCGATTTGTCAAAATAGTTGCTAAAAGGTCAAAAATGAAAACAAAAGTTGACAGAAGTAAATGCACATTTTTACCTGTAATTCGCTTAATTAAAAAAAGAATAACTAAATATCATTTTAAAATGTATATATCTACCTATTTTTTTTATATAAAGATACGAAAATAAGTAGATATATAAATTTAAAAAAAAATACTTTACAAAGAATGCGACAGAGGTAAAATGTTCCCGCTTTTTTTCTTTTCCTCATAAACGAAATGTTTCTTTTCTTTAATGTTTCATTGTTAAAGTGTTTGTTTTAATAAGTCTGCAGAAAGGCTGTTCTTGTGAAAATTTTCAAACGACATATTGTTTGAATTTGTCGAAATGGTTTTGAAACAATTGTTACTAACAATGAAATAGACGTTTTGTTGCTATCAACCCATTTCTTGAAGTCTTGATTTTTGTTAAAACAATATATGAATGCCCAATTATGAAATGAAATATAATAATTTTGTAGCTTAATTTTTAAGCCATCTCTCCTTTTTGGCTTAAATTTATTGGTATATGAACAATTACTGAATTATATTAACCCAGTATAATTCGGAATACTACCAACTTGTTATATATATATATATATATATATATATATATATATATATATATATATATATATATATATAAAGTGTCTTCAAAAAGTTTATAGACTTTTTCGTATGGGTACTTTTATTGATAGAACACATATGAACTCTACCCCCTCAAAGTAATCTCATCCGGCTGCAACACAGCCTCTTTCATCACAGTCTCTTCCATCTCTTTATTTGTTTCATAACGACATCCTCTAAGGTTTTCTTTGGACTCAAGGAATAACCAAAAGTCACAGGAAGCAAGGTTTGCACGATAAGAAGGATGAGAAACTGTCTTGAATCTCAAATAATGTGTAACAAGAATGGAGTTGTGAACTGCACTCTTTGGACAAACGTGGCGCAAATCTTTCGTATCTTCAGTTCCTCGCGAATAATTGTGTGTAGAGTTTCCAAGCTATCAAAGGGTGGAAATATTGTCGTTATAGACATTCGACGGCCCTTAGCCATTATGTTTTTTATTTAGCTTATCAACGCTGATGTTCTGAATTTCTTACTTCCCCCACGTCTCTCATCATATTGTAATGTTGTGTCCCTTTGGCTGTGATCATAGCGTAGTATCTGTGTTAAATATGGCAGGTAGGGCCAAGTGTAAGAACATTAATAATCATAATAATAATAATAATAATGTTAATGATAATAATAACAATAATTGATTCGAGCGACGGCGGGTCACTGGATCGATTATTATGATTAGAAAAATAAACAATTAGATTGGGGAAAAAGTGATTGAAATAATAAACAATTACAAAAAGAATGTGATTTTAGAAAATACGGGAAAACATAATTGTTGGTTTGGATAAACAAATAATCGGATTTATGTTACGTCAGCGGTTGGGGTTTTAGACACGTGATGCGATGTAGATTTGGGGAGATCAAAGGCCGTAAATGACAAAGTTCTTTCTGATTCTCTCTCCTCTGATATTGAGCGGGTGGTACAATAGGGGAAGCGGTGGCTGGTTACTTTTAATACATTTAAAACCAAGCTCCTATCTTTACATCATCAACGCTCTGATCCCCATCTGGCATTAGTTGAAATGGGTGGCTCTCGTCTAGAGGAAACTCCATATTTTGATAAGCTTCTGGGCTTGACCTTTACTCCTGACTTGAAATGTAATACGTACATCAAGTCAGTTGCCAAAGTCGCTGGAAAAATTTTAGGGTTCTTCTACTGCTCCAGAAGATATCTCACCCCTGATGTAATTCTCTATCTGTATAAAAGCCAAGTACGTCCAAGGATGGAGTACTGCTCACACATTTGGGCAGAAGCTGCCAAAAAAAGCCTATCCTGCCTTGACAGAGTACAAAACAGGATTGGTGTGTTATGCCCTTTTCTCTTCCACGGGAAAGACGTTACGAGCCTGTCTTTGTGTTATCGTTACTACCATGGCAGGTGCTCGTCTGAGCTCCAATCTTTGGTTCCCCCCCTCGCCAATCTTTCACGATAAACACCCGTCTAGCTGAAACCACTGTCAAAAACTTTCCTCACTCCTTATCTGTGCCAAAATCAGAATGTAGATTCCATGAACAAAGCTTCTTTCTTAGAACTGCACGCCTGTGGAACTCTGTTCCGGTTGCCTGTTTCCCACCTGACTACAATCTGGATGTCTTCAAGTCCAATGTAAACAAAATGCTGATGAACCTTCCCCTTAAGTAAGACACTTTATCAAATCTCCAATACTAACGTACTGTACACGCAATAACCCTTAGCCCCGAGTGGCTTCTGGGTCTTGATAAGTGGTGACTATCTTGTAAAAAAAAAGATTCAAGACTCATTAGCTGGACATCAGTGAGAACAGACGATTCAAGGGGAAGTTGGTCTCTCTATGACACAGAGAGCGGCGTTTTCTCAGGCAGCCAAGATGTGAGGACGTTGTAATCTCTGAAGATGCCAACCGAAATCATGAAAATAAATGTTCGTATATAATCCAGGTATGTGTCGCGTTATTTACAGCTGTTAAAAAGAACTGTTTTTCTACAACTGTTTCGATACGTTCACGTCAATCGTTTCCTGTTAGAACTGTTGCATAAATGTTAAAATATACACACTAGTCGATCAACTAAATGATACGACGCATTTACACGTACACGAATGTACAGAAAAAATATACACTCTACTATTCAACATGTCGTCGTTCTGGAACATATTCATATACACACACAACGTAACAATATCACATAGACCCTATGCCTTCATTGAATCTCTTATGCCACACAAAAAAAAATTCATGCTCGATTCATGCAAGATGAGCGTAAAAAAGTCCGAAGCATTCCGTGCGTTTCTGTGGCATTTTTTCCAAGTTTAAAACAAATTTATTGCATATCGTTTTTTCTAAAGTATCCTCACGTCCAGGTTTCATATTTAAAATTCGTCAGTTGTGACAATCAAGCTTTAGTAGGGTGTATTCCAATTCCTGCAGTAGCTGTTCATTTAAACCTGGAATCATAAATATTGACCAGTTACACACATACTGAATTTCCAAGTGTCTACGACAACTTTCAGTGTCTGTACAAAAAAAGTCTGGAACCTTATTTAAGTTGGTTGGTTGGTTGTTTTTTGTTTAACGGCATATCAACCCTTTTCAGGTTATATAAAAATACTGAATCGAGTGATTTTGAAAATTTCTTTTTATATATTTGTTTATTTCAAGTCGGTTTCTATTCAACCCATATATGGGACCCTAACAGGTACTACCACTCCGAGTCAGAGTGGACCTGGGAGCAATGACAATTAAAGGGTGGTTCCATACCCCCCAAAGCTCGCAAGCTGGGGTCTCGCCATCGGATATAGTTTAAGGCCATATCCAGGACCGCTTATTTAAGAGAACTCGCATGTGTTACGGTAAAAAATCAACGTAGGAATCTCGCAATCGGGACAGAGCCGAAACAACTTACGCATAAAAAGCGCTCTTTATTATTTCAGAAAAAATACATTTATAGTCACCCCTCACTCTATAATAACGACCAATGCGTATTTATTTGCGAATAAATAAGCATATCTACTTTCGTCCCGTCACGTAAAAGGCATCTCGTATATGGCTGCATATACACTGTAATAAAGAAGCTGTGTCACCTTCCTCCCAACTCCCATGTTCACCGCTTGTTGCTTGTTTATCGTTTGAAGTGACCCTCTTTCACCGACTAACCCGGAGGGTAATTTCGTTTTTAACGTGAAATTGATTAAAAGAAGACCTCAGTCACTTTGCCGATTGTATAAGGATTTGTTTTGTTTTGTTTTTAATTTTATTCTATTTTGATTAGTTTTGTTTATTTAGCTTGTTACTGTTTTTATTGATTTCTTTGTTTTGTTTATTTTGTTGATTTGGATCGAATATCTGTTGCTTTTTTGTTTATTTATTATTGATTTGAGTAATTTTGCTTATTTTTACTTGTGTTTCATACTCTTTATTTACGTCCCGTTTTCCGTCTTAGCTAACAAGCCAAAAGTTAAAAATTAAAATAAAAAAAACATCTTTAAACAATTAATACCATTGCTTCCCCATGGACGTGTGCAAACGACGCCATGATAAGAAAATATAGGAGCAGATATTTTTAAGATGCGTCAACCCAATGTAAACGTTAAATGCAACAAACAAAATGCAATTTCAAACTTAAGCTTGACAGATCAAAGAAACTGAGCTAGCTAAGTTTTGTTTAGTTTCCACAATGATGCCGGGCTAAATAGAGGTAAGGAGGGAAAAGAAAGCGAAATATCAAGGTCTTATGTAACAAAAGAAAAGAAGTTTAAATTTTATTAAGATCGCCATTAGTCCAGTAATTATAACAGCAACCGGGCTTACCCCAAAAAATTTCAAAAACCACCTCGCAAATATAACAGCTGAACCAAGCGCAAGACAAATAATAACAATTGCACTTGAAGAGATCGTAAGAAGCGTAAAAATATCACTCGGTTGAAATGTATGAGATTGTAGTTGAATGTCTGGCATTCCGTTAGGGGGCTCCACCGCCAGCTATGTGAAAATAATAATAAAATCGGGGAAAAAGAAAAGAAAACTTACAGGTAACAGACCAACAGAATAAGATACTGACGGACAATGCGTACTGCAGGAATGCGCAGTCGTACAGGAAATTTTCGAAAGTAAAAATAAAAGACGTTTACTGTGTAGTAATTAAGGCGCGTCTAATGAGTTGTTTTCTGTAAGTTTAATTACACTGTGTTTCGAAACTATTTAAACCTGATTAAATTTTTAAGGTCGTAGCACTGACGCGCGTGCGCACGTGTGTGTGTGCGTGTGAATATGTTGATGTGTTATGTCGGAAATTAATTGGCAGGCACCGAGGTTTTCATCGGAAATAAGTGTTACGGCAACATTCTCTCTCTCTCTCTCTCTCTCTCTCTCTCTCTCTCTCTCTGTATATATATATATATATATATATATATATATATATATAAAGGCAGACCGATGTTGCCCGGTCGTAAGATACGCTTAAATATGATAATTTAATTTAATTTGCTATAAGGTAGTGAGATCGAAACTGAACGCGCGCACACACGCATATATATATATATATATATATATATATATATATATATATATATATATATGCATATATATTTGTAGTCATCGACATACAGTCCTGTTTCGTTGTATCACAACTCATCAGTGCCGCTAGACAAGCATCTTTCCCAAGCCAAGGATTGAACCTAGAACCGTCGTGTTGACAGTCGGCAGTTTTCCCACTCGACCATGGAATCGACGCCCGTAAATAACTCGTCGGAATGTCTATTTAAAGACATCCGCCACCACTTTTATAGTGCTCAAATCGCCTGTTCGTAAACAAACAAACAACGAGCTTTGCATTTTCAACCATTTGTATGTTTTGGTTCCGGTCCTAGCTGATGTCACCCAAGTCATATATATGACTTGGGTGACATTAGCTAGCACCGGAACCAAAACATACAAATCTCCACCCCCTTTCTTAACCTCTGAGTTATGCCCATACGCATATATATATATATATATATATATATATATATATATATATATATATATATGTGTGTGTGTGTGTATATATATACGTGTGTGTGTGTATGTGTGCGTGTGTGTGTGCGTTTGTGTGTGTATGCGTGTGTGTTTATAAATATATACACTTGTGCCCGATATTATTCATACCCCTCGGATCTTTGAGATTTCTATAAGAATATTGCTCAAACCAGAAGGTAGACAATATTAAAGGGATTTCAAACAATAAATCAAGCATAAGCATTTAATTTAAACTCAACAAATAAATAAATTATGCAAGTTTGAAACATTATACAAAGAAAAACAATAATGGCACTAATTCAAAATTATTCATACCTCTCTTACTAATAGTCAATAGCATGCCCTTTATTCTTAATAACTGCCTGTAACCGTTTTGGATATTTATCAACAAGGTTTTTACAAGCATCAACACTGATTTTTGACCATTCTTCAATGCAGTAGTTCTCCAAATCCCTCAAATTTCTAGGTTTCCGCTTTTTAACCTCAGTTTTCAATATGTGGCAGAGGGTTTCGATATGGTTCAGGTCGGGACTCTGGCTAGGCCATTCCAAAACATTAATTTGATTATCCTCAAACCATTTCTTGACTATTTTGGCAGTATGTTTTGGATCATTATCCTGTTGAAGGACCCAGTTTGGTCCTAAATGGAGCTTCTCCGCATCCTGTCTAATGTTTTTCTGGAGTATCTCCAAATATTGCTCCTTCTTCATGGTTCCATCTATCTTGACCAAACTACCTGGACCACTAGCCGAAAAGGAGCCCCAAAACATTAGGCTACCACCACCATGTTTCACCGTGGGTATGGTGTTCTTTGGGTTGTAAGCTTCTCCTTTCTTCCTTCAAACGTAAGAAGCATCCATATGGCCAAACAATTCAATTTTTGTTTCGTCAGTCCACAAAATACTTGAGAAAACGGACTCTGGAGAATTCACATGGGTCCTAGCAAACTTTAGACGTGCTGCAAGGTGTTTTCCGGTGTGCAATGGAGTCCTTCTTGGTCTTCTTCCTTTCAGACCATTTTCATGCAGAGTCCTTTGCAATGTTTGCCTTGATATTTTTATGCCAGAAGACTCCAGATTTTCTAAAATGTCCTTATTAGTGGTGGTTGGATTTGCATTAACACTTCTTACAATATTCCTGGTGGCTCTAGCAGACAGTTTCCTTTTCCTTCCTCTACCAATCAAGTTGTTTGTTGTGTGGTGGCTCTGGAATTTTTTGATGATGTTCTGTACTGTTGCTGTAGGGACCTCAAATTTCTTGGAAATTGACTTGTAACCTAAACCATCCTTATGTGAATTCACAATTTTAGTCCTAAGATCATTACTAAGCTCTTTTTTCTTCCCCATTCTAATAATTTTTATTCTTTTATTGGTTTTCAGTTGATATCATTTTAATTTCTGAAAAATGCAAAAAACGAAATGAAATTAATCAAAGGTTGTATAAAAGCATTCAAAATAAGAATCAAACAGAAAACAAACAGTCAGAAACTCGATTAATACTGAAAAAATAAGGGGGTATGATTATTTTTGAACATTGCAGATTTTATAAATAGCTGTATATTTCTTTTATTACAAGTATCTCGAGATTTTAAAATGACGAAAATGATCAGAAGAGGTTTATTAAGAATATGTATCAATATGGACGTAAACAATAAATGCTTACAAAAGTTACACCTAATAAACTTAATTTTCAAGGGGGGTATGAATAATATCGGGCACAAGTGTATATATATATATATATATATATATATATATCGAATCTCGCTAGATTTAGCCACTCTGATGAGTCAGAGACGACGAAGCACTTCTCAGTGGATAATTATAATTTATGGTGTTATTTAATCCCTGCTGTAGCTGCTCACTTGGACCTGAAATCATAAAAATTGGTCAGTTATCTCAAAGAATGCAAAGCGCTAACATATTGAATTTTCAAGAGTATACGACAATTTTAAATGTCTGTACAAAAAAGTCGTGAAACTTATTAAAGACACATGTATGTACAACAGAAAAAAAAATCTATAAATGAAAACGGATTAACTGCGCGTGCGTTTGATCCTCGCTTAGTCGTCAGTGTGGTGATATCTGTTTAGTAGGTTGTACAATTCGAACCCTGGACTATCAAATTTAACTGGGCCACTGGATCTGATTTTGTTTTTTTTTGTTTTGTTTTTTACATAGGCATCACCACGTATCAAGGCCCAGAGACCACTCGATGATAAAGGTTAAGAGTGTACAGTAGTCAATTGAATAATATAGTAATCGTTAGTAATGGAAATTCAGTAAATTTGTTAACTTAAGTGGAACGGTTCATCAAGAACTTGTTTACGTTGGACCTGAAGACAATCAGATTGTAGTTAGCTGGAAAACAGGAAAACGGAAGACAATTCCATAGGCGTGCAGTTCTAAGAAAGAAACTTTGTTCATGGAATCTACGTTTAGGTTTAGGCACATATAAAGAGTGGGGGGGATTATTGATAGTATTTTCAGCTAGACGGGTGTTTCTTGTGAAAATTTGGTGAAGAGGGACCATAGATTGAAGCCCAGTCGAGCACTTGTCATGAAAATAACGATAAAACAAAGACAACTCGCAGTATCTCTTCTGTGAGATAGAGGTTGCAGAGAAGAGAAAAGTACATCTCCTACGAGGTTACGAGGTCTATTCTGAACTCTATCAAGGCAGGATAAGTCCTTTCTAGCAGTTCCTGCCCAGATGTGGCAACAGTATTCCATCCTTGGACGTATCTGGCTCTTATATAGATAGAGAATTGCATCAGTAGTGAGATATCTACTAGATCGATAGAAGGATCCCACCATTTTTCCAGCGGCCTTGGCAAAAGATTTGATGTACGTGTTCCATTTAAGATCAGGAGTAAAACACGGTAGTGTTTGAATATATGGTTAAGTGGCAGTTTTAGTCATCTACAACTGCTTTAAAGCTTCACCGTTCATTCATTTTCCGACCAAATTTTAAACAATTATTACAGTTTATAGATCACCTTCTCAACTATATTGTGAAAAAAATTCAATTTTCGTTCAGTAAAACAAAAGTTATGATGTATTTATGGGTATTCAAAATCGTAAAAAAACGTAAGGATGTTAGCGACATTTTTCCATAGCAACCACGTTGCTTCAGAAATTACTGTCTACCAATTCGCCGCTCTCGCGAAAAGAGAAATAACAAGTGAAACAGAGAGAATGAAAGAATGAAAGGGAGATAATTGGAGGCATTTTATTGAAAGCAGACGAGTGGTCTACATTGTTATTCAATATGTGTACGTTATACTTATGGGGTCAAAAAATAAGACTGAAATTAAATAAAGAACATGTGAATTTAATGGAAACCCGGAAAAATCATGGATTACAATAGAAAAATGCGAGTATGAAAAGTAATATGGTTAAGCTTAAAGATGGAAAAGTAAAGGACTAGTTGTTAAAACTAGAAAAGAACAGGACAAGATATTCTAGTAAAATATCTAATAGATTTATAACTTAAGAGATTGCAGCGTTAAGAATTTTTTAATTCAATTTATAACATTACATAATCAATTCTTAATGCTGCAATATTTTAAGTTATAAATTTAGTATATTTTTACTACAATATCTTGCCCCTTTTCTTTTGCAGTTTTAACAACTAGTTCTTTACTTTTCCACGTTTAAGCTTAACCATATTAATTTCCATGCTCGCATTTTCTATTGTGATTTATTTGTGTGTTATGAGCAGGCGATACTGAGTATAGTTAATACATGTATGTATGCGTGTTAGTTTGTGTTTGCGTATGCTATAATGTGTGTATCCGTGAGCCGAGCCAGCAACCCTTTTAATTTATGACGGATTAATCCTTGTGCTGCCTATCGACAGCGTGTAAATCAAATTATTTCTTTTGTGACCTGTTTGTCGAGAGCAGCCTGAAACTAGTTTCTTCCTCTGCAAGTTTTGATATGATAATAACCTAGCTCCCCTTTCTTGCTTTGAATCCCACTATATTTTCTGCTTTCTAATTATCTGCTTTTAAATAAATGTATGTATTTAAATTATACCTATGTGGTTTTGCGTTGTCTCTCGTATGCGTGTTCCGTTTTCTCGTTATATACCCGGTGTCTTAAACTGGAGAATTCGCTTTGTCCGTGTTTTGTTATTAACGTTGCAATCAAGGGATCTACAAGAAAATTCCGAATTACTTTTTTTATTTTTTTTACTCATTATTATTGTCACGGGCAAGTTACTGTACTCCCAAAAAGCAGGCCGATCGTGACAATGCACACACACACACACACACACACACACACACACACACACACACACACACGCACACACACACACACGCACACGCACACACATGTATATATACACACACGCACACACATAATCAATGACATAAGTCTATATTCCACAGTTCACGATGTTGGCCATCTAATAATTTATTCCTTTAACTCAGTTGTCCAATTCTGTACAGTATCTGTTTTGTAGTGCAAAATCATTCATCGAATCATTATATCAATCAATGAATCTATTTTGTCCTTAACTCATCAGAAGAAATTAAATAAATGCATAGCAACTTCAACATGGCGTAATATAAGCGAATGATAAGGTAATTGCAGCTCTCCTTCAATTTTCGGATTTTGTAATCATTCCCAAATGCATTTTTTTTTCTTTTGGTGGATTGATAGTTGCTATTTTTTTCTGAAGAGTGTAGGGTAAAATAGATCCATTGATTTATATAATAATTTAGTAAGTTTTTGGTACGAAACAGATACTGTCAAGAATTGTAAGTGTCAACTGAATTAAAGGAAAAAAATCGTAAGATGGTCAACATCATGAAAGTTTGAAAATAGACTTTTTTCATTTATACATTATATGCTCTGTAATTACATTGAGCTTAATAAATAAGGATTATATATATCCTTATTTATCAATAAGGAGTATATGTCCGTATATACATAAAAAGAAAATATCAGTGCATATTAATATTTCCACAGAAATATATATAGAGAGATATAGATGTGTGTGTGCGTGCGCGAGCGTGCGCGTGCGTGCGTGCGTGCGTGCGTGTGGATAAACCATCAATACGAAAAATATATAAATATTTATATTTTTTCTATATTTATTTCCTATTTGTTGACTTGTAGGAATACAAAGTCTTTCTGTGTGTGTGTTTGTGCGTGTGTTTTTGTTTGTGTTTGTGTGTGTATGTGTATAAAAATCAATACGAAAAATATATAAATGTTTTCATCTTTTCTGTATTTACTTCCTATTTGTTGACTTCTAGGAATACAAAGTCTGTCGAACAAAATGAAAACGTTTTTTTCAAGCCCAATATTTTCGACCGATCCTTCGGTCTTCTTCAGAATGATAGAAACACGACGGTTGGGCTGACAGCAGAAGAACGGATATAGCAAATGAGGTTAAGATGTATCTGAGTATCGCTATCCAAATATTTTTGATTTGGAATGGTCAGCAACTTGTGTGACCTTTATCCAAAACCAAGTCCTTCATAAAATGTTGAAGTGGATATCTACGCACCTTTACGTACACACTCGTATATATAAACATACATGCATGCACACTCGTACATTACACCAAATGCTTCTACGTATACCTGTACACACACAGAATACACACGCACACACACGGTATAGACGTACGTACACATACACATGGAGAATGATGAACACATATAGACAGATAAGTGGGGAATTCTGATCAAAAGCTGGTAATTCCCATTGGAACCATAAACTTTTTATTGCTCTAGATATGGGACGGGGGGAAAGGGTAACGTCTTTTTTGCTTGTCTGCATTTTATGTATGCCTGCCCGTTCACCTACATACACACACACGCATACGCATGCACACGCACACACACGCGCGCATGCAAATGCACCTATATATATATATATATATATATATATATATATATATATATATATATATGTATACACACACGCACATATACGCTCGCCCACATGCACATGTGCGCACACGCATGCATAAACCCATATATATATACACACATATATGTACATTTTGATATATACGTCCACACTCGCATACGACACATGTAAATGTGCATACACACATGCATATGCATACACACATGTATATACATATACACATACATATGTGTATATATAGAGAAACCCACTTCCGAAAATCAAAACAAAATCTAATTAAGACAGAGAGGTCGGTATTTTATTGAGTAAAGATATATTAACAATAAAACATAAAAAAATATTTACTGCAGATTCTAATGTTTACCATCAATTGATATATACACATTTATATTGTTTTAAAAAGTAAACGAATTGTTTTTATCTTTATTTACATTTACATATATATATATATATATATATATATATACACACTTATATATACACACTTATATATACACACTTATATATATAGATTCACACTTATGTATACACACTTATATATATACACACTTTTATTGTTTTAAAAGTAAACGGATTGTTTTTATCTTTATTTACTTATATATATATACACTTATATATATACTTATATATGCACACACTTATATATATATTCACACTTATGTATATATACACACTTATATATATGCACACTTATATACATACACACTTATATATATATACACACTTACATATATATATACACACACTTATATACATACACACATATATATACCCACTTATATACACACTTATATATACACACTTATGTATATATACACACCTATATATACACACTTATATATATTCACACATATATACACACTTATATATATACACACTTATATATACACACATATATATACACACTTATATATGTATACACTTATATCTATATATATACACACTATTATATACACACTTATATACATATACACACACTTACATATATACCCTTATATATACACACTTATATATACACACTTATATATATACACACTTATATTGTTTTAAAAAAATAAATGAATTATTTATCTTTATTTACTTATATATATATATATACACATAATTATATATACACTTATATCTCTATATATACACACGCTTATATATATATATACACACACACTTATATATATGCACACTTATATATACATACTTATATATATATACACATTCTATTGTTTTTAAAAAGTAAACGAACTGTTTTTAACTTTATTTACTTATATATATATACACACTAATATATATATACACACACTTATGTATATACATTTATTTGTAGTCATCGACATACAGTCCTGTTTCGTTGTATCACAACTCATCCGTGCTGTTAGACTAGCATTTCGACCAAGCCAAGGATTGAACCTAGAACCGTCGTGTTGACAGTCGTCAGTTCTTCCACTCGACCACAGAAGATACATATTTATAAAAATCAAATAAAGATAAACACAATTCGTTTACTTTTTTAAAACAATATATATATATATATATATATATATATATATATATATATATATATAAGTACTTATTTTACTCACATAAAATTAATATACGAAAGTATATATTTATGCGTAAACTTTAAGTATTTACTTCAAAAGTGCTCAATACGTAGGTAGATCTAGTTAGTAAGTTATAAAATATATATGGCGATTAAGCTACACTGAATATTCGGCGTTTCATCCACTCTAGGACTCCTCAGGCTTATGCGCATAAGCCTGGGGAGTCCTAGAGTGGATGAAACGCCGAATATTCAGTGTAGCTTAATCGCCATATATATTTTATAAATTACTATATATATATATATATATATATATATATATATATATATATATATATATATATATATATATATTGGTTTAAAAAGGTAAACGAATTGTGTTTATCTGTATTTATTTAATTTTTATTTCTAATTTCATTCAAACGTAATACAATATCACTGAAAACCTCGTAGATTTGGGGCTATTTGATATATAACGTTCCCCTGTCCGTCTGTGCACCAATACGTGTCTCCCTCCCTATCTGCTCGCACACACATCCACATTTTCATATACACGTATATATCCATACATACTTACGTACATACATAAATACATACATACGTACGGACATACATAAGATGACAAAAATAAGGGAAAAGCATTATTTTTACATTAGAAGCTAATAATTGGAAGCTCGGTATACCAGTTAGAGCATTCAAAGATTAAGAACAATAGATGCTGGAAATACAACCAAGGAGTTCAAAATAGTAATAATAAGAAGAATGATAATAATAAAAATGATTATAATAATAATACTAAACCTTGTCCCGTATATCTTCGCTATATATACATATGAGAGCTATGAATACTTTTATAATAAGATGTATTTTAAAAATTATCCAATTGAGCATACATTTGATCTTTACTGAATCATCAGTGTGTTGATAATTGTGTAGCAATATATATATATATATATATATATATATATATGTATATATATATATATAAACACACATACACACACACACAGAGGGTGACCCCAAAAAACGGGGCCCAATCTAATTAGGCCCCTTTTCTTAGTGTTTAGCCCGAATGAAATGAAACTTTGGTCATAACTAGTTTATTATATTCAAAGCATCACATCCAAACACTAGGGTCTTTGACCTTTTTTTTTTCTCCGTTCCACTGCATATGTTCTAGATGGCCTCTATTTAGCTTTTGTTTTTTTGGGGGGTCACCTTGCACATATATATAAATGTAGATAGATAGATAGATAGATATAGATATAGATAGATAGATAGATAGATAGATATGTATATGCATGGACGTTCTTTGCTTTAATGGAATGTCAAATTTACTTCAGAAGGTCTGTGAATCAATAAAGAATCTTTTCCCGATCTCTTCACCTTCCTTTAATGAATGTGATGCCTGAAAATTTTTTAAAACTATTTCTGCGTCGATGACGTCATCTATGTGTGATAACACCCCTTTGTTGAACGTGTCAGGCTACAAACAACCAAATACACATTCATACACAACAATAGAGTCTAGTGTAAGTAGTATATATGGCCGTTTTCCTAATATATATATATATATATATATATATATATATATATATATATATATATATATGAGAGAGAGAGAGAAGGGTATCCACACACAGTACTGTTTCGCTGTACCACAACTCATCAGTGCAGCTAGACTAGCACATCATATATACATAGTGGAACCTCTAGATACGAAGGGCGCTGTTTACGAAACTTTTAAGGATACGAAGGTACGTGTGAAAGAAAAACTATATTTCATGTAACTTATTCTCGGATTTATATTCGATTTAAAATGTTTAATAATTTTCAGGAAATATTTGTTCTGATAGCAGGAAAACATTTCTCTTAAATTAAAAAAAAAACTTTCCATTCTCCTCTCATAATTTTTTTAATTAAAAATTACATTTATACTTTAAAACTTTTAACACATTTGAGGTCCCGGATATGACCTTAACTCTGTATTCGATGATGAGGCCCCAGCTTGCGGGCTTTAGGAGGTGTAGAGCCACCCTTTTATTGCCATTGCGCCCAGGTCCACTCTGAACCGAAGTGGTAGTACCTGTTAGGGCCCCTACTATGCGTTAAATAGAAACCGACTTAAAAAAACAAATATACTCTATTAAAAAATCGTTCTTCAAAATCACTGGATTCGGAATTAAATAACCTGGAAAGGGTTGATATGCCGTAAAACAATCAATCTATACAAACAATCTATATTTTAACTGTTTGTCTTCGTGTCAGTTAACAGAATGGACAATACCAAAGTTGAAAATGTAATGTAACAAATAGATTAAATGATACAATTTAATTTATGAATTTCTTTTGTTTATCAGAGGTGTGCAAATACATGTGCATGGGTAAATTGAAACATGATAAAATCACATTGGGACCACACTTCTGACGTCATATAGATGGTGATTTTTTATTCATCAGCCGGCCGATTGATGACTCAGGAGTTCAAGCTCTCTTCCATCCTTCGCCTCTAAGGACATCAGCTTCTAGTCTGACCTTCTCTCTCTCTAGCTGTGAGTGTGACTCTCATTAATATCGAACCCCATCTCAATATATTGAGAATCTCTTCTGTTTATGACGTCACAGTTCAAACTGTTTGTCTTCGTGTCGCCATTTCAACAACTGAAAAGGTAAATGTGTTTTGACTATCATCATCTTTAATGATTTTTGTATAATTCTCCCCCTCAAGTAATATCTCCCGTTTATCTGTGTTAACAAGAACTGTGCATAAATGTCTCAGCTCTGTAATAATAATTTGAAGTCCCAAGAATCGTCACAGTCGTCACGTGTGTAATCTACATAAATGTCATTATCATCTCTGTTCTGAGTCCTTGTTTTGAGTCCCCGTTATATACACACGTCAATATTGTAGTCGTGATGCAAACAATATATAAACGTCATTATCATCTCTAGTAATGTGTGTCTCCAATATGAACCCCCGACAACACAACAGACTTAATCCGTTGTATCAACGCCTAGTCCTCTGAAACCGAATCAACGTGGTTATGCCCCTTACGGGGAAGCACAAAAATAACTAAACTGTCACTGGTTAACATATAAAATTGGCTAAACTGTTACTGTTTGACAATATCTGAATATAAACTTTATTTTCCCCTCCAAATCCATCAAATGTTGTGATTAATCACTGTTTACATTAGTCAGTGAATAGTGATCGCACGGGGAGACAACTCATGCCTTACTTGTTGTGTTTTATTTATTTTGACACTCACAAGTGGGTAAAGATAAGACGAGATTTCGAACGACCATCCGTTGCCAAGCGGGGAAAAGGCTCCTAACAATAAAAGACAAATAAAGACAAACGAAAAGTAAGAGAGAGAAAAAACAAACGGACAAAAAAGAACGAATAAACTTTGACAAGTTTAAACAGTTTCGAGCACTTAAAACAACACAATGGTGTAAGAAGACCAGTGTGAAGACCTAGCGTCACTACGTTGGATTGTGTGATATCTGTGACTTCCTCAAATCCATACTTATGGTTTTCGCACCGTGTGTGTAAACGATCGGCAAGTTTCCCATGGGTAGAGGCGTGTGTATACATTTTTCACCGATCGTCGTTTACAAAGAAAAAAAAAACATGTAGAGAGGGGTGCATGAATCAGTCCGATACGTACCGTCGCGGACAACGGAAATGGTCTTGTTTCTTCCTACTGGTCAGTTTTCACGCCAGTTAAAGTTTGTCTTTGTCATTCTGACAACTTGGAGCTGTTCTGAATACTGAGACATTTTTATGCTGGGATGATGGCAAGTGTTCGACTGAGCTCCAATCTATGCTCCCCCCTCACCAATCCTTCACAAAAAAACACTAGTCTAGCCAAAATAACTATGAATAAATTCCCCCACTCTCTATTGTTGTTTAAACCTAAACATGGATTCCATGGACGAAGCTCCTTCCCTAGAATAGCCCGCCTGTGGAACTCTGTTCCACTGCTCTGCTTTCAAGCGGTTACAATATCAGTATTTTCAAGGTCAACGTAAATAAGTACTTGTTCAGCCGTCCTCGTAAAACGATCTAATTATATCAATTTACCTCTCAACTGATTATTACGAAACTGTCTCAATGACTACAATACACACATTAATCCTTGTCCTCAAGTGGCCCCCAGGCCTTGATAAGAGGTAACTCCTTTTGTAAAAATAGAGTAAGGACCGGCTCAGTTGGTAGAAGGTGCGCCATCCTAGGCACTATGTCCTACCTCTACTTCTTTAATAGTGTTTTGGTTTATTGTCTGTGATCCGATGCGATCTTGCTGGGAATTGTTATCAAGAATTATATATATATATATATATATATATATATATATATATATCTATATATCTATATATATATATATATATATATATATATATATATATATATATTATACATGATTCAGAACAGTCACGAGGTTGTCAGAATAACAAAGACAAACATTAACTGGCATGAAAACTGACCAGTAGGAAGAAACAAGACCATTTCCATTAAGAAATCGGTTTTTATTCTTGAGCACTTTCAGTTGAAATGAAAGTTGGTCACTTAAACTCGCTCACGCTACAATCGTTAGATCACTCTCTCGACATTTGAAAATAGATGTTTAAATTTCAACGATATTTGTCGCCGTTAAAATTGGCCGTATGGGTCAGTGCCGGGTTCAAATTTCCCGACAGGTGGTTATCGTGACACCCGATGATTCCAGAAAGGATGAAACTAGTGTCTGTAGGTATTATTACATTCTACATCAACTAGTGTCTGTAGGTAATACTACAGTAATATATATATATATATATATATATTTATATATATATATATATATATATATATATATATATATATATACTAGCAAAAGTACCCGTCGTTGACTGGGTTCAAAAACAGCCTACAGAAAATGGACTCTGATTTATGAAAGTATGAGGGATTACGAAAAGGAAGGGTTGTAAAGAGATAGCTTCGAATTTGGGGGTATCAAAACCAAAGCAAAATAAGACGAAAGTAAAAATAAAATCGATTAACCCCATAATTTATTATACCATACCTGTTTACACTGAAACACTTATCATAATATTCTATGGGTCTACATTAAAAAAAACCTTGTTAAACTTTCTGACATATTTCCAGTCTATGGAGGTCAGACGCGAACGAACAGCCCATGATTTATTATACCATATTTCTTCAAACTGAAACATAATTATCAAAGTATACTTACGCAGATAGATGTGAAAAGTCTTTATTAAAGTTTGTGCCTATTTCCATTCTATGGAGGCCAGGCGCGAACACAGACCCCACAATTTTATTATACTATCCCTATTTAAGTTAAAACATACTTATCAAAGTATTATTATGTACATCTATATCAAAAACACTTGTAAACGTTTTTTTTTTTTAATTTTAATTTTTTTTTTTCCATACTTTGTGGACCAGGCACGAACGCAGACCCCACAATTTAAATGAATCATCATTATGCCAGATCAAACATATCCATTCCTGTTTTCTATAATGATCAACCATATAGGAACCTATTCATGACCAGACACACTCACAGACATTCAGCTTTATATATATATATATATATATATATATATATATATATATATATATTGGTATACGTGTGTGTGTGTGTGTGTGTGTGTGTGTGTGTGTGTGTGTGTTTGGAACTTAGTTGGTTGGATAATGTGTGGGCTTTTCAGAGTGCATACATTACCGGACCCCCTAAGTTAAGCTAGCTAGACAATTCAGTTACCTGGACAAAAATTCCAGCAATATAATCTATAAGACCCGTGCGGGGTGTCTGTATCTGATCCACCCCTGACGGTTTCCAAAGATATCTACTTGATAGGGATCTACAGTACATTGGGCTGTATTTGTTGTCATGAGTTGCGCTCTCCGGGTTTGTGTGCATTAACAAAGGGGGATCATAAAATATTGACAAAGGTGTTTAGTAGGGGTTGAGAATATAGAACGGATATATAAGAAGGAGAAGTAGAGAAAGGGAAAGAGAGTGGTAGCGTGAAAGGAAATAAATGTGGGAAGGCGGTTAGGAGAGAGAGGTAAACAGATGGGGGGAAAAGTAGATAGATATAAATAAAATGAACACGAGAGGCGAAGAAATACAGAGAGGGACAAAGTGATGGTAGAAAGATAGAGAAATGTAGAAATATAAGTCATAGTTGTATATATATATATATATATATATATATATATATATATATATATATATATATATATATATATATATATATATATATACCGCGTGTCAAATTATTAACGAGATAATATTTTTTTTACCAGTTACAGAAACTTATCGGTAGTCTCGTATCAAAAGCTTCGGAAACGTTGACAATGCTGAGCTGCGTATACTGTAAAACTTTCGTACTGTTCCGTGCAATGTAAACAACTTGCCATCGTAATTGCTGAATCCACGGTATTTGAGGTGTCAAATTATTAACAAGGCAGTTTGTTTCGTCAATAAAATGGGTCGTAAAGGTGGTTTGAGTAGTTCTGAAAAGAGTACTATTACAGAACAGCTAGCAAAACATAAAACTACCCTAAAAATATCGAAAATGATAGGAAGGTTCCATCAAACTGTGAAGAACTTTGTCAAGGACCCTACAAAGGTACGTGAGAGAGCTGATAAAGGTAAATCAAGAGTTGTTTCACGCCGTTCTCTACTCCAAATTAAACGTGAAGTTGTTAAGAATCCTGGGCAGACAAGTCGAGAAGTCGTTGACAAAGCCGGATTGAAGAATATCTAAAAAAAGTACTCGATGTCGCCTTCTGAAAGAAGTGGCAAAGTCTGTTAAGCCTGTGACAAAGCCTCGATTAAAGCAACATCAGATACAAAACCGATTGAAATGGGCAGAAGATAACATGAAAACGAATGTTTCCAAAGTTTTGTTCACAGATAAAGTGCGTGTCACTCTTGACGGCCCACATGGTTGGAGCAAGGTATTGGTCCTAGATGGACGCCATCGCCATCACCGTTTAATGCGCCAACAAGTTGGTGATGAGATAATCATTTTGGGCTGAGATTATCGGAGGTACTTTAGTTGGCCTATGGGGAGTTGCAGAAGGCGTAAAAATGACGTCAAATACTTACATAGCTTTTCTGAAGGAGCACTGTGAACCATGGCTGAAGAAGCAAAGTTTGATATTCAGAAGAAAGCTCCCTCGCATGCAGCAACATATCCGCATAAGCGACTAGACATTGGTCCCCATTATTTGACGATGTTTTTCTGATCTTCTGTAACACACACACACACACACACACACATATATATATATATATATATATATGTATATATATATATACATATGTATATATATATAAGTAGAAAACTTGAATGCCCACAGGAGAGAACTTGAACGCCTGCTAGACACTATCATCGAGTGTATAAGGTCTCTCTGCACAGATGTTCCTCAGAAAAAAACCCTGGCATGAGGATATTTTTCCTTAGAAGTAAACCGTGACCAAATATTCCAAACCACATAGTATTCGCTGCGCACTCACTATGGCTACATTAGCTTTTTATGAGGAATGGTGCACCTTCTCCAAGTGATGATACATCAAGTAATAACACAAAGCTGGATACTCCACCAGACTAGATAAATTCTTGTCCTGGAGTAAGACCAAGATACCAAACTAAAAGACATACAAAATATATGAAACTTCTTTTTGGGAGAGAGGAAATTTATGTTCTCAATTTCTTTACTAACTCAGTGTTTGAGAGATAAAGAAGTTTAATGGAACATTAAAGAAATCTATGTATCTCATATAGAGTTCAAGTGTTAGCCCCAGGTAATGGGCCCTTTGATTTCTGAGAATTTCGACTGAAGTAATATCAAAAAACACAAATTTAAGATTTCACATGAATTTATTGTTCGACAGGATACTCAAATAAAATATATAAAAATTTCCTTAATCTGCTGAGTTGTAAAGAAATGCGCTCTTTTCATCAGAAGAAAGATATAAGCAAATGAATATCATAGCGATAATTGAAACATTATGGCAATAATTGAAACAAAATTATATGAAAACTAGTCCCCAAAACAGCTATTGCAAAGGGTTCATAAATGGGAGAAAATTTTAAATAACAGGATAAATAAAAAACAAAAGATTCTAAAACCTGATGAAAAGATATGGAGAGGTTAAGTATTATCAAAACGCAATGAGGACAGGAGACAATGTTCTCATAAGATGAATCCGGAATTACACTGTTGGCAAGTAGATTCAAATTAAAATCCAAAATGTGTGTCATAATCCAAAACGTTTTTTTTATCCAGATTTGTAGAAAAATCCGTTTGCAAACAGTCCAGGTATTTTCTTTCATTTATGGACAATTTAGACGGCATAACAACTTCCATGGCCGTTAATTATGGATTTATTTTAATATTTGTTTTGGCTGCATTGCGGTTTTTTATTTGGTGCGGATTACTATATAAATATTAATATAGTTTATAGAAGCTTCTGACTCATAAACTTAATCCTTACTAATTGAATATATATATATATATATATATATATATATATATATATATATATATATATATATATATATATATACTTCAGAATAAAATTATCTAACAATCAACTGCTATGGAAACCTGTGATTATAGGTCTTCTCTTTCTTTCCTGCATATGTCTAGATGCTCTGACCTATTTTCACGCTCTTACCCATTGTAATCTTATTTTATAAAGATTTATTGACTCCGTTTTTTAGTTCCTCTTCCTCTATCTCTTTTCCTTCCCCCTCTAATTCTTTTTTTAATTATTATTCTCTAATTTCTATCTCTCCCTATTGCTTGATCTATTTTCCTTCCCTACCACTTTATTTTTATCGTAAGCATTTTCTTTTCTTTTTTTTCTTTGACTTTTATTTTTTATCTTATTTATTATTTATTTATCCTTTTCATTTTTCATTTTTTATTTAATTTTTAATTTTTTATTTTTCATTTTTAATTTTTATTTTTTCATTTTTTATTTTCCATTTTTCATATCAGTTCAGTTTCTCTTAATTTGCGTAGCCTGTCTACTGAAAGCGGTTTTATTTTATTAACAAATTGAAGTTATTTTGGTGAGGAATTTGAAACTTATCTTCTATAATTATAAAAATATTAAATATATTAAAGCATATGTTTATTAATAAACAGATCCATAGGACCCATATAATAATTCTTTTACCGGACTCATTATGTGAACAAAGACAATTTCTCCAGAAAAATGCCTACTTCGGACTGTTACCTTGTGATGTGGATTACTCAAAATACAGATTGGCTCACTTTACTTCGCTGCTATCAAATACATTCACTTCGGATTTTACCATGTAATTTGGATGTTAATTTTTATATCCTTTTCATTAACTTCCCTTACTCCATAATATTTTAATACTTAAAAAAAAAAACTTTTAATTGTGATTTTCCATGTCTCACTGACTTTAGCATATACGGTGTAAACCATTATAATTATTTGCTAATATTTTCTCCTCTGAAGAGATGGTAGACATCGAAATCCTATAGGATAAGGAGTTAAAATATGTCAAATTTTTTCTTTGTCTTTCGATGTGTAAGGTGTAAACTGTGGTCAAAATCGCCTGTTCTTTTTTTATCGGATTATTTCGATTATCGATAATTATAAAAGACATTCCGATACAAAGCATATCAAAGAACACTGCTAGTCGCATTAAGTATCTCCGTGTAAAATTTCATAAAAATCGACCCCGTCGTTTTGGAGTACATAGAAAATGTATTTACAGACACACAGACAAAGTTCCTTTTATATAATAGTAATGATATATGTTTCTATGTGTTTGTGTTTCGCTGTTTACAACTCATCAATGCGGCTAATCAAGTAGGTGTTTCAAGCCGAAATCGAAACCTGACTGTAAATATACAAGTGTGTGTATATCTATATAAATATATGCATGTATGTCTGAGGTTGAAAAATGTTTATTCCGCAGTGTCAATTGTCAGTGGATAAGTATTCCATTCTCAGAGTCGTTGAGACAGTCGCACAGGGTAATTGCTAATGACTGGTATGAGAAAAAAACTATAAAACTGAATATCGGAGAAAACCCTCCAGAATAAAATAAAATAATACCAAAAATGGTAGACATGGCGCAAAAGTCGATCTTCAGACCAAACAAAACAATCAAAATAAAAAAAAAACAAGAATGTAGAAAAGTTTATAAAAAGGCGGGAAGGAAAGACAATAAAGGGAAACATAACAAAAATAGCGGAACGTAAAATAGTTATGAAAAATGAGAAGCACTTAAAATCTATCTTGTGAATTAAAAACAACATAGGCAAATAGAAAAAAAAAGAACTATTACTTATAAACACACGCGTACGTCTATCTCGATCGAAATACCAACGACTTATGTACGCATAAAAAAAATGAAATATGAGCGTGATCTCCTTTATTCAAGTAATTATACGGGCAATAGGACTCACAAAAAAAGAATTTTAAAACCTATCTGACGAATATACCGGATGGACCAAGTGCAAGAGAAGCATAGAACATTTAACTTAAAGGATGGTTAGAGTCTGAAACTGATCTTTGGGTTGGAGTTTCTGAAATAGGCTGGGAATGTCTGGATCAAGTAAGACGCCGCATTCTTAGCGTCCTACAAAGATTATCAACCCTTCAGAGAATTTTCGACATCCTCCCTCTCTCTCTCTCTCTCTCTCTCTCTCTCTCTCTCTCTCTCTCTCTCTATATATATATATATATATATATATATATATATATATATATACACAGGGTGTCAAAAACGTCTCTGGAGGGTTGACAATCTTTGTCATTTTACCATTAATGGTTATTTCTTCTCTATTTCAGATCTTTTACAGGTAATATTTTAGAAATAAATTATGGATAAGTTAAATTGGGCAACGGTACATACGGCGAGAGACACCATTTAGCTTCTCAGTCATCACGTTCCTTGACTTGATTAGCCCCGATTTTTTCTTGTGGGGGAATCTTAAAGAAAGGGTCTACGTTTACAAACCTCACACCCTGAAAAAATTGAACGAAAGCATCAGGAACGAAATAAAGAAGTTAAATCGCAATCCAGAAATTCTGTAATCTGTCACGAATAGAGTTTTGGAAAGAGCACAAATATGCGAAGCTGAAAATGGGCAAAATTTAAAAGACATTATTTTCCATGAATAAAGATTTTTTTAAATTTGCAGTTTTTAAAAAAATTCCCAATGTCCTAGTCAGATTGTGTTAAAATCACAGAAAGATATCATCAGAAATAAAGAATCTACTTAAGTGCGAAACCCTTCAGTCACTTTTTGAACCCCCTGTATGAATGATGAAGGAATATACATACATATATATATATATTCTACAAATACTTCAATGGTGAATGCTCTGACGAACTGCAAACACTTGTACCTCCCGGACGTAACTACCCCGTACAAACCCGACAAGCTACCAAGTCTCATCCATTTACAGTAGAGATCCCTAGGTGCAAGAAAGCCTTTTACCCAATAGTTTCTTCCCCAGAACTGCGGGTCTTTGGAACTCCCTTCCGGAATTCTGCTTTCCCAACTGCAATGATATGCAGAAGTTCAAGTGTAATGTTAACAAACATCTTTCTACTCATCTCCCTTCATAATGACCCCGCTAATTAAGTCCCTGATAGTAGCCCCCTGCTTCAAAGTGGCACTGTGCCTTGTTTGGGGTGAAAATTGAATTAAATATATATATATATATATATATATATATATATATATATATATATATATATATATATATATATATATGTGTGTGTGTGTATGTGTGTGTGTGTGTATTTCAGTAGAAATATTCTTTATTGACTGATATTTCCTTTTTATATATACCAATCCCTATTGAAGAAGCTCAATGTAATTACAGAGCAATATAGTGAATAAATGACAAAAGTTCATATTCCAAGTTTCATGATGTTGACCGTCATAAAATTTATTCCTTTAATTCAGTTGACATTTGCACTTCTTGACAGCATCTGTTTCGTAGCACAAAATCATTCACTTAGTTATTATATCACTTGCGTTTGGACATGATCAGAAAATCCGAAAATTGGAAAAGAAGCTGCAATTGTCATATTATTTGCTTACATGACGATATTTTGAGAGGTATTATATAATTATTATAGTAAAATATTTATATATATAATTATTTTACTATGATAATTATTTAATACCCCCTCTCTCTCTCTCTCTTTCTCTCTCTCTTTCTCTCTCTCTCTCTCTCTCTCTCTCTCTATATATATATATATATATATATATATATATATATATATATAAATTAGGTATAGTTGTATTTTCATATAGTTGTATGTACAAAATTCACTCCTACACTAATTAACCGATCATTTTGAATTTTGAGACATAGGGCTTTAGGCGTTCAAGTGTAGGTTATATTTAGTTTTATTGAGTTTTATGCAAATGGGGTAAAAAAAGGAAGCGGACGCCTTTCATGAAAATATAAATGGTTCTGATTCTAGTGGAATTTTAGTTACAGGCATTTAGACTTTAATTCATAAAAAATTTTCAGTTTCAACTTTAATCTCACTTACCCAATGTTTTTTTTTTTACATGGGAAAATTCAGATTTCTATAGAGCTGCATCAATAATCATTAGATGCTCATCAACTGAGATGCTCTTAATTTTAATTCTAATTTCTTAAAAACATTTTTGCTCATCCTTTACTTTTAGACATTTCTTAGAATCAAAATTCTGCAATAGATTTTGAATAAAATTTGAGTAAGATTTAGGATCATTACGCTTTGATATTAAGCACATGAATGTAATACAAAACTATTCTGTTCGGAGAACTAATATTACCCGCAGTAGGTTATACTTCTATTTATTTTAATAAAGCTCATTTTATTAATGTGTGACTTTAAATGAAGTTTTTTTTATACATTTCAACTAGACAAAATACATGTAAAAATATTCCTCTGTTTTCAGACCAGAATATGTTTGAGAGAAAAAATATCCATTTTAATTGTTCTAATTAACTGCAATAAGCACTTCATATTCTTTATGGACTTCAAATTTTAATCACCGCCCAACAGCAAGCCTCCAAGATACCCACTCCTCATTTTTTACTTTTCGCCCTTGGCCTTCCCCAAATTGCATTCATCTTAGAAGGACTTCGCATGCTCTCCAACTCCCTCAGTTTATATTTATCTTTTCTCATCTAGATTTCAGCCCCACTTAGAGAGATTTGTTTGCTTGTTTTCGGTTCTAAACAATCCGGAAAACATCTATCATTTAAAAAGGATTGGCAGGATCTTATTAATACCGGTTTGTATTTTTTTTTTAATTTTATCCCCACCCGTCGCCAACATTGTAAATAAATAACTTTTTTTTTTTCATTTGTGTATATATTTTTTTTTAAATCTATTTGGGAATTTTAAATAGGATGACACCCCCTCCCACCTGTAGTGAATGTGGTGTTATGGTGGTTGGGGATTCCAGCTGTCAAGTAAAAGGTGGAATGACGAAAGTGGCAATAAACCCTCCCATTTGCATGGCCTTGTGCCTAATTTATTTTATGACTATTTTATAATTATTGTAAAATTTTCTGAACGAAATAAATTTTTCAAAGTGTTGTATCTGTTGCATTTTTGGCGGGAGCAAATTTTATTTTGCTCCGATTCATAGTACTCCTTTTGGGGAGTCGATATCATCCATACAGAAAGCGACTTTGTGTCTTACTTTGACTATGATAATAAATCATGTAAATAGGGTCAATCCCTTAAAAGTATTTATCTATTAATTTCAACTCCACTCACTGTACGTTATGTACACCCTTGGCTATTATTTAATAGTTTCTATTAGTCTCACTTCCGTATCCCTTTCTCACACATATTCTCACCTCGGACTGAAAATACTCTGAGTAATATCCATATATATGTCTGAACTGTTCGCAAATACATCAAGTACATTGATGCCAACCAAGCAGCTAGCCTTGATAATATTACAATCTTATCATTAAATACTGCAACTGGAACTAGCTACCGTTCTTACAAAGCTCTTCAATAGATGCTTAAAGGTGAAATGCTCCCAAATGCTTGAAAAACTTGGTCAGTCTGCTAAATATTAAAAAAATACCGGAGGTTGGTCTTCTGCATCTCAGTGTTGTATAACCACGTTACCAAATTGACGTATAGACATATGTTGTTTAGAGAGGTTTTCACACGGAGATATGTGACATAAAAGTCAGTTATTATAGAAGAAGAATCATATGCTGTATACCTTTTTTTTTCTCCAGGAGTTTTTATATCTTCAATGCTTGGCTCTGTGATAAACATGTGACAACCAACACCATAAGGCACCTGAATTTTCTTCTTTTGTTAAAGAACAACACATATTTTTAAAATATAAATGTATTTCAGTTGTCTTAATGGTATTCACACGAGTCTGCGTACGTGTCTACATGCTTGTTCTTTTTTAACCCCGCTTCCCGGACTTGAAGAGCTTGTCTGTTCACTGTGGTGACCAAACTCAAACTCTCTACTGACTAAACTTCTTGTCTCTTTGACCTGTCAGTTCCGGTTGCATAGCCGATTATAAGACACATCTCCTTAACGTGACTTCCTCTGTCCCGAACATAACTGCTCAAGGTCGATCTTGTTATTTTTCTTTATATTTAAACATAGCTAATTTCTGTAAACATTAATAATTCCCAATATAAACTATTTTAACAATATCACTAGATTGATAGATAGATAAATAGATCGATAATCGCTAATTTAAGTTTTAACCCTGCTATTATCTAACATCAGTACAGACAACTCAGTCTCCTCTGTGTCATAAATATATATATATATATATATATATATATATATATATATATATATATATATATATCAAATATACATTTAAGGAGAATAGAATGCAGATGTGAGTTTACTTTCGGTAGCTGCGTAACTCTCGCTTCTCTTATTTTATATATTAGTTTTTATTTTCCAAGAGCGATGTTTCTGACAAAGAGGGAAGAATTGCTGTTTTCTGGGTCAGAATCTATTTCATCTGACACTCATCGTTGGCAAGTTTTTTGATCTTGATATACTATATTTTTGTTCCTTACATCAAGTGGCTTGATGTCTTGTCTGGAGCGATTTCCATAAAAAAAATAAGTTCTTTGATGAATTTAGAAGTGGACAATCATTTCAGCAAAAATCTCACTAAGTGACTAACAATACAGTGTATATTTACAGCTGATGTGCTGACTGTAATATCATACATGTTTAATGAATCTATTAACGAGGCCTTTAGTTTCAAAAGCAGTAACTCTTGACATCAAAGGCTTTTGATAGAACTTAACATAAAAGCTTATGTTACAAGTTTGCTTACTATGGAATATCTGGGCTTGTGGTCTTACTAATCGGAGTCTTTTTTCTGATTGGTTTTGTAGCCGTTGATGAGCAGAAATCTGAAGAATGTAGTATCAATGCTGTCATGTCTTAAACATCAATTCTGAACTCATCTCTCTTACTGATCTTCATAAATGATCTCTTTAATCAAATTCTAAGACCATTTCTTGACATTTATGCAGCTGACAAAACTACAATGGCAACACTTCAAAAAGCATTAATCTTTGAGCTCTTTCTGATTTTCTCTTTCCCGACCTGGAGCACGTTGTACAGTGTGGAAATGGTGGCTGGTTACTTTTAATACGACTTAAACTCTGGACTCCTGACAACGACATGGTAATGTCGAAACGTCGATTGATCATCTTAGACTTCTTACAATCATTATGTAATTTAATTTATAAACGCTCTACATATATATCGAGCTATTTTTAAAAATAATCATGCTAACAATATACTTGAAATTAATTAATCAGTTAATATATATATATACATATATATATATATTAGACATTAAGAGGATATATATATATATATATATATATATATATATATATATATATATATATATATATATATATATATATATATATACCCGTTGACATACACTTTTTCATGATAAAGCTAGAATCCAGAACTAGATGGAATCGAGCAATTGCATCGACAACGGACAATACCCGACTCAGTGGGTTTCGATCTACTGCATCTCATCAGTGACGTGCTCCGACATGGGCATGGCCCCAGGTTGCCGCACGTATGAAGTGTGCAATACTGACGACCCAACCGCAATCTATTGGCTATGTATCGATTTTAATTTATATATACATATATATATATATATATATATATATATATATATATGTATTATCTAGTTCTACATTCTACTATGCGACAAATAACGCGTCTTATACAACTAATATATATATATATATATATATATATATATATATATATATATATATATATAGTAATTATTATTTTATACTTACAGTTGCATGCTTACGTAATCATCAATGTAGGATGACAATTCTTGTCGGTCGGCAGATTTGTACCCATCCACAAAGCCATCTTTGCTTCCATTTCCGAAACCTTTAAGTTCCGGCCACTAAGCAAAAGCAACGGGAAGGGATATTCCAGAGGAAGGTTACCAATGAAGTTTACACAAGGTTCCTACAATAGTGCTCAATACGATGTTTCGGGTCTAGATGTATCGATAATTTTCGATGGGTTGAATAAACACAGGAGTAGCTGGTTTCTGTCGAATTTTTTTTTTCTTTTTTTTTGCATTTTCACCCAAAACGAGGCACATTGCCACTTTGTTGTAGGGGGATACTACCAGGGACATAAGCATCAGGGGTACTGTGTAGGAAGTTGGGCAGCAAGATGTCGGTTCACGTTGCACTTGAACTTCTGCATGTCAGTACAGTTGGGGAAGCAGGTATCCGGAAGGGAATTTCAAAGTCTAGCTGTTCTTTGGAAGAAACTACTGGAGTAGAAGGCTCTCTTACATCGAGGGATCTCTACTGTGAAGAGGTGGGATTTAGAAGCTTGTCGGGTTTTTTCGGAGGTATTTAAGTCGAGGGGCACAAGCGCTTACAGTTCGTCAGAGCATTCACCGTTAAAGTACTTGTAGGACAGGCAGAGGGATTCAACATTTCGTCGATGTGACAGAGGCTGAAGTTTAACTGACAGTTTAGGACCTATCAGATTGACGACTCTTTTTTTTTACCTTATCCAGGACCGAGTAACTAGTGGCAGATGCACCAGCCCAAATATGACAACAATACTCCATACATGGGCGAATGGTGGTCTTATAGAGGTATAGGATACTTTCAGGCGTTAATAGCTTTCTAGCACGGTAGAGAGAACCCACCTTCTTCGCAGCGGTTCTGGCAATGTTCTCAATGTAATTGTTCAAACTCACGTGTCTATTTTACGGTTATTGTGGGTATCTGTAACCGATATGCATGTACCAGTAACCGACATACATATAAAGAAATAGACAGATATTAATAGGTTTCAGATAGATAGATCGATAGATAGATAGATAGATAGATAGATAGATAGATGGAAATAAAATAAATTAATTTAACACGCTCAACTACACTTATTAATATAAGTAACGGTTTGTTTTACATAATAATTCATCGCTCGATAACCACTTAGGTAGATAAATATGTGCAATGACTAAAAGCTCGACGTCTTTATCTCCCTTACCCCTCCTTCTCTCTCCCTCTCTCCCGCTCGCTCTCCTTGTCCTCTTTTGACGGAAAAATTGGAAACATTTTGTCTATTTAAGCAAATTTTCTTCAGTGCTTTTCCGATATCATTACCCTCGTCTGCCCAACTCTCGTTCTTTTTAGCGCCCGTTTCTCCAACCACCATCGCTCCATCATCACTACTCCCACTCCCGCTCCCACTGTCAGTATCTCTCTCTCTGCCACGCCCTCGGTCCGTCCCAGCGCCCGATCAATAACACTTAACTTTATTAAATTACAAGTGGAGAATGCTTGGGCAATAAAAAATGGCGCCCATGACACAAAGAAATGGCGGGAAGGGTGAGTTGTTGGAGCAAAAAGAATCTATAGCTGTGTAATGGTGGAATCTGGAAGGTGTGGGGTTAGATATGGTATAGGGCAGATCCGGAGACCTCGACGAGCAATGGTAGACATATTAAAGATGGCTGGTGGTCAATGGTCGCCTTTTTTCGTCTTTCTTCGATATCTTATTTCATACGAGTCCCAATGAAGAAGGGGGCTTTAGCGGTGACACTTTCTGATTTTAAGGTCGAGTTCGCTAGATCACCCTGATAATTTTGTCTGTTAAAGGTACCATTCGGTTATGTGTTCCTATTTATTTTGCTTCCCCGCGAGGGCAGAGTTAGGCAGCAAGGTCGTTTTTTATGTGGAGAAAAGGAACAAAAAATAAAAATTGTCTCGGTTGTGAAAGATTTCTTCTCCACTAACTAAAAACAAAAAAGTGAAGTGTAGCATCAGAACAGATATTACCGTTTTATCTTGGCCTGGAGGTCACGATTAGGAGGATATCCTTCCAGACATTACCGCCTATTTTAATAAGAGTGCGTTTAATGCCAGTTGCCTGGCGCGTCTATATCAAGAAATGCCGCCATGCCCGCTCTGCTACTAGTGTATCCTGTAATTCTCCCTATTTACATGTTTCACTGTGAGGGTGATTATTTTATGGAAATCACTCCAGACAAGGCAGGAAACCACTTGATATAAGGAGCTAACAAGAACGAAATACGATTATAACAAACACAGGAGAGTCCTATTGACTTTAGTCTTGGAAAGTCCAAGTCTAAAGTAAGAGGAAAACAGTCAGCAGGAAGAGAGTTCCGCAACCTTGCAGTTCTTGGAAAGAAAGTTACTGGAATATGAAGCTAGATCACAATGAAGTATCAAAACAGAAACTTGCAGAAGACCACTAGATACACGAGGCAAACGAGCTGAAACAAAGAAAGCAGGAAAAAGATCACACAATTGTGAAGAACACTTGCCAGTTTAGTATTTATAAAAAAAAGATTGAGACTAACAACATCACGAGAAATGATACAGAGAAAGAGAAAATAGTGGGGCAAAAAAAATTGCAGATACGTTTTTTTTGTTTTTGTTTTGTTTTTTTGTTTTTTGTTTAGTTTTTTGTTTTGTTTTGTTTTTTGTTTTGTTTTTTGTTGTTTTTTTTTTCGGGGAAAATTCACCCCCCCCCCAAAGATACTCAGGATTGTACAAAAATCAAAAGTAATCATGGAAAAGAAAAATCTCCTTTTCTTCGACCAACAACAGTACAGACATTAAATTTGGATAGTAACCCGAATCTATCAAACGTAACCCCTGATGATTTTTTTTTCTATATTTGGTAAAAAAATAAGCCAAGAAAAAACGCACGGTATAAATTACCATTTCCCAAGTTTTCATTGGATCAAACGGCGAGCGCTTCTAACATTATATATTGAACGTTTTAAATAGACTATATGAAAACTCCTGGATCATTCAGCCTAGCTTCCTTTCTCGCTTTGAGCCGGAACTTTTTTAGAATGAGACTTTCCTCTCCTCTTTCTCTTTTATCTGCAGGAAAAAAGCATAGTCGGCTATCCGTCCAAGTTTGGTTTTTATTCCTCTGAAATCTCGGGAATTCTCCCGGTTAGTCTCGCCCTCTTTCCCATAAAACCAACCATTCCTACTGATTCTTCTTCTTCCTCTTCTTTCTATGCCAGACCCTGTGTATTGACAGCAAACAGAAAGACTTTATATTTTTTGTAGGTGAGCGCATTAGAAGAATTACTACTGCACTATATCAACCTGCAAAGTTAAAAACATGTAATTTTGTTAGACTACATTCTAGTGACCAAGAGGGTCTTTCATATATCATCATGTAAAACACAAAAGTGTCCGTATATTTTTATGAATAATGACGTTTACAGAAAAACATCTTACATTTGTATGTCATTCCTGAGGTTTATATTATAGAGTCCTCAATCACCCACCAAAAATCTCCTTGCGAAAAAATGCATAGCAAAGACGCAAACAAAAATTTAAAACACATAAACGACTCATATTACAGTATATTTTGACGTATAAGACGACCGTTAAAGTTTTAAAAAATCATCTTTAAAAACAATATTTCATAAGATAGCGGGTAATGCAATCTCTATAAACATGGTTTCGTGATTTAGCAGTCATCTTACACAACCGATATATGATAAATTTATTAAAATTTTCTCCAATGTTGTACATAGTCTTATCATTCGGCCGCCTTATACGCCGAAATATACGGTAATTATATTTTCACTCGAGGAAGACACAGAAGTAGAGCAATGAAAAACAAGTACAGTAAACACACACACACACACACACGCACACATACGCGCTTGCACACGCACACACACAAACACACACACGCACGCACGCATATATGTAGAGAAATAAAAAGGAATAAACCGAGTTATGTGTGCATCAACGTTTCGTCTTTATTTTGAGACTTCCTCTTGATGAAATAAAGACGAAACGTTGATAAACAAATAATCCAGTTTGTTATTTTTCATTTCTTTATTTTGTCGGAATAATATTTCCATCATTCTCGTCATATATATATATATATATATATATATATATATATATATATATATATATATTTGTAGTTATCGACATACAGTGCTGTTTCGTTGTATCACAACTCATCAGTGCCACTAGACTAGCACCTCTCACAAGCCGAGGATTGAACCTAGAACCATCGCTTTGACAGTCAGCAGTTCTACCGATCAACCCACGGGTGCGGCGCCCGTAAATTATCTCGTCAAATGTTTATTTAAACAAATATTTGTCCATCACTTTTACAGTGCTCTTTGTTTATAAACAAACAAACTGAATGTATATACATACATATATATATATATATATATATATATATATATATATATATATATATATATGTGTGTGTGTGTGTGTGTGTGTGTGTGTGTGTGTGTGTGTGTGTGTGTGTGTATATGTGTGTGTATATATATATGTATTCAGGCAGACATTGTTAAAAACAAATAATAATCTTTTTTCTTTTTTTCTTCCTCGCTGTGACAGCACCTCGTATACGTCTCGGTTATTTGCATACGTTGGCTGCAGCACAGGTGTGGTTGCCGCTGCTGCCATATGTGCCTTCGTGCTCTGTTACACTGAAAATTATAAACTTCTAAACCCCCACCAAACCCGAATCTATGTCCTAAAAATCCCCAAACCTAATATTCATGTAAAACTTAATGTATTAAGGTAAGTGTAAGGTTACCCATGACTTACCGTCATTTTATCAATCCTATTCACGTCCTTAAATCTACCTGTACATATCTTTTCTATATATAACCCTGAATGATATTATTTTAATACGGGGTGACCCAAATAAAACCGGCCCAACTCTAATTAGGCCCCGTTTCTTAGTGTTTTGTCTGGATGGAATTAAACTTTGGACATAACTAGTTTATTTTATTCAAAACATCACATAAAGACATTAGGGTCTTTGGCTTTTTTCTCCGTTCTACAGCATATGATGTAGATGGCCTCCATTCAGCTTTTGTTTGTTTTTTTAGGTCACCCTATATTTCATTTTTTTTAACGTTAATTGAATTTATTTAGCTTAATTTTAAATCAATTAAACTTCAACTGACCAATATATTTAACTTATCGTACTAGTATATATGCATAAACACTGCTACGCTTGACCCGTCTCACTCTGAGCGCTCTATGAGAGCACTGCGCCTTGACCCCTACACCATTTTACTACTAAGCTCCCATTGATTTTAGACAGTATTAAATTTCATATTTTTTAGGTATTTCTCCGCCTATTCGCTTTTAATCCAGTGCCACACCTCACTCTACCAATTTTCAACTTCTAGGACCCATCTGCACCCAAACGTTTTAAAAATCAAACCGCAGATAACGTCTTCATTCATATCTCGCATTTAAATATCAAGTCCCCCCCTCCAATTTCTCTTTTCTAGATTTGCACCCAGATACATTGAAATATAACTAATCTCTTTACATTGGTAAAGAGATTAGTAATATTTATATCTCTCCCATAACCTATCTCTTTGCACCTTCCTTACACATCTCCAATCTCCCGCACTATACAACCCCTAGGTGTACAGAGCGTGTATTACCCTCTCTTTTTATATGTTGTCCCTATTGAAGTGACGGATAAATTTGTATGTACATATACTTATTTTGTTTTGTGTGTGTGTGTTTTTTTTCTTTGTGTGTCTTAAAGTTATTTTTGTATGATTCTCCGCCCTTTAATGTTGAGCTGAGCTTCATATATCCTGATAAATCTCTCTATAAAAAACCTATCAATATTTATAAACTCAGTTGATACACACACACGCCTATATATATATATATATATATGTGTGTGTGTGTGTGTGTGTGTGTGTGTGTGTGTATATATACTAGCGGAAGTACCCGTCGTTTACTGGGTTAAAAAAATAAACAGCCTACAAAAAATGGACTATGATTGATGAAAGTATGATAGGTTATGAAAAGGAGGGGTCGTAAAGAGATCGGTTTTGATACTCAAAATTTTTACCCTAAGCAAAATATGATGAAAGTAAAGATAATTTTCGCGAAAATATATTTTTTTATATCAGCTTTGTTTCCATCTGTAGCCAAGAGCAACCAACAAAATGATGTTCCCTTACAAAGAGAAAATGTTATATATATATATATATATATATATATATATATATATATATATATATATATATATATATATAATTATATAAATATACAAGAAATAAATGTTACCATAGTCAATAAAAGTTACTTTTATGGTAGAAAAGTTCATTTGTTTGTATTTTTAAGTAGTTTGTAAAAACAGTTGTTGTTTTTTTATTCACGAAGCGGTTAAAAAAAATCAAAATGGCAGCGACTTTGAAATGGAGAGCCCCGTTTGTAATTTGAACGAGGGGCACCTGAGCATTCTGTTTTAACAATTTAAGAGAGTTCCGTCAACGTAAGGAATATTTATAAACATATTTTAATGTTTTCCGTTATTTTATGCTTGAGGAAATTTCGATTATGGCATGTGTAGTCTCTATAAAAATTCATTGAAGTTATCGCCTAAAATTGCGTTTTAATTTAAGTTCGCTTAAATTATTTCAAGTAAACAGTATTAAAAACTATTTCCAAACATAAAAAACATGAACTGAACTTACTTACTTTAGTAATATAATCCGAAACAGCAAAATGGGATATTAAAAAAAGTAGATACGTAATTACTTTAGTTTTTTTAAAGCAAAGAATCGATATAAATATGAATAAGAAGAAAATGCCGCCCTTTTAAAGCAGAACAGCTTCGTTTCAGTTTTACAGTATTGAACAGTGTAGTATTGCGCCGTCGGATTCAAGGTTATACTATTGTAATGTAAAGAACACGCAGAAAGGGTTGTAATCAACTGAATTCCTTCTAGTACACTGACAAAAAAGCTTAAACAGATATATAAATAAAAACAAAAAGGTTATGTAAATGTTTTTTAAAAGACACGTAATCACGTGAGCATGAGGTTTTCCTTCTTTTGACACGATAACAAGTAACGTTCTAATTTTTTATTATTTATCTATTTTCGAAAGAGTGCCGCGTGCAAGTGGAGAAGGAAAAAAAAGTTATGCAAAATTTGTGTCGAGAATTGTCTAAAGTTCCGACTTTTTTTGTCTTTTGGCTTTCACTTTTATGAGAACGTGAATTTATGAGGTGAATTTATTCGTCACAATATGATTCAACTAAAAAAAATAAATAGAATCTAACGTGAATTAAGATTGAAGTTAAGGTGTTATTGTGGACCCTCACCCCTTTTAAAAAACCTTGTTAAACTTTGTGACATATGTGCATTCTCTGGAGGTCAGGCGCGAACGAACACCCCATAATTTTATTATACCATATTTCTTCAAACAGAAAACTAATTATCAAAGTATACTTACGCAAATAGATATGAAAAGTCTTTGTTAAAGTTTGTGCCATATTTTCCTGGAGTACAGGCACGAACGACGAACCCACAATTTTATTATACCATCCCTATTTAAGTTGAAACATACTTATCAAAGTATTTTTATGTACATCAATTTCAAAACCCCTTTTAAACGTTTTTTTTTTTCATTTTTTATTTCGATACTTTGGGGGCCAGCCGGGAACGCGGACCCCACAATTTTTATGAACCACCGTTCTGCCAGATCAAACATACCCATTCCTGATCCTCGATACATCTTCTATCGTTATATGTAGTCAGGTTTTTAAATAGTCAACCATATAGGAGCCTATTCGTGACCAGACACACACACACACACACACATTCAGCTTTATATATATATATATATATATATATATATATATATATATATATATATATATATATATATATATATGTGGAAATCTTCTTTATTGATATGCATTTCCTTTTTATATATAAATTCATTCAATATAATTATACGAAAGATTTGAAATTAAAAAAAAAAACCTTAAACGTATTTTCGAAATTTTTAAACGTAGTTCGATATAATTAAACGAAAGTTAAGTTTTTAAGCGATACCAATATAAAGTTTAAGGTTTTTATATATTTAAAAAAAAAATAGATTTTTTAAATTAAATTGGTTTCAAATTAAAATTGAAACCGACGGTACCAATGTTTTTCTGAACTTCTGTACAATTAAATAAATAAATATTAAGCTCTTACATCGAAAAAGTGTTTCTTTGTAATCGAGCACTTTGTTGGAATTCTTTGCCCCCAAAACAGTAAACAAATATATATATATATATATATATATATATATATATATAAATGCACACACACACCACACACACACACACACACACACACACACACACATATATGTATATATATATATATATATATATATATATATATATATATATATATATATTACCAGTGTGTGGGTCTTCAGACGTGCCTTGGAAGAATTTTTCTGTAAGTTTAATCTACTTACAGAGTTTTTTGTTTTTTGTTTTGTTTTTTCGGCTTTTAAATTTTTTGGTCTTTTTTGTCTTCATCGTTTTCAGCCAAGCTTAAATATACTCATCGATGAAGAAAGAACTCGGAAATTATTGCGAGGTGGAAGTAAGAAAAAAAAACACCCGCCTATACAATATAATAAATGGATCACTAAATGGAAAAAGGCAAGGACGTCGTTGAGTGTCTGAAAAAAAAAAAAAAAATAACAAAATATTCAGCAACTAAACATGGACGAAAAGAGAGAAACGTTGTATCAATAATAAAATTCACACTAAAAGATTAAAAAATGAAACACTGAGAGGCCATTAATTTGTCTTCGTAAAACGGGGAATACGAATCGTTCCCGCATAAAGAATGGGTAGAGGGAAAAGGGAACTTGCTCATATTTGTTTGTTATAATGTTTATTATTATTATTATTATTATTATTATTATTATTATAGATGTTATGGGATAGAAAAAAAAGTATATCTTTGTTTTTCGATAGCGATTGGGAGAAAGCGATCCATTAGTTTCAAATGGTATATATTTTATCAAGTTGGCATCGGTCCGTAACACAATCACTATCCACACATTAAAGACACGTTTTCCGTTTCTATTTCGCAAAGTTCACTGCTCAAGTCCATTTGTACGAGTCATGGGTCACCTGTAGTGGCCAGTGGGCGGTATAAGTTATTGCTCAACATGAAACAAACCATATCAATGTATGCAAACATAACGGCGTTGGACAAAATAATGGAAACATTTCCCCAACAATAATCAACACTCTTTTGTCTCACCTATAATATAACATAGCCGAATCTGCGTTTATCTCTACCTCTATTTCTACTATTATATAAGCGTCACTTTCTGTATTTGTGAGTTCCTTCCTCAGAGATTCCGAAACGGCTGAGCCTATCTTTTGCAAATTTCGTACAACTGTAACTTATATGTCTGGCAATGTTCCTAGATATGTTTTTTTTACAGAGATTCATCCGATAAATATCGAAAATCGAAAAAATCCGATCTTAAAAACAGTAGACAAAAAAGAAGAATTTTTATAGGGGAATATTTTACGTTACACTGGCCGGTGCCCGTATTAAATGTAACGTTAAAATCACTTTAAGTAATGAAATTTAAAATAAAAAAAAATGGAAATAAACAGAGGCATGTGCATGCGGGTATTATTTTTTTTCTCATCCGTTCATTTCTTGACAACAACAACAACAACAACAAAAATAATCGACCTGTGATCGAAACTAAACGTAAAGACAGTGAGTCAAGTACGATAACCATCAGGCCAGTCTGACACGTTTATTAAAGAGTTTTCAAACGTATTTATTCTTAACGTAATGTAAACGATTTGAGCAAGCTCAGTCGTGAAACATTTCACAAATAGATAAAAATAAGATGACCCCCAAGTACCAGATTTTTTTTTAATTTTGACCCTTTAGCATCTTTTCCAAGGGGAAAATCGATTAAATAGTTTTGCACAAATCTAAATATCCCATATACCAAATTTCAAGTCCATAGATCAAAAATTCGTTGAGTATATAGATTGAGAAGTATCCTTATACACACATTTTCACTTCTCTCTCTCTCTCCCTCTCTCTCTCTCTTTCTCTCTCTCTCTCTCTCTCTCTATATATATATATATATATATATATATATATATATATATATATATATATATATAGTTCCCAATAACTGTGTAACGAATTCCCACAGCCATCCTGGGAACACCGATCATGCAGTGGTAATGGTTGAAATCGTCCTAAACTCTGGAGCCAAAACTGAAGAGCCACTGCTCAAAACAACGATATCTTATAAAAAGGCTGACTGGGAAGCCACCAGGGACCTCATCAGGGACGCGCCATGGGAAATATCTTTTCAGTTCCTGCTGAACATTGCGCAAATAAGACCACTGAATGGTTTAAAGCGGCAATTGAAGCACATATTCCCACGAGGAAATTTTATAGCAAGCCCCACTCTCCCCAATGGTTCACTTCAGCATAGCGCAAAGGCAGCATGCGTACCGCAAATTTAACCGACATGAGTCGAGTTCAAACAGACAGAAGTACATAGAAGCCAGAGATAACTGTAAGAAAGAAATAGCGACAGCTAAGAGAGAATTTACTGAAATCACCTAAAAACGCATCGAAGCAAAGAAATTAGGAACCCGAGACTTCTGGAAAATCTACAACAGTGTAGTAAATAATGGGCAATCAACAATTCCCCCACTATCAAACAATCATGAGGTTGTTTGCTTAGAAACTGAGAAGGCTAACATGCTTGCCAAATCCACGCTGGGCTCTGCTAACCACCCCTCCCTGACTTTCCTTTGCAGACAGACGCCACACTAGACGATCTGAAAATCACCCCTGCTTAGGTGCATGCTATCATAAGAAAGCTTGACACTGCAAAAGCATGTGGACCTGATCTCATCCCGGCTGTGCTATTAAAAAAGTGCTCCGCCTAAGTAGCTCCAGTTCTCTCCAAACTTTACAACAATTGCTTTAATGAATCTTGCTTTCCTGCTTACTGGAAAACTGCTTCTGTAGTGTCAGTTTTCAAGAATTCTGGCGAAAGAACTGACCCAGTAAACTATCGCCCCATTAGACTCCTCTCACTTATCGCCAAAATATTTGAGACCGCAATTAACCATCATCTTACAGATGCTAAAATTCTGACTGACCAACAATATGGATTTAGGCAAGCCCGTTCCACAGCAGACATCCTAACTGTAATCTCAGAACGTATATACCAGTCACTGGACAAAGCGGGGGGGGGTAGAGCGGTAGCTCTAGATATATCTAAGGCTTTTGACAGGGTATGGCATGAGGGTCTTCTCAGGAAAATCATATATTGCATCACTGGAAGAATACATAACATAATTAGATCCTTCTTAGATCAGAGCAACATCCAGGTTGTCCTTGATGGTCTAACGTTCACAGGAAACATGAGTTGGAACAATTACATTAAGAACATTTCTAGAACCGCTGCGAAGAAGGTGGGTTCTCTCTACCGTGCTAGAAAGCTATTAACGCCTGAAAGTATCCTATACCTCTATAAGGCCACCTGTCGCCCATGTATGGAGTATTGTTGTCATATTTGGGCGGGTGCATCTGCCACTAGTTTCCCGCTCCTAGACAAGGTTCAAAAGAGAGTCGCAAGTTTGATAGGTCCTGAACTGTCAGCTAAACTTCTGCCTCTGTCACATCGACGAAATGTTGCATCCCTCTGCCTGTTCTACAAGTACTTTAACGGTTAATGCTCTGACGAACTGCAAGCATTTGTTCCCCCTCGACATAAATACCCCCGACAAACCCGACAAGCGGCTAAGTCCAACCCCTTTCCAGTAAGAATCCTTAGATGCAAGAGAGCCTTCTACTTCCGTAGTTTCTTCCCCAGAACAGCTAGATTTTGGAATTCCCTTCCGGGTCCCAGCTTCCCCGACTGTACTGACATGCAGAAGTTCAAGTGCAACGTGAACCGACATCTTGCTGCTCAACTTCCTACACAGTACCCCTGATGCTTATGTCCCTGATAGTAGCCCCCTACATCAAAGTTTCAATGTGCCTTGTTTGTGGTGAAAATGTAATATATATATATATATATATAAAAATTATAACACGGAAATTACATAATTGTCGATGCAATAATTTATTTCAACCTTATGGTATTTTCAAGCATCTAAATCAGACAATTACATTTTTGATACTGAAAAAGAAAAGAAAAATCGTGCTTCGACCCTCAAAAAACCAAAGGTGGTGGTAGTAGCAATCCACTTAATACATTTATAGAGAGGGTGGTAGGGAATTAAAAAAAATAAAAATTAAAAATTAAAAATAACAAATAAAAAAATTAGATTAGACACTTATAAGCGGCAGCTCGATGTAACCATAGATACACACACACACACACACACTCACACACACACACACGCAACACATACACATACACACACACACGCCTCTAAGATGTACGTTCTGACATGTAAATGCCTTGACACGCGTTTACTAACCTAGGAAGGGGGGGCGAAAGTATACGGATATATAGTGAAAGAAATAGAACAGCGCGTAATGGAAAAAAGAAGAAAAAAAAAAAAAAAAAAGAGGAAGAAAAGAAGAGGATACAGTGATTGAGTCATGGAAAGTAGGTCTATTAAAAGATAAATAAATTAATAAAAAATATAACTAAAAAAATAAATAAATAAAAATAAGAAAATAAAAATAAAAAGAATATTATATATAAAGTTTTAAAACTATCTGTATGTTATTATGTAAAAATTGATATTATCTTATAATTCATTTAAATATTTTATATGTGATATAATACTATGAATTTAAAAATTGAGTCTATATATTTAATATTTTATATATTTTCATGTAAATAATTTTATTGGTGATTATAGCGGTCGTTGTAATTAATATTTCAATTCTTAATTGATTAAGAAGTGGGAAAATGTAATATTGATCGCCCCCAATTCGATAGGACGTATCTAGTTTCGGTTAATATATACTTTTATTCCCTCCGTACAACAAAATTATTCTCATGCACGCATAAAGAAATAAGTAAAATAATTAAATTTTTGTGTTGATTTGTATCAAATCTAATAATATCTAGTTTTAGTATTTGGTCTTTTTGACTTAACTCAGTTTAACAACTAATGTATTATCTGCAGAGAAAAATTATTATCTTAAGGCTATCTCATTTATTTATAAGTAATTTGGACAAGCCAGGTACTTCGGGGAAAATATATATATATATATATATATATATATATATATACATACATACATATATATATATATATATATACATACACATATACATATATATATATACATATATATATGCCTAGCTTAGATTTCGGACAACAAATCGTAAAGTAGTTATTATCGAGTATATACCGGACAACACTATAATTGCCGGTGGGGTGGGGTAGGATTGTTTATCGTAATTAATCTAGTGGTGTTAGATTCGGTGTCTTTACCATTATAGAATTCTCTGTTCGTCGGATCTAGAGTTATTGGTTATTTTAAATTTACATTTATGTCTACATCTGGCCATCAGTTCATCTCGTTTGTTTAGGAGATTACTGTGTTGGTACTTCAGGATTCTTATTTTTTCCTCAAGGCATAAACTGCATCTCTGCCTAAAGCCGTTTGGAACGTCCGAATGACATAGGATTGACCATGAAATCACTGGGGATCGATTCTCATTTTTTAATAACCACCATTGTTTAGCTAACTCGGTTTTATTCTTAAGTTCTGGGTTATTGAAAGAATGTTTGTGGTCATAAAAACGTTGTTTCCAGCTTCCGGCGGAGATACCGAAGTAAACTTTTTTGTCCCTGTTATTATCTTCTGGGTGGATAGTGGCCTTATAAACCACGCACTCAACTTTACAATTACCGTCCAGTGGGCAGTTATTTTTCACTTGGCAGTTACATTTGTCTACTGTCGCCTTATTTCTATTAGAGTTGTTTAATATTTTATTATTATGAGTGCTAATTATTCTGTCCATGTTTTTAGTGCACGAGTAACTTATTTTAATTGTTTTTCTATTAAATATCTTCCTAAGTGGATTATTTATGGTAAAATGTTTATCTATTAGGTTCAAAAATACTTTCCCTATGTTTATGTTGGATAGTTGACAGTAAGGGGGATTAAACCATATTATTTTCCGGCCTCTGTTCTTAGATTTATTTTTGTTTTTATTTTCCTTCTTAATATATGTGAGTTTTTCACTGTATCCGCTTATCTCTAGTGCTCTATTGTATAATTTTTTATTTGCTTCAAAAATTTCTTTGTTAGCCGAAAGTTTATTAATCCTAGTGTTAATCGTTTTAGGTATTTGTTTAATTATGCAACTTGGATGGTTAGATCTAGTATTAATATAAGAAGGTGTGTTATTATCTTTATTGAACGGCTTGTATATCCCCTTTCTTAAGTCTAGAGTTATGTCTAGATAATTAACTTCTTTACAATTTGGGGTAATATCTATTTTAAATCCTAGGTATTTGAAGGCTCTTACTAATTTTTTATGTATTTTCGATACCATGGGGCCGTCACTATTAGGGATAACAATTAGTCCATCATCCCTGTATAATCCCACTAAGTTAGGCTCTATGATTCTGCTAATAGTGTACATTATAAATATGCCCACTAGGTCGGCAATCTGGGCTGAGTCAAAAGCCCCCATCGGGACGTCAAACTCGTTGTTATTCGATTTGATCCATGTTTCCTGATTGTTTAAAAGGATGGATCTGCGACAAGCCATAATCAGTTTTACCTGATCATCGGATACATCCACGAAATTCCTAGCATAATTAATGCTGTTCATGAGTAATTCCTTGGAAATTGAGGGATAGAAATCCATGATATCGAATTGGATGAAACAAGCATTTCTCTTATTTTCAATCGATTTAAACCATTCGATAGTATCCGAAGAATCCTTCCACAGATTGAATTTAGTGGCCTCCAGGGTTACCTTAATAATGTTCCTGATAATCTCCCTAGATACATGACCGAGTTCCGATTTAGTGGAGTTGATCAGTCTAGACTGCTTCTTGATGTGGAAATTTTTCTTGTGGTCCTTGATGAGTATGTATGTAGATATTACCCCAAATTGTAAAGAAGTTAATTATCTAGACATAACTCTAGACTTAAGAAAGGGGATATACAAGCCGTTCAATAAAGATAATAACACACCTTCTTATATTAATACTAGATCTAACCATCCAAGTTGCATAATTAAACAAATACCTAAAACGATTAACACTAGGATTAATAAACTTTCGGCTAACAAAGAAATTTTTGAAGCAAATAAAAAATTATACAATAGAGCACTAGAGATAAGCGGATACAGTGAAAAACTCACATATATTAAGAAGGAAAATAAAAACAAAAATAAATCTAAGAACAGAGGCCGGAAAATAATATGGTTTAATCCCCCTTACTGTCAACTATCCAACATAAACATAGGGAAAGTATTTTTGAACCTAATAGATAAACATTTTACCATAAATAATCCACTTAGGAAGATATTTAATAGAAAAACAATTAAAATAAGTTACTCGTGCACTAAAAACATGGACAGAATAATTAGCACTCATAATAATAAAATATTAAACAACTCTAATAGAAATAAGGCGACAGTAGACAAATGTAACTGCCAAGTGAAAAATAACTGCCCACTGGACGGTAATTGTAAAGTTGAGTGCGTGGTTTATAAGGCCACTATCCACCCAGAAGATAATAACAGGGACAAAAAAGTTTACTTCGGTATCTCCGCCGGAAGCTGGAAACAACGTTTTTATGACCACAAACATTCTTTCAATAACCCAGAACTTAAGAATAAAACCGAGTTAGCTAAACAATGGTGGTTATTAAAAAATGAGAATCGATCCCCAGTGATTTCATGGTCAATCCTATGTCATTCGGACGTTCCAAACGGCTTTAGGCAGAGATGCAGTTTATGCCTTGAGGAAAAAATAAGAATCCTGAAGTACCAACACAGTAATCTCCTAAACAAACGAGATGAACTGATGGCCAGATGTAGACATAAATGTAAATTTAAAATAACCAATAACTCTAGATCCGACGAACAGAGAATTCTATAATGGTAAAGACACCGAATCTAACACCACTAGATTAATTACGATAAACAATCCTACCCCACCCCACCGGCAATTATAGTGTTGTCCGGTATATACTCGATAATAACTACTTTACGATTTGTTGTCCGAAATCTAAGCTAGGCATATATATATGTATATATATATGTATATGTGTATATATATATATATATATATATGTATGTATGTATATATATATATATATATATATATATATATATTTTCCCCGAAGTACCTGGCTTGTCCAAATTACTTATAAATAAATGAGATAGCCTTAAGATAATAATTTTTCTCTGCAGATAATACATTAGTTGTTAAACTGAGTTAAGTCAAAAAGACCAAATACTAAAACTAGATATTATTAGATTTGATACAAATCAACACAAAAATTTAATTATTTTACTTATTTCTTTATGCGTGCATGAGAATAATTTTGTTTGTACGGAGGGAATAAAAGTATATATTAACCGAAACTAGATACGTCCTATCGAATTGGGGGCGATCAATATTACATTTTCCCACTTCTTAATCAATTAAGAATTGAAATATTAATTACAACGACCGCTATAATCACCAATAAAATTATTTACATGAAAATATATAAAATATTAAATATATAGACTCAATTTTTAAATTCATAGTATTATATCACATATAAAATATTTAAATGAATTATAAGATAATATCAATTTTTACATAATAACATACAGATAGTTTTAAAACTTTATATATAATATTCTTTTTATTTTTATTTTCTTATTTTTATTTATTTATTTTTTTAGTTATATTTTTTATTAATTTATTTATCTTTTAATAGACCTACTTTCCATGACTCAATCACTGTATCCTCTTCTTTTCTTCCTCTTTTTTTTTCTTCTTTTTTCCATTACGCGCTGTTCTATTTCTTTCACTATATATCCGTATACTTTCGCCCCCCCCCCTTCCTAGGTTAGTAAACGCGTGTCAAGGCATTTACATGTCAGAACGTACATCTTAGAGGCGTGTGTGTGTGTATGTGTATGTGTTGCGTGTGTGTGTGTGTGAGTGTGTGTGTGTGTGTGTGTATCTATGGTTACATCGAGCTGCCGCTTATAAGTGTCTAATCTAATTTTTTTATTTGTTATTTTTAATTTTTAATTTTTAATTTTTATTTTTTTTAATTCCCTACCACCCTCTCTATAAATGTATTAAGTGGATTGCTACTACCACCACCTTTGGTTTTTTGAGGGTCGAAGCACGATTTTTCTTTTCTTTTTCAGTATCAAAAATGTAATTGTCTGATTTAGATGCTTGAAAATACCATAAGGTTGAAATAAATTATTGCATCGACAATTATGTAATTTCCGTGTTATAATTTTTATCTTATTGCTCTGTTTACCACATTGAGCTCTCATACCCGGATTTCCTCTGGATTTATTCCATTATAACACTATATATATATATATATATATATATATATATATATATATATATATATATATATATATATATATAAACTCAGATCAGCTTGCTTGTTTGAGCGTTTAAACCGTCTATCCAGTTCCTGACTTCCAGCTTCAAAAAATTTGTCTGCTTATCTATTTCATGGCCGCCCTGTCTTAAGTCCGATATTAAAAGTCACTGCTGCTATTCAAAGCATATACGAGGTCAACAATATTTTTTGTTTTAACTTATTTTAACGTGTTTTCCTTACAAATAAATGTAATTTAACACTGTTAAGTAAAAGTAAACTAATTTAAATATAAATTTAAAATATATAACTATAATCATATTTATAATCATATTTACTGCTTTTAATAGTGCTCTTTTGGATTCTGACGTTTTTTTTTTCAGGCCTTACTTAAAGAATAGTATCTCTCCAAGGAGAGAGGAGGTAGAAACTCTGTTGTAGAAGTGTTTTTAGTAGGGGCTCCTTATTTTTAATTAGTGCTTGCTGTTGTGCTTTGCAGGCTTCCTGGGTTTTATTTTTTCACACTCCTCACTTAAAACAATGTTTTCTCAAGACAATAAAAGACAGTAATATCTAAATATCACTTTTTATTTTAAAGATTTTTATTCTTGCTCTTTAAGGGCCAACGGGTAGACTAGTATATATTATTTATTTATTCATTTTTATCTATTTATAATTAACTAGCCTAGCTGCCCGGCGTTGCCCGAGTGTGTGGAGGTGTAAAAAAAGTAGTAGTGGGCAGGCAGGCTCGAACCCGTGACGCAAATGCGGAAAGGAAAAGGAAAGAAAATTTGACGTCTTACCCCTACTCTACGACGCGACCGGAAATGCAAAACTTTCAAATTTGACGTAGTCACTCGAACTTGCAGAAATGCCGTTGTTTTTAAACCTCTCACGAAGGTTGTTTTTTAATGTGGAGGAAAAGAAAGGTGGGAACTCTCGCAGTATCCAAATAAATAGTAATTGTCTCAATATGAAGGGTTTCCCCTACGTTGACCAAGGACCCATTACAGAACAGATAGTACCCGGCTCGAAGGCCAGACATTTGCGTTCAAATAGTTTTACTTTATTTATACGAAGAACTAAGGGATGGTGAGAATTTTTTTTTAAACTCGATCCAAAAAAAAAGAAGATAGAGAAAACATCCGTTTGCGAATCTGAGATATTACGATCTAGGAAGTATAAGAAAACTTCTCCCGGAATCTAACTGATGCGAGAACCTCAACGCAAAAAGCCTTTCGCGAACATACAAAAACGCGCGCACCCATGGAGCCTTAAAATTTATTCTAGGTTTGCTTTGTAAGGTGATCGTCGCTTGCTTCTTTGAGTCGTTTTACTCTCCACCGTTCTTCTCAGTCTATAATTTTTACTTCGTCCCATAAAAACAGATCGTTGCCCTTTTTAAATATCTCCATGTATTACGGTTGTTTTTATGTTCTTTTAATTTTACATTTACTAGTTTCATACATTTACATGAAATCTCATACACTCAGATGTTAGTCTAGTTAAGATGAGAACAATAGTCCGAATAATTGAAATATTACGAATTCTCAATCCTCATCTAAAGAAATTTCAGAAACCAAAAGTATTAGAAACATTAAACTAGAGAATTTTTGTCTAATGCGTTTGACAAAAGTTACGTGTTTTTTGCTGTTATTTTGGTTTACGAGTTATCGAGTTGTATCCTTTACATTTAGCAAAGAACCCTTGATCAAGTGGGCGGAATGAATAAGAAAGAAAAAGGGAAGGAAGGTATAAAATAAGTAATGGAAGGGGAATGAAGGAAAAGATAGGAAGGAAGGTTTTTACACCTAATGGCAAGTTGAAAGCCAGATAACTGGATTATTTTCGTCCAACATAATTCTCTGGCCTTCTTTGTTTGCTGCTTTTCTATTGGTCCGCTTGTGCCAAGCGCACGTAATGCCACCTAGGGGTGGAAAGTCACCCTAATAACCCCGGCCAGGACAATGGCCGCGTCGGCGGGGAAAAGCAACAAAGCATCAGGCCACGTTGATAAATGGCCATCCTAAACAAGCAAGAAGCAACATAAATAGTGAAAGCGACAAGGCGTTTTCTTCCAGACTATCACGCCGCCCCCCCCTGCTTTTTTTTTTACCCCCGTCCGGTGGGGGCCAACGGGAAGGTTTTTGTCGAACCCTTGTTACCGTAATGGATAAGCGCGATAATCCCATTGACCCTAATCCTGTGCCTGGAAAATGATTGATTCCTTCGTCGAGTAAACACATAATTCTTCTAAGACATTCTTTCGTTACCGTGGCGCAAACATGGCGGCCGCTTTTCAGATGGATTATTACGACAAGACGCGCCCCCAGGCAGGAAAACTTTGCTGCTTACTTTATGCGACTTCATTTCTTGACTGACAATCTGTTCGGCTTCTTTCTCTATTCATTTTCTCATTGTGTCTTTTTTTTTCTTCTTTCTTTCTTTCTTTCTGTCTTTCTAAAAGCAAATCTATATCAATATTTTTCCCCCTTTTCTCTATTTATTTCATTGTTTCGTTAATTATCTTTTTATCTTTTTTATTTCTCTCTCACGTCTACCTTTATGGGAGTTTTTCTTGTCTTTTTTCTTTTTCTTTTTAGAGCTTAAATATCAAGGGTTTAAATTTTTTTCTTTCTTATATTCGTCTTAAATTTGTTTTCGTTTCTTAGTTTTTATTCACTTTTTTTCGTAAAGTCAATCTAGAATATTGTGATTATTAGTTACTAGCAGGCCGCCCGGCGTTGCCCGGCCGCAAAATACGCTTAAATATATTTTGATTAATGCAGATATCGTATTTATTACATTATATTGGATCCAATATATAGTAATGGTTTAAAAAGTGTTTTAAAAAAATGACTCCACCGAGAATCAAAACCAAAACGTTTAGCTTACTTTTTCTTTTGACGTTAATGCCCGAGCTATGAAGCCATGTTTGCTGCAAGGCTAAAATTTAAAACATGAGCTATTAAGTTACGTATACATATTTGTAATGCCATCATTCGACCTTCACTTGGTAAATTCCATTTTTAATTTTCAGACATTTGCACCGATTTCCCATGGCTAAACCCCAAATATAAAGTTACGCTTGCGTTCGAATACCCTCTATATAGTTTCATGTCTGTAGACAAAAAACTGTAGGAGTTTGTAGGCTTTTTTAAACATTTATATATACGCATACATAAATATATATATATATATATATATATATATATATATATATATATATATATATCCGATAAAAAAAGGTGGGGATTTAACAAAAAGAGATTTAAGCGTGAATTCGCGAGGTATATATACTTCACACTTCCGGTTATAAGATAGACGAATATTGGCTGAAGAGAGCTTGATAAGGATACCTTAAACGGGCCTTATTATCGGGCTTGAAACCGACGGTACCAATGATCTGTCTCAACTAACAACTTTATGTACACATATATATATATATAGAAAGAGGTTTGTGTTTACTATAACCTTTTTCCGCAAATATTACGCAAGTATGAATCCTGAAAATATCTGCATGAATATAATTACGTGTAATAGTTGATTAGTTAGGTAATGATGATGATCTGATAAAACAAAAAAAATAAAAAACTAATACGGAATAAATTAAAATGAATGTTTTAAAGAATATGCAAATTACTTTTTTTGTGTGTGATAAATGCAATTCTACCACCCATATATTACAAAGTTGTATTTTCTTTCTTGGCCTAGGCTGTTCTGGTGTTTCACTTAAATTAATTGGTCTTTGGTCAATGTAAGGGAATCCCTTCACACTGAGACAATTACTATTGTTTAATATTGCCAGAGTTCTCCCAATTTTGCCCTTTTATGGGAGCTGGTCCGCCCACATTAAAAACGACCTTGTGTCACATTAGCTTTCGTTGAAGCAAATAAATACCTAAATAGAAAAAGCGGAGTGTTTAATATTCATATCAAAACACAAAAAACCCAAATTTATAGGAGTATAGAGTTTTGTTATTTGATTTCAGGAAAAGTTTACCATTTTATCTTTTAGTCTTTTATTTATTTTTTTCATTATTATTTTCTTAACGTTCTGTCACAGGTTTTAAATGTTTCTTTCCTTTTTTTTTTAATTTCGGTGAAAGTATGGTGTTTGACGACCGGAGGTTGTCTTTTAAGAAGTAGCTTTTTAGGATTATTCACGTTTTATTAACAGTCATTTTCCAGTGTTTGCAATGATAGTAAGAATGTGTGCATGTTTTTTTTTTAAGTTGGAAACAAAATTGACATTTTTTTAATATGGAAAGAAAATATTACATGTTAAAATGTGGAAATACAGTTGAGATTCAATCTTTAGTGATCTGCACTAAAGATTAAACCTCAACTGTTATTGAACATGCTCAGTAAACCGCTTTTTACCGTCGTAAACGAAAGTTAAACAAAATGGCGGCCAGAGAAAACTATTAGAGTGAACATCGGGATAGTGTATGCGTTAATATTGTAAACAATTTTTGTCAGCGAAAATTATAAATGTGATATGCGTTCATGAAACAAACTCGGATAACCCTAAAAAGCAACTTCTAAAACGACAATTTCTGGTGGTCAATCAACGTACTTTCACCTTAATTTCTTTTCGTCTTTTTTTTTCCTTCGTACTTTCTTTTTTTCCTCTTTCATTTATGCATTCTTTCTAACTCCTATTTCTTTCTTTTTCTTGTGATTGTCTATTCATTTGTTTCTGTTTTAAGCTTGTACAGGGTGAAACGATTAAGTTGTCTCTCTACAATATCAATTCAGGTAACTTGATTATGTAGTAAAGCTGACATCTATTCAATGTGGCCCTCTTCAGCCTCAACCACCGCCTCGACATAGGTCTGGAACTGGGAGCGTTCCTTTTCCACAAGCGCCGACAGGAGCTCGACAGATGACGGCGATCAGGCTGGTTTTCAACAGAAAGGTAGTTCTGGTAAACAAGTTTTGTTAATGGAATTTGCGTTTAGATTAAGGCACATGTAGAGTAGGGGTAATTGTGGATATTTGTTGTAGCTGGACGAGTGCTTTTTTTTGAAAGATTGTTTCTCCCCTTTTTTATATCTGTATTTTTCTTTACATTTATCTTCTATCTTGAAAAGCATCCCTGGAATGTTCTTGCTTTCCTTCTCCACTTCTCTTTCTCTTATTTCAAAGCAAGAGTACCAACTTCTAAAATCGATTCCAGTCAAACATCTGATAATCCGATTTTCATTGTAATACGCATGCGTGATGTTTCTCGCGGTAGATTTACCGCTCTACGGAAATACTCAAAAGGAATCGTCCGGAATCGTCCAGAAGAACCTTAACCGGAAAAGTTTTCGGACACAGGTGGGCGCTTCGATGCTTCAAGAAACAGCTTGGAAAAACAGGAAGATCTTCACCTTTGATAATTAAGATGCACTCTGGTTTCCGTGTACAATCACCCTGGAAAGTTGCAGGAGAAAGGAAAACGTAGCTTTTTACTCGTTTCTTGATTTATTTATTCAGCGATAAGAATACTACTTCTCTTTTTCTTTCGCCAAAGATTTTCCAAGAAGAGTAAACATTTTGAAGCAGTTTTCACTCTTTTCTTTTAGGAGGACGTTGACGGTGTAAAGTATTTCGTAGTAACGCATTAATTTTTTGCAAAATAGCTTTTATTTTTCTATACATTTGAGGTACTGTAAATATTTGTGCACGTGTGCTTATGTACATGAATACCCGACATACATACACACAAAAAATTGTCACCCACCTAAAAATAATAAAAATAGTTATAGTACAGAGTGACCCACGAAATAATGCCACCCATAAAATTGTTAATAAAATTTACAGTCCTTCTTGCCATCCCATCTTATTTCGTACAAATAAACTTTAGTTCATCCTTGACTTGCCCACTACATTTCATTTATACATGTTCTACAGTCTTTATTTTATCGACCTAGGTTATATTGGGGGCACTTTGGTAATCGTCTAATCAGTGACACTAAATGGGCTTTACATTCACCGATCTAAACACTATCTAGATTTGTATTTGTGGCATTATCTCAAAGATGGTGTATGACAAACTTATCCACAAATAATTCCTGCTCGAATAAAACTTGTTTCACTAAAAGCAAGGGAGTGTCAAGTGTGTAAGGATATTAGGGAACGGAGTCTCCTGTATAATATTAGATAGTTCAGCAAAAGAATAGCATTTAAAGAATTATAAACAAAATGAGCAATAAAGAATTTTACGAAATAAAACTAATTAAAAAAAAACGAAATCAGCTTCCAACCAAGGCAAAATAAAGGGAGATAATGCTTACTACACCATGCATAGACTATTACCTTACTATTTCTAAACTAATGACGAAACATTAGGCATGTGTTACAAACGAAGTGTAATAAAGTTATTGACAATTTCTGCACGTCTTATCCATATCGCTATTTATATATAAAAAAGAAACTTTGTATGGCTTTGTTTCCTATAAACTCCAAAACGGCTGTGCCAAGTTTTTATAAAATTTCACACAAATGTACATTATGCGCCTGGAAGTGTTCTTAAATAGGTTTCAATAAGAAAATCGATAATAGAAAAAAAAATCAAATCAAAGCCGAAACGGTTCGATTTGGACCAAAAATAACACTTTTATACAGCCAAACATCACAAGGAGCATTAGAAAAGTGTTATCATCACACAAGCAGAATGACACGGCGTATAAAATCAACAGTAAGTTCTTTCATAATACAGGGGTGCGTTTCTGCTGAAAGAACAATCGAACCATGATACTTAACATTTGCATTTAAATTTTAAAGTCATTACGTAAACATAAATTCATAAAATCAAGTTCCCTTTAGTGCAATGTATAGTATATTGTATTGGAGTAAATCCCTGTGGGGAGGCATGAGAGCTTCCTCCCGATGCACCGCGATCGATTCTCGAATAGAGCAGACAATCAATCGGTTTGGTTGAAATAAATGAGCGATATCACGAACATGATGACAATAAAAGTATTGAAAGTGTAGAAGATTCGTTGATCTTTATTCAATCCCGAGCAACATCGGACCTCCCTGCCAGTGTGTTTATAAATCAAATAGAAATAAAGCTAAAAATCAAAAATTGGTATGCAAATAATACTTGTATTTCTAATGACTATCAACCTGGTCGGATTGAGCTGGTTTCCTCCTGAGCATCAACCACATGTCAAACCATTGTAGTCCAGTATCGTCAATTTTGAGCCAAGTTGCAAGATATAGGTAATCACTCCCGATTCTGTTGCTGGAGACCAACAACTTGTGAACTCAGTAGTACTGCCAGGTCATCATTAATTGCCGTGGTCCAGGCCTCCAGATGCCCATCGATAACCGGGCAGAAAGAGGACCTTACTAATAAGATAACCTTTAGTCGACGAACTACATGTCCAAACCGTAGGATACGTCGTTGAAGAAGGGCTGGCAGTAGGGCGTAGGTTTTATCTTCGGCTGAGAGAAGAAACCAGAATACAATTTGCACGGTGGCAACATAGAATATGGGGAAGACAATCGTTGCCGAAGACCTCGAGTTTTTGTAGATCTGCGGCTCTCATAGAGAACGTCTCGCAGCTGCAGAGAAGGATTGTCATCGCTATCGCCAAATAGATGCGCCCATTTGTGGGCAAGCGTACTTCCGATCGAGACCAAAGAGACCGGTTGAGTCGCCATCCAATCTCAGTTACGGCCTTCCCAGTCAGCTTGATAATAGAGCGAAGATAGACAAAGGAATGAACATTTTCTAGGCGAATATGACCGAAAGAAAGGAACGATCGGAAAAAAACGTAATAAAAAAAATACAAGCGCGAGAGAACAAAAAAACGAAGGAACTGATTTGCCATGTCACCGCTTCATATAGCAGACACATCGGAAGATTGGAAGTACATTAAATGACTATTACATATTTTTTTTAAAGAAATAGCTCCAGACAAGTCATGAAGCTACTTGACGTAAGGAGCTAATAAAAACAACTAGTTAACAATAAGTGTTAGATAATATGATCCAACTCAGAAAACCCCCTCTCATTTAAGAGACACCAGAATAATTGATCATCTCAACTTTTTTCTTATTAAATTAAATGTACTTATTACAGTAATATAAACAGATTAAAGTATAATTTCGACATTCTTCTTCTTATTTTTTTAAAATATACACCCGGCAAACACGAACCCCGCAATGGCGGGGATGAGGCAAATCGGAGGCAACTTCGACTGCATATTTTAGGTTCTGGATCATTACACCCAGCAAAAGTGTACACGTCAAAAAATGTAATTTAGAAAAAAAAAAAAAAACAAGCTTGAGAAGATGTCGAGTCGGAAGTTGTTTTTGAGTTAAAAAAAATGGGCGGTGCTGAACTAGATTAGAAGCGTCAATTGATGACAGCGTGCGACTGGAAATGGAGTAAAACATGCCGGAGCAATGTCGTGAAAATCTGGCCATCCACTTCCTGTCAGCATTTTATGCATGCGCTGGGATTTCTTCGTAAACTCACCCCCCTATATATATATATATATATATATATATATATATATATATATATATATATATATATATATATATATATATATATATATATTAGTCAGTTCCAAAATGTTTCCCCGATTAAAACAACAATTATCGATTTTGTTCTAAATTCCAGATTTCCATACAACTACCGATTCCGATTCCAATATTTTTATAAAATTTTAAACATTCAGTTCTATGTGATTAATTGCCCCAACACTAATATATATTACTATATTACTATTGTGTGTATATATATATATATATATATATATATATATATATATATATATATATATATATATATAACTACTTCATTTACTCACAAAAAATTAATATACGAAAGTATAGATTTATGCGTAAACTTTAAGTATTTACTTCAAAAGTGCTCAATACGTAGGTAGAGCTAGTTAGTAATTTGTAAAATATATTGCGATTAATCTACACTGAATATTCGGCGTTTCATCCACTCTAGGATTCCTCAGGCTTATGCGCGAATTCTGTGGTTGTTTATCGTTTTTATATGGTCCTCTTCTATTGAGGATTTAGTTAGCCGATCAGCTTTCTCAATAGAAGAGGACCATATAAAAACGATAGACAACGACAGAATTCGCGCATAAGCCTGAGGAATTCTAGAGTGGATGAAACGCCGAATATTCAGTGTAGCTTAATCGCCATATATATTTGATAAATTACTATATATATATATATATATATATATATATATATATATATATATATATATATATATATATATATATATTATAAAATGTTATTCTTGGTTCGTTCAACATCTATAAAACCATATTTCTGCATTACCAATTTAATTGAAATTTTCAGAAAATCTATCTGTAAAGTCAATGAATGTTTGCATGTTATTAAAATAATTTAACATTGTGAATTATAAAATATTAATTAAAATATTTCGTAAGTCGTTTCTGCGAGACTGCCCGGTTTTATTTCCGATAACTTCCGTTTCTACTTTCGAATTACAAGATAAGTTTTTTAAAAAAAGTTACTCATGCAGAGAGTGATCCGTGCTGAAATAATAACGTTATTATTTAAAAAGCCATTGTTAATATGATGAAGGGAGGGTGTTTTGTACCTATTCTGTAATTTAACCTTACAATTGAATAAAAAAACATGTAATAAAACTTTAATTAAACGTGAAAATACGATTTAAAAAATTGCGCGGATGACTCTCTGCATTAGCACAAAAATCCCATATTTTTTAAATTTAAATTAATTCTTACCAATTTTAAATTCATTCTTACAATATTTTTTAAATTTAAATTAATTCTTACTATTTTTTTAATTTTAAATTCCTTTATTCATTTTAAGGCTTTTCACTCATGAAACATAACATTTTAATTGTTTGGTTTCTTTCACGTCATTGTTTACATAAAAAAAGTGTGTTTTAACTTTTTCTAAACTGTTTCATTTTTACGACATGCCTCAACGTATTATAAACACCCTAATATCCCCATGTTAAAAACGGCTTGCAAATTAAACACGCTCTTCCACAAACCTCGAAAACCGTCCTTAACATGGGGAGGATGGGAGTGTTCATTCCAAAAGCTGTTTTAACATGGGGAGGTTAGGGTGTTTATAATATGCTGGGGCGAGTCGTAAAATTAACGAAGTTGCTATTTATTATTTATTGCAAAAATTGCTTGAAATTTATTTATTTGACAAAAAAAATACATTTTGGTAATCCTCGGGCGTTGAGTTCTATAGCGACCAGCAGAAAAAATAATAGTCGCTCCCTTAGTCCCCCACCCCACCCGCACGTAACATATTTTATTTACTGACGTTGCCGTAACTAAACGATTATTTGTCACATTTACAAACATTTATTTATTTTGAAAAAAAGTTTTACTCTTTATGAATATTAGAAGAAAAATGTTACTAAACATTTATCAATAATTTCTCACTTTTACAAACATTTTATTTTAAATTTCTTTTTAAATGACGACTTTTATCGACTTTTTTTAATAGTATTTGCGGATGGGTATGTTGACAACAAATATCAGTTAAATTTTGTAAATATCCCACCCCCAAATGGTGTTTATTCCGAAAACCGTTGTTAACATGGAGAGGTTGTGGGTGTTTATTCTGAAAGCCGTTCTTAACATTTGTGGAGGTGGACCTAATGTAATAAATAAATAAATAAATAAATCATTTACTGATAATTTCTCACTTTTACAAATATTTTTAATTTACATGCGCGGATGAACAAATTGTCCAATAGTGCGAAAACAAAATGTTTTTGTAATAAACTTTGGGTTTGCAAAATTTAACTGATATTTGTTGTCAGCATACCCATACGCAATTAGTATTTTAAAAAAAGATGATAAAAGTCGTCATTTAAAAAGAAAATTAAAAACAAATGTTTGTAAAAACGAGAAATTATTAATAAATGTTTAGAAACTTTTTTTCTTTTAATATTCATAAAGAGTAAAACTTTTTTCAAAATAAATAAATAAATGTTCGTAAAAGTGACCGTTTCCTTACAACGGCAGACTTTTTTTGCATCACTTGTGGAAAATTAGGTACGGAAAAGTGCCAGCTGATCAGAGTAAAGGGCAAAATTCTTTGACTTTTAACTTCTGTAATTTTATTACATCAAAGGAAGAGTTAGTTTAAAAGGTTTTTGCAAATATTCAAATTATAAGAATTCCACTTGACTGAGTGAACGAGCTATTCTTGCAGGTCAATACAAAGACGTCCATGAACTTAACGCTATTATTCAATGTAAAATTCCAAGTTAGGTAGTCAAATACAAGTGGTTAATTATCCAACAGCTATATTTACCAGAGATGCCATCGCATGTATTGCAACTGAAATTTGGCGGTCTAATTATCATGTTGTGAAATATAAACCAATCCAAGCTTTGCAATGGTACATGGCTTGCAGCAAAAAAAAATTAACAAACAATATCATAGAAACAACAATCTTAACAGGACCTTTCACAGATAAATATATCTTCATTCCCATGATTCCACCGGATACATCATTACACTTTAGCAAATTGCACTTTCCAATTTATTGTCGTTTGCAATAACCATCAACAAAGCACAGGGAACAATCTTTACAATTGTGAGGCTTATAATTACACACTGACTGTTTTTTCACATGGACAATTTATGTTACGTATTCAAGAGTCACCAAACCAGAAAATCTCTACATCAGCTAAGAGAATGGAACAACAAAAACTGTGTACCCATACGAAATGGAAAATTAAACCTATAAGAAACATGCTTTTTCTCATTTTAGAACTTTTTCCATTGTGCCTATTTGAGCCACAGCCACGCGTGGCAGGGTACAGCTAGTATATATATACATATATATATATATATATATACATATATATATATACATATATATATATATGTGTATATATATATATATATATATATATATATATATATAAAACAACTCAATTTCTCTCCCCTCATCAATTCATATACTCCAGTGTATAGCTAAACAATCTTAATAAAAACAGCCAAATCTTAAAAACCAAAATTGAAATTCCTCCCCCCTCTTTCCCTTACTCCTCTCTTTTATCTCACCGCTCCTTCTCCCTATATCACTATATCTTAACCACGCCTAGCTGAATTTACTACCCCCACACCCTACAATCTAATGTATTTTAAACTTGAAAACTTAATTATTGCCGATCTCCGCCCCCCTCCTTATTTTCTCCTCCCTTCTTTTTTTTTTCCTGTTTTTTTTTAAAATTTCTTTCGTATTTCTATTAAAATCGTTCTCCAAAACAATAATAGCCATTTCTTTAAGGTCTGACGAGGCTGCTGGATCGTAAATATGGTCCGGCAACCGAAACATATGTAACTGAACAGATAAACCGGTAATAAAATATAAAACGTGTGTATATATATATATATATATATATATATATATATATATATATATATATATATATATATATACAATAGGATAAATTGATGATCAAATTAAAATTTGAATAACTTATAATAATTTTCAAATCGATGCTAACCATTTATCTATTTTTTATTGCGGACTAGTATTCTCATTTTCTAGTTATTGTTTCACGGCGTTTCGGCCAACTATTCCTCTGGCTTTCATCAGGTGGTTAATCGCAACTAGACAGGAACGCCGATTCTCCTAACTGCATCCTGGAGGAGTGTTGGGCTTTTTCTGTTGAATAATGCTGAGTGCAGTTGTCGACTTTTCTTATGTATTTTGTCTACTTCTTGACAGTACTTCTCCCCCGTAATGGTTTCGCCTACATTCAAAAAATTGTAAGGGAAGAGGCCTGCCGCAGACCCTGAAACAGCACTATGATCTTCTTTTAGTGCAACTCTTGCTTCTGGAAGTTTTGTGGAGCTCCTAACCATTGCGCTGAGCATCGCCGGTTATCGTAAAGAACCTGGTTTGGATCGCAAGTTATAACTCGGTTGGGAAACGGGTCGTTCTTGTTGCGTAAAAGAAGACAAAATGACACTTCATGACCCTGTTTCTTTTGGTTATCATTTAATTTGTGAGGCATTCATTTATCAAGTTCTTTTGTCTTTCCAATCTGTCTTAAATGTCTGGAAATCGTTTTATACATTGTATCTAATTCATATGAAAATTCCAGAACACTTGTACGTGAATTGGCTTCGACTAAAGTTCTCTTATTGATTGCTGTCAACCTCTGATGGCCGACCAATATACTCATCGTCTTTAAAACTCTCGTCGCTGCCCCGAATTTTCTTAAACCACCATTGTTCTATTGATTAAGTAGTGGTTCCTGGCTCAAACGGTTGGTTGATATCGCGAGCTGTTTCAGCCTAGCTTGAATTGAAATAAGGAAATTGTGCGAATTTGCTTTTTTTCCATCTTGTATTCCACGTTCTGAAAGGAAAACATTATTGTTTTTAAAAGATTGTAATAAAAACGATTAGACAGAGCGAAAAAGTTCTTTCGAATGATATATAGAGTAAACATATAAAAAAAAAACTTATTTGAAAATACATCATTTAAAATTAAAATTATAAATACCTAATGAACCTTCTTGTCAAGCTATATATATATATATATATATGCATATATATATTTATATGTATATATATATACATACATATATATATGTATATATATGTATATATATATATATATATACAGAAAGAGAGAAATATCATATATATATAATATATATATATATACAGAAAGAGAGAGAGAGAGATCGTATATATATATATATATATATATATATATATATATAGAGAGAGAGAGAGAGAGACAGAGAGAGAGAGAGAGACAGAGACAGAGACAGACAGACAGACAGACAGACAGACAGACAGATGCATGTATATAAATTTCAAATATACAGGAACAGTATTAAGGTTACTTATTTCTTTCATTTTCATTTGTAATATGGCGCGGGTTTGGGTTTGACTAAAAAGAAGCTTGGTTTGTTTTTTGAAAAGCTTTTAAATGAAGACCGGAAATCAACTTTTCGGTTCAAACGGGGGACATATGATGTGGCGGGTTTAAATGGCGGGAAAAAAAGGATCCGTCAGACGATTCGCGTGAATCAAGGCAATGGCAAGATTTCCGCTGATGTATAAAATGGCTGGCGAGTTAAAACGAGAAGTCGTGGCGAGATGACGCGAGATCAAATCAAGCTTAATTCATTCAGGTGACACGAAGTAGAGAATGAAGCACTTACAAAATAGATGACTATCGGATAAAGGATGTGCTGCGTCCGACAACTCTAATAGTCAGTTTCTCATCCATGTATTTTGTATTTCTTTTTCTTTTTGGTGTTTGTGAGATGTCTCATGCTTTTAGTTTATTTCTTTATTTCTCGTTTTTTGTCATCCATGTATTTACTTTATCTTTTTTCATTGTTTATTTTATTTTTATTTAGAGAACAATTCCTTCATTTTCTCAATTTTATATTATATATTTCTGTTTTCTATATATGTGCATATATATATGTGTGTGTGTGTGCTGTCATTCTACACTGATGATTGCGTAAGCATGAAACACTAGTTTATGTAAATATAAAAGAATAATTAATCATGGACACCTTCTGGGAAATATGTATAACTAGCTGTACCCTGGCACGCTTTGCTGTGGCTCGATTTGGTGCAATGGAAGAATCTCCATCACCGCGGTTTTAGCACCAAAGAAATATATTGTTATATACAAACGTGAGACGGACGTTTCCAACCCAAAAAATGAAGAAGAAAAATGAAGAAGAATGGAAAAAATGGGTTAAAAGAAATAAACGATGAAAATAGAGAGAAAGGCATCGAACAAAAAAAAAGAAAAGAAATGAGATTGGAAAGACGGCGAACAAAGAGCAAGGAAACGGAAGGAAAAGGAAAGATTCGTTTAGTAGAAAAAAAAGAAAGAAATTATGTTAAACTTGCCGAAGGAAGAAGAAAACGGAAAGAGAGAAGAAATAACAAAAGGAAATAAAAAGATCGTGGGAACAGAAACAGAGGAAAGTAAAATAAATAAATAAATAAAAAGAAAAAGAAACGATGGTAAACTTGGCGAAAAGGAGAAGGAACGGAAAGAGAGCAGAAATGAATTTGTAAAATGGAAAGATCGGCAAAACGAAAAACAGAGAAACGAAACATACGAAAACCAAATAAAATACAATAAAAAATAAAAAAAATAAACGATGTTATAAATGGAGCAGAACGCGAAATAAAAGGGAATTGAAGTAAAATATAATTTTTATTTTAATGAAAGAAAATGTAAAGTTTTTTGCTTTGTTTTGTTTTTGTTTTTATTTTGAACCAACGTAAAAGTAAGCGTGGTGCGTTTCACCTAAATTGAAGTCCAGTTTTTATAGAAATCTAACCCGGTGTTCGTCCTTATGTGTCTCCTGTGAACGGTCACGGCTGGTGTAAATGGGTGGCGGTGTAAGTATGAATTTAATAGAGAGAGAAGAATTTACTACTTCCATTGATCGTAACCGGTTTTTGGCAGTAAACTCTCACCAGATAAAATATAGGAAGCTCCGATCAGCGAGGCAGTTGATAGGTAATATGTCTATAAAACACCCCAGATATCGTGATGCAGTTTGTGCCCAGGACATTCGCATAAAATCTCTAGATTTTCAATCCTATTAAGGTCAAACTCGGAGGGGAAAAATGAGTTCATTTTATTTATATAGAGAAGAGAAGAAGAGACAGTCAACATAGCGTTTATAAAACGTTCACAACCTCCGTTGTTCGAACACTCTGGATTGTCAAATGTCTAAGTCCGAATTAAGCGTTTATTAGTTATTAATTCCAATTATTCGCATAACAAGAGAATAGAGGCTTAGTCAATGGAGTCAAAGATGACTTCGTGGATGGATTCGGTAATTATAATTCAATATATATATGTATAGTCTTTGAAGTTTTTAACCTTTAAAACTATACAATATATATATATATATATATATATATATATATATATATATTGTTATCATTCGTTAGAAAACCATCTAGTCAGTAAGTCATTTAATCACCTGCAATCACTACATCAACTCGCTCTCGAATTTATTATAATACCAATAATTTATTTTTCAAGGGATCATCAGTTGTTTACCATGAAACACTGTTTCGGGGATTTAAAAACAAAACAGTATATTACATCATGGCTCCCCAGTAGTGTTGATCAAACACCACCACCCTTAATCTTAGGAAGAAGACATGTTACAAACATTTGATCCAATTTCCTATTCTTAATTGCAATTACTAACCTTTTCATACTATAAAAATGAATTTCTTACCTGTGCGATTCATCAATGTCCACATTTAAAATGGATACATTTTTTAATTTTTTAATTTATCAGTCTTATATATGTATGTATGTATGTATGCATGTATATATATATGGTTTTTCCTAAGGTTAAGGGAGGTGGTGTTAGACCAACACTGCTGGGGAGCCATGATGTAATATACTGTTTTGTTTTTAAATCCCCGAAACAGTGTTTCATGGTAAACAACTGATGATCCCTTAAAAATAAATTGTTACTGGTATTATAGTGAATTCGAGAGAGCAAGTTGATGCAGTGATTTCAGGTGATTGAATGACTTACTGACTCAATAGTTTTCCAACGAATGATGAAATTGTTTTTGTATAGTTTTAAAGGTTAAAAACGTCCAAGAATATATATATATATATATATATATATATATATATATATATATATATATATATATATATATATATTGTGTTTATCAAAGCTTTGATTTTTATTTTTTTAAATATTGTTCAAAGTCCGGGAGAAACAAGCAATGTAAAATATTGAAGACTGCACTTTCGTAAGCCGATTTCTACTAGAAAATCAATAATTATACAAAAGAATTCAACTATATAACAGTAATAAAAAGAAATAT